>NC_132781.1:83282906-83584364 GCF_048418805.1 Vulpes vulpes
TGCTCTATCATTAGTACCAAGCATAGAGAATGACTTACGTTAGGTGCCTTATGGATATTGAGGAATCACTGCTTCATCTCTGCATTACCCGTTTCTTATGCTAAATTCAAGACAGAGAAGTTATTCAATAAATTTCTGTTTGAGTGAATGACACATCTATATTCTCTAATCTGAAATGGCTGTTGGAGTTTGGGAATAGCGTCAGAGTTGGAACAGTTTAGTTTTGTGCAAACATATTAGTTTGATGGGAATATATGTGTACCTTTGACTCCTTACTCTAGCAAATGGACCAATGACCACATACGTAATTTAAAAGACATATTTGATCTGACAACTCATTAATCAAATAACTGATTTTGAGCATTTTGTATGTGCCAAAGCTGGCTGTAGAGGCACCACGGATGCTATAGTTTGGACAAGTAATTGGGGAAGAATGTCATATAGTTTATTAGCAAGAGCTAAGATCTGGGTAAAGACCATAAATGCAGTGAGATCATTTGGTTAAAATATTTGACAAATGCTCCCTAAGAATTAGACTTTGGTTGTGCCTTAAAGAATTGGTGGAATTATACAGGTTAAAGAAATAAGAATTCCAAGGTAGTTGGAAAGCATGAAGAAGAACAAAAAAGAGGAAGGAGAGTGCACAAGGGAGCCACTGGGTCAAGACAAAGCATCACATATACGCAGGTCACACATCAGCAAGCGGTTTCTGGCAGCTGCTCTCACAGCTCACGGTAACTATGACCACACTCGTGTGATTTTCTTCTATTCAAACCAACTGGAGCACAGTATACCCTTTGCCTTACTTTTTTAATACTATTTAGACCATAAAATATTCTATAAACTGAGATTATTATAAAACATACTTTGTTTTTCTGAAGGTGTATGGGTAGGAATTGTGGCATAAGGAGAACACTTACGGATGTAGAAACCAGTCCTTGGTATGAATTCTGACCCGGACACCAACTGTGTAACTAATTAACCTCTCCGAACCTCTCATTTTGTAAATAAGGGAAAATTCTGATAGCAACGTGTAGAGTTATAAAGATTAAATGAGAAAAAGATGGTCAGAAGTCCACGGTTAACACTGGCCATCATAGAGTCGACACTTGATGACTACTGGCTGCTAATAGAATATTCTTTAATAACCCATAGCACCTTGCATTATGATGCTTTACACATCCTAGGGAGACAGGTGCTAATTCACACTGTTCTACTTCACTTTCCTCAATTGTCTGTTATCTTTCTCTCCACACCTGAGCTATCGTGGAAACTTGCTCTTTCTTCATGTGAACCAAAGGTACTTTCCCAAATCCAAAATATGAAAGCAGGTAAACAACATCTCACCACGAATTACCCAAAATATTTCTTTCTTTCAGCCTACAGGTCAAAAATAAACAAAAACAAACAACAACAACAACAACAACAACAACAACAAACAGTAACAACAGCAACAAACATTACTCGGACTCAGAAATCATACAGCATCCTTATCCTATGTAGCAAGGAATTAGGGGAAAAAGTTCTTCTAAAAGATCTGGATTCAAGTGCTGCTAGTTATTGCTACTGAACTTTGGTGGAGGGTCTTTTTTTAATTAAAAAATAATAAGAAGAGGTGCCTGGGTGGCACACCTGGTTAAGCGTTCTTGGTTTTGGCTCACGTTGTGATCTCGAGGTCATGAGATCAAGCCCAGGGTCGGGCACCCCACTTAGAGCAGAATCTGCTTGGGATTCTCTCTCCGTCTCCCTTTGCCCCTCTGGCTCATGCATGCGCGCACACACACACACACACACACACGCTGTCTCAAAAAAAAGTACATACATCTTTAAGAGGATAAAAATAGTAATATCAAAGATTAAAGAAGCTTGTTGGTTTTCTCAGTGAATCAGAACGAAGATGTCTAGTTCCATTCATTATATCATATTTTTAAAGCAAGGGTATCACAGAAATAAATTATTTACGTAAAATCCAATGTGTTCAGATGGGCACATTAACTTATTTTCCATTAGGAAGGTATTTGTGAATTAGCTCACAACTAAATGGTTATCATTTTAGGTTATTATTTCCACAGTGCCCCAAAAGCACCCCTGTGGCTTGAAAGAATCAACATACTTCCTTTAGCTCTTTGCTAGCTTATTAACTGGGTATAAGCTGGGGATATCTCAGCTTAAAATGTAATGTATTTGCTGTATTATTATTATTTTTTAAAGAGGGAAAAGGGGAATGTGCTTTCTGTTTAAACATTTTGTTGTGAACTGAATTGCATCCCCTCAAAAATGTGCATGTTGTAGCATTGAGCCTCGGTGTGACTGTTGGAGATAAGGTCTTCAAGGAGGTGATTAAAGTTAAAGGAGATCATAAGGGTGCAGCCCTAGTCTCAGAGGATTGATGATCTTACAGGGAGGGGGAGAGACGTCAGACCACTCCCTCGCTCCCTCTCTCCCCCCCTTTCTCTCTGCACGCATACACAAAGGAAAAGCTAAGCAGAGATGAAGTGAGAAGGTGGCTGTCTGCAGGCCAGGGGGAGACGCTTCATCAGACACTAACTCTGCTGGCATCGTGATCTTGGACTTGGAGCTTCCAGACTATGAGAAAAGAAATCTCTGTTGTTTAAGCCACCCAGTCTCTGGTGTTTTATCATTGCCATTTGAGCATATATATATATATATATATATATATGGTTGATAGATATATACGTTAAAGCATGTCTCACAGAACATGAGAGACTCCTAACTCTGGGAAATGAACTAGGGGTGGTGGAAGGGGAGGAGGGCGGGGGGTGGGGGTGACTGGGTGATGGGCACTGAGGTGGACACTTGACAGAATGAGCACTGGGTGTTATTCTATATGTTGGCAAATTGAACACCAATAAAAGTTGTCATGCAAAAAATAAATAAAATTAAAATTAAATAAAATAAAATAAAGCATGTCTCAGTGTAGTTTCAGTTGGTTTATATAATGAATATAAAATTCTGTTTTTGTCATGTCCACCTCATTAGCATGTTCCAAAATAAATTATGTTTTAATTCCGCAAAGTCTAAATATCATTGTACTACTTAAAGTTAAAAATAGCATTTGTGGGGGAAAATGTATACAACTTGATATGCCACAAGGGTCAATATGCTTTATTAACTGTTCATGGAATTACTTCATTACAATTGTGAATCCCGCTACTAGTGAATTAGATGTCTATTATCATAATTGCTGTATAGCACAATGTTATGTTGATGTTAAATTTTGTCTAGAGCCAGTACATGACTGAAATACTCTGCATGTCTTCCTAATGGTACACGATTATAATTATAATAACTTCAATTTGACACAACATTATCTTTTCATGAATTCATTGCCGAGTATTTATATTATCTTCTTTACCAGAGTTTAGGTAATAAATCTCAATGCATTACAAGAACCAATTTGCTTTTGAGAGTTTGTCTTTGTCTTTTTGAAGGTAAGTAAACTGGCAGCTTTCCTAGTAATGTCCAGGAGACAAATGCCAACCATTCTAAGTAGATTTTCGTTGTGTTTCTTCAGGATGTGCTTTGTCTGAATAAGAATAAAATTGCTGCCTTTTTTTAAAAGTTAAACTTAGGTAGTTAACATACAGTGTAATAAATAGTTTTGGGTGTACAATATAGTGACTTAACACTTCCATACAACGCCCTCTGCTTATCTCAAGTGCCCTCCTCATTCCCCATCATCTGTTTCACCCATCCCCCCAGCCACCTCCTCCTGGTGGCCATCAGTGTGTTCTTTATAGTTAAGAGCCTGTTTTTTGGTTTGCCTCTCTCTCTCTCTTTTCCCCTTGCTTATTTGTTTTGTTTCTTAAATTCCACATATGAGTGAATTTATAATATCGACTGACCTATTCACTCAGCATAATATTCTCTAGCTCCATCCATTTCTTTACAAATGGCAAAATCTCATTCTTTTTTATGGCTGGATAATATTCACACACACACATATATAATATATATATAAAACACATCCTCTTTATTCATCTCTGGATGGACACTTGGGCTGCTTCTGTAATTTGGCTATTGTAAATAATGCTGCTATAAACATCAGGGTGCATGTATCCCTTTGAATCGGTATTTTTGTATTTTGGGGGTGAACACCTAGTAGTGCAATTGCTGGTTTGCAGGGTAGCTCTATTTTTTAACTTTCTGAGGAACCTCCATACTGTTTTCCACAGTGGCTGCTCCAGTTTGCATTCCCACCAACAGTAAGTCGCTGTCCTTTTCAAGAACAGCATTGTTGTCAATGATTAGTAGTTGGCACTAATTTTGATAAACAGATAATAATTTTCACTTAGTTTTAGAATTATGCCATAAGCATAACCAGATCTCCAATCAGACCTTATACACCTAAGCCCTCTGTATCCAACCCCAGAGCCCTCGGAGGTTACACCATTTCTAAGTAGTCTAGAAGCCAATGGTTGGGGGAGTTCTGGAGGAAGAAATCCACAGACAAACCCTCTGTTTGTTCTTCATTCTGTTTCTTTGAATTCCAGCGTCAGTGTTGCGGAGGCCTCTGGCTCCTTCACGTGCTTCTGTCAAAACACTGAAAGAACACTAAGTTCCCAAATGAAAAGTCACATTATTTCGGGTGTTTCTCAGACGTAAAATGAAAGCAATATAACATTGCAAAAATTCTGCTTAGCTCTCAGAGTGTAATGATTTGTGGGGTTTATTTCAGGGCAGCCCAATAACATGTCAGGGATTGAAAATGAAGGAATACCTATTGTCCTTTGGATAACCCCACGTCATCTCTGAGGATTTCTTTAATAGTTCTCTCCTCCATTCAGAGTCAGCTCCTGTCTCCACTTCAGAACCTGACACTTGATTTCCTGTATCTGTAAAGACCATATAGGGGCATGTATTAAAGAAAAAGAGCTATTGCAAGGCTACCTTGTAGGAACATGGAATCAGGTGGCAGTTCAAGTGCAATTTAAACATGTTTCCAGAGAAAAGATATAAGTAAAATATTATTGCATAGGTTCAGGATGGCAAAAGAAGATTTGTATAAAAAGACAACTAGTCATGAGCTTTGGTCCTCTGGGGCTGTTTTTAGAGAACTCTGGCCTTGAAACTCTAAGATCTAAATGTAGGGGTAGAAACTTTGGCCTGAACCCCCCACTCCCGCACACATAGCCCACAATCCGCTTGACTTTTTCAAAATCTTCACTTTGTATTGGTACCCTTCAACAGGAGGGTAGACGTGGATCTTGCTTACGTGATTCAACTTCCAGCTTCTTATCAAGAGTAGAAGCAACAGATAATGTGTAGTCTAAGAGCCTGGGCTTCCATCCACTAGCCCAAAAGATAGCAAATTAAAAACAAAACAAACAAAAAAAAAAAGGGGCTAAAGAAAGTCTGGAGTCTATAATAGCATGTCAACCCTCCAACTTATCCCTTCCAACTGTAAAGAAAAGGGACAGTCTTTTAATCAATACGTTATACAGGGATTAAAAAACTTCTGTAAAGGGCTGGATAGTAAACATTTCAGGCTTTTTGGACCTTATGCCCTCTGTTGTAACTACTTCACTCTGTTGCTGTAGTGCCAAAGCAGCCATCAATACCACTTAAATGAATGAGCATGGCAATGTTTCAATAAAATATTATTTATGGACACCGAAATTTGATTTTCATATCATTTATACAGGAACAGAATGTTAATCTTCTTTTGACTCTTTTCATTCATTAAAAATTATTTTAATATTATTAGCTTGAAAGCTGTACACAAATAAGTGACTGATGGGATTTGGCCTAAAGCCACAGAGAACGGACACTTCTATATTGATTCACTCAACGCAGAGGCAGCATGGCTTCCAGCCACCCACCCTCTTGCATCTGAAGGTCTGGATAAGTGCACGGTGCTTTGGG
The DNA here is from genome assembly GCF_048418805.1 of Vulpes vulpes. NCBI lineage: Eukaryota > Metazoa > Chordata > Mammalia > Carnivora > Canidae > Vulpes > Vulpes vulpes. The sequence continues at coordinate 83,288,793 of NC_132781.1, forward strand.
ATAATTGAAGGAGAAACTTCGCTTTGCTTTTGAGTGAACAAAGGAGAAAGTCGTAGGGAGCCCTTAGGTGCAGCATATGGAGATCTCTGCTGGCCAATTCCAGCACACAGCTGCTCACCTATCCTGCACCATTGTTGAAACTTGAAAAAGCCATCCTCTCTGCCCAAACAGAATAGAAAAAGGTACCATTTCTGGACAAAGAAAGTAGAAGAAGGAGTCTCCTGTAGACTAATAAAAATAGAAAAGGTCTCTGGGTAGATCCATTGCACTCCTTAAAAGTAAGTGCTCTTGGGACTCCTGGGTGGCTCAAGGGTTGAGCATCTGCCTTTGACTCAGGCCATGACCCCAAGGTCCTGGGATCAAGTCCCACATCAGGCTCCTTGCATGGAGCCTGATTCTCCCTCTGCCTGTGTCTCTGCCTCTCTTTGTGTGTCTCTTGTGAATAAATAAAAAATTAAAAAAAAAAAAGTAAGTGCCCTTCATGCCTGGATCACAATGTTTGACAAACAAGGAAAAGGCAAAATTTCAGCTCCCTTTTGCCCTCTTCCAAAATAGTCAGGAGCTCTCCATGCTCTCACAAACTGTCTTTGCTCTCTCAAAGGGATTTGTTTAATTTCTTTAGAAAATAGTTTTGGTGGCCTGGAGTGAAACCACCTTTTTGCAGTTTGGGGGGCTTTGGGGTAGGGGACTGGGGTGGAGGGCACCTACTGTTGCATAAAATGATTTTCAAATAAAACCTGTTTCTAATAAACCACAACTTATTCTTTTTTTAATAATAAATTTATCTTTTTATTGGTGGGAGACCACAAATTATTCTAAGCCTTCTTTGAAACTGGAATGCTTGAAGTTCTCTGCGGAAGACAGACTACCTACCCTGCTGGAAGCTCCGCCTTGGGTTACTCTGTCAAGCTTTGTGAGCATCAGTCAGCAGTGGCACTTCTCGGCCTACTGCTGTTTTCCTTCAGTCTGTTTAGATCTCTCACTGATGGGCAGTTTCCCTCATTTCCATTCTACTTATTATAGAAAGAGAAGCTTCTTTTCTTCTTCTCATTTTAGAGAGAGAGGGGGGAAGAAAGTAGAGGATAAACCCCATGGGTTGGGTTTCTCATCTTCCTCAGTAGAATGAGAATGTGTTTAAGGTAACAAACTGATTACAATGGAGACAGGTTGGACCACTTTGAGAAACGTTGCCTAAGTGGATGTGGACCCAGTCCGTCCTTCTGTGCCGGCCCCTCACCCAGAGCACGGGGTTGGAATCCTGTCTAGAAGCCAGGCTGTCAGCTCCACCACTCATTAGCTGTGAGAGAGTGAGAGATTGCACACTGCTCAACGCGATTTGTGTTATCTGATTTAAACCTCACAGAAGAAGTAGGCAGTATTTATGATTTTCCTCATTCACAGATGAGGAAATTAACATTCGTTAAGTCTGGCATGTTTAACTAGGACACTCATGGTTAGCGTCGCAGGTTATAATCAATATCCCATCATTACGCTATCTGGTTACTCCATCTCACTTTGTTATGAGGGTCAAATAGGAAAAAAGGCAGAGCATCTGGTCCACGGTACTCAGTGAGCAAGGGTTAGCCCTTTTTTATATTAGTCTTAAGCCCCAAACATATGAAACTTGGACCCGACCCTAATTGTTGCCTTCTTCCACTTACTCTTCCATCTTCTGACTGCTTGACTAAACACTACACCTGCCCCAAGACCATTCCTTCCATAAAGACTGTTCTAAATAATCTGAGTTTTATATTTCTTTTTAAAAAGAGATTTAATTTATTTATTCATGAAAGAGAGAGAGAGGAAAAGAGAGAGAGAGAGAGAGAAAAGGAGGGTCCATGCAGGGAGCCTGATGTGGGACTCGATCCTGGGCCGAAGGCAGGTGCTCAACTGCTGAGCCACCCAGGCATCCCTGAGTTTTATATTTCTTAATTTTCACAATGATCATATTTCCTTTCATCTGAGAGTACTGTTCATTGTTACGTTTTAAAAATGTGTTTTGGTTTTATTAACACACTTTTAATGTTCAGTAATGTATTAAATTTCCGGTGTCCTTTGAAAAGTATACAGAAGAGGATTGGGCAGAGATTGACCATTTGAATATTTACTGATGGAAGATTTGATTCCACACCACATGTATGAGGCTCCTAAGTTTAGTTCTGTAGGTGGTCTAGAGAGCAGATGCATATGTGTCATGTGGAATTAGTTTCCCAAGTGTTTTAATAAGAACCTGAAAAACATTATATAAGTATATGTAAATTATATAAACGTATAACTAAATGTATGAACTGATATCTATAATAAAGCACTAAGAACTGAGATTTGCAGTTACCACAACCTTTTCCCCATTCTTCATTTCTCACTTTCCTGCTCCATTAATACATTCCATTAATACATTAATACATTATTTTTCTGCATTATCATGGGAAGAGAAAGAGAGAGACATTGTACTTGATACTTTTCCACCACTTACCCTCCTTTGTACCCTTAGGGACAACTTTAACAGTAGACTCTATTTTCCCGTGCTCACCAAAGAAGAAAATTAGCAGATAGGAAACAACACACAATTTAAGTCTTTGTTGAGAACAATGTAAAAGAAAGTTTGGGGGATCCCTGGGTGGCGTAGTGGTTTGGCGCCTGCCTTTGGCCCTGGGCGTGATCCTGGAGACCCGGGATCGAATCCCACGTCAGGCTCCCGGTGCATGGAGCCTGCTTCTCCCTCTGCCTGTGTCTCTGCCTCTCTCTCTCTCTCTCTCTCTCTCTCTGTATGACTATCATAAATAAAAAAAAAAAAAGAAAGTTTGGTTGATGGACATTTGGGCTATTTCCATAATTTGGTTATTATAGATAATGGTGCACATTGGAAGTGCATGTATCCCTTTGAATTAGTATTTTTCTATTCTTTGGGTAAATACCTAGTGGTGCAATTGCTGGATCAGAGGGTGGCTCATATTTTTAACTTTTTGAGGAACCACCATACTGTTTTCCAGAGAGACTGCACCCATTTGCACTCCCACCAACAGTTCCAGAGGGTTCCTTTTTCTTCACATTCTTGCCAACACCTTTTATTTCTTGTATTGCTGATTTCAGCCATTCTGACAGGTGTGAGGTGACATATTGTTGTAGTTTTGATTTCCATTTCCCTGATGATGAGTGATGTTGAGCATCTTTTCATGTGTCTGTTGGCCACCTGGATGTCTTCTTTGGAAAATGTCTATTCATGTCTTCTGCTCATTTTTAAATTGGATTATTTATTTTTAGGATGTTGAGTTTTAAAGGTTCTTTATATATTTTGGATACTAACCCTTTATCAGATATGTCATTTGCAAATATCTTCTCCCATTCCATAGGTTGCCTTTTAGCTTTATTTATTGTTTCCCTGTTGTGCAGGAGCTTTTAATTTTGATGAAGTCCCAGTAGTTATTTTTTTTTCTTTCCTTTCTGTTTTCTCAGGAGACATATCTAGGAAGAAGTTGCATGGATAAAGAAGATGTGGTATATATGTATACAATGGAATATTACTCAACCGTAAAAAAGAATGAAATCTTTCCATTTGCAATGATGTGGATGGAGCTAGAGAATACTACGTTAAGTGAAGTAAGTCAGTCAAAGAAAGACCAGTACCCATATGATTTCACTCATATGTGGAGTTTAAGAAACAAAACAAATAAACAAAGGGAAAAAGAGACACAGAGAAGAGAGGCAATTCAAGAAACAGACTTTTTTTTTTTTTTTTTTGAAACAGACTCTTAACTACAGAGAATAAACTGATGGTTACCAGAGGACAGGAGGGTAAGGGGATGGGAGAGACAGGTGATGAGGATGAAGGAGTTTACTTGTGACGAGCACTGGCTTTTGCATATAAATGTTGGAACACTAAATTGTGCACCTGAAACTATTTCACTGTATGTTAACTAACTGAAATCTAAATAAAAATTTTTATAAAATGAAGGAAAGTTTGGTAAGGGACAATAATACTAAAAACTCAAAAACTAAATATGACCAGAGAAAACATTAGTGCTGATTAAAAGAATTCTTTGAATGCTTAATTTTACATAAAGACCCAAGTCAATTTCCCTTATTCAGCAAAACCAGATTCATCTAAATTCTCACCTTAATTAATGGGGCTCCCTAGAAGAAGCCAGAAAGAATGAATGGTAATTAAATGCTAATTTTGCACAGTTAAAATTGCTGCAAATCACATGCACATTGGAAAACATAATCAGCAAATGATCTTTATGAAATTCCTGGTGCTATTATCCGATTTTATTTTCTGTTATATTCAAGGAGAATAGTCAGGACTCTGGGCAGAGAGCAGCCTGTCATTTCAGGGACTTGGAGTTCACTGTTGTCACGGCTAATAGTAGCCTTGGTTGATAAAAACTTGAATTAATAGTAACAATGAAAAAAGAGAGAAATAGATATAAAGATATTTAGGGGAAAAATCAAAACATTTGCTGGTCCAATGAACAAAAGCAAAGGCTTCCCTAAAAGAGAAGTCATGAAATACGATTTCTGTAGATGGAAACAAGTCACCTTAAACACTTTTAAAAAGCAGTAATTGCTACCAGAGAGAATTAAGCCTGGTAAAATTGAGGTAGATCTTGTATTTAAAAATCTCCATATAATATCTCTGCAACTTCCATGCAGATGTAGCCAATTTTAGTAACCGTGATGCTCTTCTAGAAGACAAGTAAGTCTTCATTTTACCAAATAGTGGTCTCTCTCGCTCTCTTACTGTTTTCCTCAGAGGTGATGAAGTACTTGGTACTGAGCAATACTTGGGTGTTAGTTATTCTCCAATTGTCCTTCCAAATCAGCACCCAAGCCTTCTCACCCTGCTCTGGGTGCCAGGATTCTGACTTCCATACACTGTCACATAGGTTCCCTTGTCCTCTCTTCAGCCAATAAAGGCACCAGTGGGAGATTGGTGGATGGAAGGAGAATGAAGCCAGCGTATGTATTTCCCCCTCCCACTTGTTGGGCTATGGTTTGGCACTGGCTGTGCTCCTCTACCTAGAGCTACAGCTCCTTCTGCGATGGACCCTCTCCCACCATTATGGCTTTTGAGGGTGTCTCATGACAGCAACATCTCTGTCTCTCAGGCGTAGGGATGGCAAACAGCTTCTGCTTCCTTTTCTGGTTGGTTCCCATAACCTTCACCACAACTCTCTAATCGGTCCCTTCATTAAACTGTCTCAGTTATCACTTCAATGCGTATGGCAAGCGTAATGATTAATAAAAGGATTCATATTTTTGAAGCATTATTAAACCACCATTTTTTAAACCGAAGCTTTCTTGAATTAAATCTAAAGATATTCATTCTGATTTTTTAAATTCACTGTTGGCTCTTTTTTGGGGGGGAGGGTTCACTCCATTTTCTTTTTCTGCGACATTTCTCTACCCCACACTTCTCTCCACTCCCTTGCCCCCCTGTGAGAACTTCTGGACCAAATAGTGTCACATTTGTGCCCCTGCAGCCCTTTCTAGACCCTTTACACAGGCATTATTGGCTCTTATTGTAATTAATCATTTATATGCTGCCCTCTTCTCCTTAAAATATCCCCTGCCTTATTTACCATTATAATTCCAGAATTTGAACGGTGACTAAGAAAACTGGAACTCAATAACTGCTTGGTGAATGAGTTAATATCTGGGGATGAGTTCCCTAAGAGAGGACATAGCTTTGTGGCTCTAATGTGTTTTATTTATTTTTTCCTTCCAATTTTTTATTTAATTTCTAGTTAGTTAATGTATAGTATAATATTGGTTTCAGAAATAGAACTTAGTGATTCATCACTTACATATAACACCCAGTGCTCCTCATAACAAGTGCCCTCCTTTATACCCATCACCCGACTAGCCCATCCCCCATCCACCTCCCTCCATGAAGCCTTGGTTTCTTCTCTGTCATTAAGAATCTCTTATGGAAAAAAAAAAAAAAAAGAATCTCTTATGGTTCGCTTCCCTCTCTCTCTCTTTTTTTCCCCTCTTCCCCGTAAACCTAACAATTCTCATGGTGTTTTAGAATAGATGGATCATCTCATGATCATGTAACTTAGTGGTTATGAACATGGTCTCTTTGACCAAACTATATTCTTTAGATCTGATCTCTACCATTTGGACTAGTAAGTGACCTTGAAGATAACCTGTCAGTACCACAGTTTTTTTAATGCATAAAACAGTGATAATAACAATACTTATTTAATAGGATTGTTGTATGAATTAGAAGAGTTAAAATATGTGAAGTGCTTAGGACTGTGTCTAAGACAATAAGCCTACTTAAATATTTACTTTTTATTTGTTATTTTTATTTTTTCCTACTTAAATATTTTTGACTGTATTTTCTATTTTTATGGATCTTTATAATATGTGACCAAAGCGTAGAGAGTTAAAATATCAAATTTATGGTAAGCAAAGAGGATATTTCAGAACTAATTGCAAACTGGACATAAATACATTATCAGAATCTTAGTTCCTCCATTAAGAGTCTTAAAAACACATAAAATTGATAATGTGGAATTGTTGGTCAAGAACTTGGTCTATTGTTAGTTCTTAGAATCCAGCAGAAGACCTTATCCTTTCCTTGGGCAGTAATCATAAGCCACAAGGTAATAGTCTTGTAAAATGACTTCTATAGACATTTAATTTCAGGTAGCACTGTGTTATAGTGATCAAAGGAGGTTTTATATGATAGTCTTCCTTTTCTCTGAGTAGTTGAGAGACATCACATCACATCACTGAGTGTGGATGATATTCACTAATTTTCCAAGGACTTTTGAAAAGCTAAAATAGGAATATGGACAAGGTTCTGGATGCCGAATTCTTCAACAGTAATCGTATTATTCCGACAACTGTTTCTATCATTAGTGGTTAGTAGCATAAGTTCTGAAGTCAGAATTTTGGGGCTTAAATCTGCTCTATTTATTAGCTATATGACCTTGGGCTGATTATGTAAACTCTGTTTTAATTCCTTTAAATGTAAAATGGAAATAATAATGGTATCTACTTCATAGGGCTCTTATAGGAATTAAGTGAGGCAAGCCTATAGAGGTCTTAGAAAAGGGCCTGCACAAAATAAGTGCTAAAATTGTTAAATATTATTATTTTTAAAAAACAGACTTTGAGATAGTTTCACACAAATTGTTTTGAAAGAGTAGGTAAGGACAACTTATCAATGAAAAAAATTATTCTTTTTTTTTTTTTGGTGGTGGTATTTAAAAGTAAAATGTTTTTTAAACAAAAACTAGAAGGTTACTTTATCTTTCCTTTCAGGGTGACTGTAAATATGATTTAGATAGACTTCATGGATCAAAGTTCTCCCTAACAATACCTGAAGGAGTTGTTTTAACTCTGAGTATTAAGATTTTAAAAAGGTTAATAGCTAAGAAATCAGTTCTCTCAAGGAAATGTCCCATATTTAGTTATTTGGTGGAAATAAAATTTCCATTTTTAGTTTAGTTAACAGATTATATGTAGATACACATGTAAGGCTTAGCCAGGAGCACCTCAGGTAACATTATGAAGCCAGTTCTCGCTCCTTTTCATTCAACTAGTCCTACCTTGCCCTCTAATCGACCATGTAGACATTTATACCTTATGCTGTTCACAGTGTTTAGAGCTGATAAACTTGTGTAGAGTTCTCTGAGACTGTTCAAATTACAGTCTACACTGTAGAATTTCAAACAGTTGCACTGACGGTGCTGGGTGCTGTTGCAATTCTGTTGTTTATAATTGTAACTCTGCAAAACTCTTCCACTTGCTAACCTGGTGCTCCTAGGCAAGTGTGTCTCCATCCCTTGCCTCTAAAATGAAGTGAATAATGGTACTTAGCTTATAAGGATTGAAAAAAAATAATACTTGTAAAACCTTTAGAATATGACTTAGTACATCGTAAGCATTATATCAATATTTATAAAATAGAATATAACAAAGATATATAAGACATAGTATTAACCCTAAAATATTTGATGATAGGGAGGTGACAGTGAATCTTCCAATATTGGAGGTGACTTTAGGTCCTTTAAGTTTAAGTTTCCAAACTGAAGCCTTATACTGCACTATAGGAGGATCTACACTGTTTCACTGAAGAGGCATAAAAGTGATCTTAACATACATAGGAAAGTGGATTCTGAGCTACTGGTATAGATGAAGGAAGCATTTTAGAAGGGTTGTGTACAGGGGGCACCTGGGTGGCTCAGTGGTTGAGCATCTGCCTTTGGCTCAGGGCGTGACCCCAGGGTCCTGGAATCAGGTCCCACATCGGGCTCCTGCACGGAGCCTGCTTCTCCCTCTGCCTGTGTCTCTGCCTCTCTCTCTCTCTCTCTCTCTCTCTGTCTCTCATGAATAAATAAATAAAATCTTTTTTTTAAAGAAGGGATGTCGATACTACCCTAAAAAAAGTAACCCTGTGTGCTTTCAGGGCCAAAAAGTCAACACAATGCCAGAGATTATAGGAAAGAAATTAGAAACAAAACAAGAAACCTGGGAACATGTTCCAGAAATGAATCAGGAGATTCATGGTGGTCTATGTTTTGTAATGATCTTGGGCAAACCATGTGAGGCCACTGAATCTTGGTTGCCTCACTTGCAAAATATGTGCTTTTTCGTACATGTTTAAGTCACAAGATTGATGTGAGGACTGCATGAGCGTGGGTGTTCATGTACCGCATTCACTATAGAATAAACCGACATAATGTCTTTAGTATTCTTATTGTTAATAAAGCCCCTGATGTTACCATTTTATCAAATAATGAGGATTCATTTCCTGTCATTCTTAGTATACCTTGACAACTCTAGAGAAAAATAAAACCAAACTCAGGAAGATATTAAATATTAGAGAAAGACCCTCCCTCCTTCCACTACTTCTACTACTTGCCTTGGAAAAAAAAAGAAGAAGAAGAAAATAATGTTTAAATCAAACAGGTAAATTTAGCTTATGGAGACTAAAACATGAGTTAAAGGAAAATAAAGGAATTTAGACATATAAACTTGTAATCTTTCCTATAACTACAGTGATAAATTGTGATGAATTTGTTTAAACTCCTAAAAATGTAAATCCCTTCCTCCTCTCTCTTACAGCTTAAGTTATTGAAGCCCATAGTTTGCCTAACTTGATGTGACATGAGCATTTCTTTTTATTTATTTATCCTAAAAGCGGTCTTTCAATAGCTTATCGGTTATCTTTAAAATTTCAGATTTGAAAAAAAATTGGATTCCACATCCCTCTTCAATTTTGTGTTTTATCAATTTCTGCTGCTAAAGAAGTAGAACAATGTATTGGATTTGATTATGAGAAAGATAATTCTTATTCAAAATTTTGGAGAGGAAATAAAAGACATAGTTTTACAATGAGAAAGACAAAACATTTTTTCCTTAAGTAATGGTTCTTGCGAAATAGTCTATCCTTCTAGAGAGTAACACTCACAGAGTGTTTCCATGGCCATCCGCTGTTCTAACAGCTTCAAAGATCTAACTCCTCGAATTCCCCTAGTGATCTTGTGAAGTAGGTGTGTTATCAGACCTGTTTAACATGTGAGGAGTCCTGGTCCAAGAATAACTTGTCCAAGATAACACACATATTTTTTAAGGTGGTGGTATAGTTGAAGAGAATTTCATCTTCTAGATCAGTGTTTCTCCAACTGGGTTTCATAGGTGTCTCGGTGTTGGTAGACATACTTCTGAAAGCTCTCCAGTTATCTGCCTTAACTTTTATAATTGTTTTCTGTTGATGGTAATAAGAAAATATTAGTGTAAACACAGCCTAGATCATCTGGATGACTCTATTTTAATCAAATAATGCTGGCGACTTCAGTTTTATGATGGCTGTCATTTTTATGGTTGCCATAAGGGCCGTATACTACTTAGTCTAATTGTTGCGTTTCAATTAGAAAAAAAAAAAAAAAAAAGACAGCAACTGTGAACTTAATACCGAGTTGACTCCATAAAAAGTAAAAATGATGTCATCCTGCATTAGATAAACAGGTAGTTCAGCAAAGAAAATGGTGGATGATTTGAACCAACACAAAGAACATAGTAGTGCAGGCCTGCTAGACTCGGGGGGGGGGAGGGGGGCGCGGGGGAAATGCAATAGAAACCAGGACCTACCTTTTTCATTTTAGGTATGATGACCTAATTTTAGTACAGCAACTCAGTTCATCCCCAAGATTGGTGTGACCACAGGGAACAAGTACATGGACTATGCAACCCGGCAACCTGGGATCCAATCTTAGCTGTGCAACTTACTGGAAGCATGATTTTGGGAAAGTTTAGTTCAGTTCTCTGTGTCTCAGCTTTATTATCCTCAGAATGGGAATTGTAATTGTCCTACTTCGTGGGATTGATGTAAGGCTTATATTAATATATGTGAAGTACATAGAACGATTTCCACAATATGGTAAACCCTAAGTTAAAAATGCAATTATTATAAGCAAACTCCACTGATTTTTAAAACTATTTTATTGAGGTATAATTGGCATCAAATAAAATGCAAACACTTAAACAATTCTACAGATTTGACATGAATACGACTATGGAACCATCAGCAAAATCAAGATATGGCTTTACTTATTACCCCCCAGTTTCCTCATGACCTTTTGTAATACACCCGTCCCTCCCCTACCCCTCATTCCTGAGGAATCACTGTTCTACTTTCAGTCTACAGATTAGTTTGTATTTTCTACAATGTTTAATAATTGGAATTATAGAGAATGGACTCTTTTAGCCTGGCTTCTTTCACTCCGAATGATTAATTTGGATCATCTATGCAGTATTTACCAATAGTTCATTCTGTTTTACTATTAAGTACTTTTCAATTAAATAGACACAGGTTGTTTATTCATTTATTTGCTGATAAACATATGGATTGCCTATATTTTGCTTATTAAAAATAAGCAGCTATGAACACTGCATGTAAGACTTTGTATGGATATATACAATTTCTATTCAGCTTTTGTGGCCTTATTTTGATTTTTGAAAGTTTTAAAAAAGACATTCTGGATACAATTCATTCATCCAATTCATTCATCAGAAATGTGATTTGCAAATATTTTCTTTTAGTCTGTGTTTTTATTTTCATTCTCAACACTGTCCCTGAAAGTACAGAAGTTCTCAATTTTGATAAAGTTCCATGTTTCAATTTTTCTTTTATGGATCACACTTTTGGTGTTGTATCCCCAAAAAAGGGACACAAAGATTTTCTCCTAAGTTTTCTTCAAGTTTTCTAGTTTTAGGTACTTGCGTTATACGGTGTGAGGTATGATAAACGCTCACCCCATCTCTGGCTATCCAGTTGTTTCAATGCCATTTGTTGATGAGATTCTCCTTTCTCACCTAATTGATTTTATACCATTTTGATCATAAAATATGGGTCTATTTCTGAATGTTCTGTTGTGTTGCACTTACCTATTTATCTTTATTTCTATTCCCAATACCACACTGCCTTGATTCCTGTAGCTTTATGATAAGTTTTGAAGTTAGATAGCATAAGTCCTCCAGCTTTGCTCTTCTTTTTCAAAGTTGTTTGGGTTATTCTAGGTCCTTTGGCTTTTTATATAAATCATAGAAGTAGCTTATCAATTTCTACAACAAGCTTACTAGGATTTTATTGGGATTACATTAAATCTATAGATCCCTGTGGGGAGAATTAACATCTTAACAGTACTGAGTTTTCCAATCCATGGATATAATACCTTCTATTTATTCTGGTTTTCTGTTTTTCTCAGTAATTTGTAGGTTTAAATATAGTCTTTCACATAGTTTGTCAGACTCATCCTTAAGATTTACATACTTTTCATGCTAATATAGTCTATTTTTGAAAATGAGCTTTCAGTTGTTCATTTCTAGGATACAGAAACACAATTCATTGTTGTATATTGATCTTACATACTGTCATCTTGTCAAAATTCACTTATTAGCTCTCTAGCAGTCTTTGTTTAGATTCCCTCATATTTTCTACACAGATGATAGCATTATTTGGCATAAAGAAAGTTTTGATTCTTTTCAATCTGTTTGCTTTTCATTATCATTATTTCAAATTTTGCTTCCTTAGCCAGAACCTTCAGTACACTGCTGAATAGAGGTGGTAAGAGCTGATGTTTGTACCTTATTCCTTGTACCTATGATCTTTGTACCTATGATCTTTAGGAGACATATTCAGTTTTCCACCATTAAGTATGATATTAGCTGTAGGGTTTTTTTTGTAGATGCTTTTTATCATGTTGAAGTTATTTCTTTCTACTCCTCATTTGCTGAGAATTTTGGACAGAAAGATATTCGATTGTGTCAAATTCTTTTTCTCTCTCCTTTGAGATGATCATTAATGTCTTTTCTTTTTTAAATCTTCTGGTATGATAAATGTATCCATCAGAGTTCGATCCGAGACATAATCAGTATGTGGTTTTAAGGGATTTATTATAGAATTTTATCTTATCCATCTGGGTATCTAGTGAGCAGTCTTTGTAGTCTCTGTGTCGAATGTTGAAGCTTGATGTCTGCAGGGTAGGAGAGGTAGATGTTGGCAGGCTTGGGGGAGCAAGGACAGACTGCAACCCACAAGCATAAGCTGGAGGCCATGAGGACAGATTGAAACTCGGGGCAGTTTTTGTTGTAATTAATCTGGATGGCACGGGTTCTCTGATGGAAGAGTTGGTGTCCTTCATCATGGAGCTGAACGCATACCTGACCCACAGGTAAGAAGAGCTGAAGGAAAGTCAGATAAAGGTACAGAAGTTGCAGTCCCTGCTGCTGCCCCGGACCAGGGAGATGGGCATCATCGTGCTTGAGCTGCAGAACGGTCACTGCCTCAGTTCTTTTACCTTGTCATCCTCACACCAGCATCCCTCTTGTGGTCCACTCTTGTGTCCACTCTAACTGAAACATACAAGGGTAAGAATTCTCAGAAATCAACAGGTGACCATGGAGCAACACAGGTTTGAACTGTGCAGGTCCACTGAGCATCTTAAATGTTATTTTTTTTTTAAGAGATTACAGTGAAAGCCACAAGGCATTTATTCACACCTGTGCACCCCAGTCTCCAGGGACCAAATCGAAGATGACTTGCAAAGACAGTCTGCTTCCCTCTGAGTCCTGGGGAGGCCCACTGAGGCCATCGGGAATCCCTAGGGCCCAGTATGAGGCCATGCTGCAGGGAGCCATGAGCCCATGGTCCCCCCTTCCACCCAGCCTCTCCGCCTCTGGAAGCTGGCTCACGTGAGACTGTACCTGCGGGTGGCCATGGGCAGATGGCCGGCCCCCAGCTCCCAGGTCCATGGGGGCTACTGCGCACCTCCGGGACAGAGCTGCCACTGCCATGCTGAGGCCCCCAGGCCGCAGGATGTTGTCACGCTGTGTCCTGGCTCCTATGTTGGTGATTGGTAGCAGGGGGCAGGGTAGGTGTCTCTTAGATGCTTTTCAATAAACATTCATATAGAACTGTAAGAATATTTTCTCTTCTTGTGATTTTCTGAATAACATTTTCTTTTCTCTAGCTTACTTTATTGTAAGAATGGGGTATACAGAACATACGGAGTACCAAAAAAATGGGTTAATTGACTGTTTATGCTATTGGCAAGGCTTCTGATCAGCAGTAGGCCATTAGTGGTTAAGTTTTGAGGGAGTCAAAGGTTACATGGGGATTTTTGAATGCTGGGTGCATAGTGTCCAATCCCCATGTTGTTCCAGGGTCAACTGTGTTTTGGCCTACACAAGTTGACATATGACAAAGATATTTCCATGAATTACATTGATTTATTTTCCAAATATTGAACCAACTTTGTTTTGCTAGGACAAATCCTACTTGATCATGATATTTAATCATTGAATATAATGTTGAGCACAAATTTAAAAATTTTAAAAATAATTTAAAGTAATTCCTAGATGTTTTGAAGAATCTCTATTTCCTTTCTTTCTTAAAGAAAAATTCAATAGTGAAGCAATCTGGACCTGGAATTTCCTTTGTTGAAAAGTTTTTAACTACAAAGTCAAATTCCTAAATAGATATAGAGCTATTCTGAGGATCTGTTTTTGTTTTTTGTTTTTTGTTTTTCTTTCTTTCTTTTTTTTTTTTTTTTTTTTTTTTTTTTGAGTGAGCTTTGGTAGTTTGTGTCTTTCAAGGAATTTTTCAATTTAATGTAAATTTATTGGTATAATGTTCAGAATATTCTCTTACTATCCTTTAATATTTGTAGTGTAGGGACATAATTTCTCTCATTTTTGATATTGATAATTGACATCTTTGCAGTTTTTTTCTTGATTAATCTAATGAGACTTTTCCAAGTTTGTTATCATCCCTCATTTTTTTGGGGGGGGGAGTGAGTATTGATATTTCTCAATTTCCTCTTTGTTTTCTGTTTTATTGATCTTCACTCTGATTTTTTCTTATTTTCCTTTTCTAGTATATGGTCTCTCTTGGTAAATGTTCTTGAAAAGAATATATGTTTTGTGTTATTGGGCAGAGTGTGCTATATTGTCAATTAGATCAAGGTGTTCAAAAGTGCTGCTCGGACAATCTCTCTTGTTCCTGATGTTCCACCTACCTGTTTATCAATTACAGAAAGATGTGTGTTGAAATCTTCAACTATAATTGTGGATTTGTTTATTTCTCTTTGCAGTTGTATGAGTTTTTGCTTCATATATTCAGAAGCTCTGATGTTCAGTGCAGAAATGCTTAGAATTGTTGCTTCTTGAATTGATCTGGTTATCATCACTATGCAATTAATCTCTTTATCCCTATAATATTCTTGCTCTGAAATCTTCTTTGATATAAATCAGCTTTCTTTTGATTAGCATTTGCATCATATAACTTTTTCGATCTCTTTTTAAAACCTATCTGTGTCATCCTATTTAAAGTTAAGTTTCTTTTAGGCAAATTAGTTAGGTCTTGCTTTTTTAAATCCAGTCTGACAATCTTCATCATTTAACTGGGTTATTGAGAACTTGTCAGTTGATTCTTGATATATGCAATAGTTATGTAAAGTCACCGTGATCACTAAATTGGTGAATACATAATTATTTCTTAGGAAATACAAAATTATCCTCTTGAGCATCTGGCTCTGATTTGTCAGCCAATGATATATATAACCTTGTTTTGTGTGTATTTCTTTTTAGAGATATCTTCTTGAATATATAGTATTGCCTCATTAATAATGAGCTCATAGCCAGCTCTTGCCCACATGAAGTCTGCTAACACACTCATTGCCATGGTAAGGCACAACCTTTTGATTCTTAGGAACAACTTTTGAGCATTGTGTTTGAAGGTCATTTTGAATACCAAAATCATCAATGGAAAGCACAAAAATGCAAAAAAAAAAAAAAAAAGTGAACTAAGGAGACTATACAAAAAGGACATTTGTTTATAGTAGGAGAGCTAAACCAAGGCAGAATGTCACTTTGATTAACTTCATCTGAGTATTTGCATGTCTAGCACTTGAATTTTTTACTGCTTTGCACAAGTACATAGATGACCCGGAAAGCATAGCAATTATTGATTTGAGAGGTCACAAATAAATGTCAGTGAGTAGACAAATTTGCAAATACAGCATCTACAAATAATGAGGATTGACTGTATATATTTAATGTGATTATCGATATGATAATATTTAAATCTACCATTTTGCTGTTTTTTTTTTTTTTCTATTTGTCCATTTGGGTTTTTTTTCCCTTATTCTTCTGTCTTCTTTTGTATCATTTCACATTATTTAATTTATCTTCTTGTTTTATCAGATATAACTGTTGATTTTTCTTAAACTGTTTACTGGTGGCTTTGGAATTCACAGTATATTCTTTTAATATATAAACACCAATATTGATGTGATATTATACAACTTCATATATAGTGAATGTATACTTTTATTTCTGTCTGCTAAGCCTTTGTAGTATTGTCATGAATTTTACATCTATATATATCATAAAGCCCAGAGTAAATAGTTATTATTTAATCTTTAAAAATTTTGAAACAGAAAAAAAGTTTCTACCCACATAATTACCATTTCTTATATTCCTCATCCCTTTTCATAGACACAGGATTTTTAAAATTTTTTTTTAATTGGAGTTCAATTTGCCAACATATAGCATAACACCCAGTGCTCATCCCGCCAAGTGCCCCCCTCAAGACACAGGTTTTTATCTAGTATCCTTTTACTTCTCCTTTAACATTTCTTTAAGTATAGATCAGCTGCTGATGAGTTCTTTCAGATTTGCCTGTCTGGAGGTATTTTCATTTCATGTTTGTTTTGAAAGGTATTTTCTTCCTGTAAAAATTCTAGAGTCAATTTTTTTTTCTTTCTGTTCTTTAAAGATGTGACTTCATGGCTTTTAAGCTTCATTGTTTCCATCAAGAAATTTGACAGTGACCATAACAACTTCTTTCTAGATATGTCTCCTGAGGCAAGGGAAACAAAAGCAAAAATCAGCTATTGGGACTTCATCAAAGTAAATGAAAAATTCTGTACAGTAAAGGAAAAAAAATCAACAAAGCTAAAAGGCAATGTATGGAATGGGAGGAGATGTTTACAAACGACATGTCTGGCAAAGGTCTTGTATCCAAAATCTATAAAGAACTTACAAATCCCAATGGCACCAAAACAAATAAACTAGATAAAAAATGGGCAGAGGACACAGACATGTTTCCAAAGAGGACATACAGATGGTCAACAGACACATGAAAAGATGCTCAGCATCATCTTTGCATCAAGTCTTTCATACACCTTTGTATTATCGTCTTTGATGAATTCATCATCAGGGAAATACAAATTGAAACCACAATGAGATCCCACCTCACACCTGTCAGAATGGCCAAAATCAACAACAAAGAAACTATGGGTGTTGGCGAGGATATAAAGAAAGGGGAACCCTCTCACGCTGTTGGTGGGAATGCAAACAGGTGCAGCCGCTCTGGAAAATAGTATGGAGGTTCCTCAAAAAGTTAAAAATAGAGCTACCCCTATGATCAGCAATTTCACTACTAGGCATGTACCCAAAGAATATAAAAATATTAATCCAAAAGGATACAGGCACCCCAATGTTTACAGCACCATTATCTGAAGTAGTCAAATTATGGAAAGAGCCCATGTCCATTGACTGATTAATGGATAAAGATGTAATGTCTACACACAGACACACAGACACACACACACACACACACACACACACGAATATTACTGAGCCATAAAGAAGAATGAAATCTCTCCATTGGCAACAACATGGACGGAGCTAGAGAGTATTATGTTAAGTGAAGTAGTTCAGTCAGAGAAAGACAAATACCATATGATTTCACCCATTTGTGGAATTTAAGAAACAAAACAGATGAGCGAGAAAGAGAGAGGGAAACTAGGAAAGAGATCCTTAAAAAAAAAAAAAAGGAATGAGACCCTTAACTCTAGAGAACAAACTGATGGTCAGGAGAGGGCACGTGGGTAGGGGGATGGGGGTTAAGGGGGGTACTTGTCATGATGAGCACTGGGTGTGGTGTATAAATGTTGAACACTAAATTGTGCACCTGAAACTAATATTTCACTGTACGTTAACTAGCTGGAATTTAAATAAAAACATTAAAAATTAAAATAATATATTTTTCCTCTGTGTGTCTATTTTCTCTGACTGCTTTCAACAGTTTTCTCCTTATTGTTGGTTTTAAGTGGTTTTATTATAGTGTGTCTTGGCCTAATTTTCATTATGTTTCTCTTGCTTGAGGTTCATTGAGCTTCTTGGATCTGTGAGTTTTTATAATATTTATCAAAGTTAGAGAATGTTTAGTAATTATTCATTCGATTTTTTTCCTCCTCTCTTTGGCAATTGCATTTATTCATTTATTAGGCTGCTTGATATTATCCTACAGTTTGCTGATTCTTTATTCTTTTTTTAAATACCTCTTACTCTGTTTCATTTGGATAGTTTCTACAGCTATTTTCAAGTTCACTAAAGTTTCTAATTTTCCATTCATCCCAGCAAGTGTATTTCTAATTTCAAATATTGTAGTTTTCCTTTTTTTTTTTTAAAGATTATGTTTATTTATTTGACAGAAAGAGAGACAGAGCACAACCAAGGGGAGCAGCAGAGGGAGAGATGGAGAAGCAGACTCCCCGAGGAGCAGGGAGCCGGATGTTTGGCTTCACCCCAGGACCCTGGGACCATGACCTGGGCCCAAAGCAGATTCTGGACTGGCTGAGCCACCCAGGCGCCCCTCAAATATTGTAGTTTGCATCTCTAGAAATTCAATTTGAGTCTTTTATATATCGTTGATGTCTCTTTTAAAGATGTTCTATCCTTCTTGTTTCTTAAGCGTATAAAATACAGTTATTAACTTTTAGTATTCTTGTCTACTAATTCTATCATTTGTAGAATTTCTAGGTTTTTATACCTTTTCTCCTTTGTAGCTTTATTGTCCTTCTTCCAATGCCTGATGAGTTTTGATTGGATGCCAGACACTGCAAATTTTACCTGTTGAATGCTGGATACATTTATATTTTTAGGGAAATTTTGGAGTTTGTTCTGAGATACAGTTGTTTGGAAATTGTTTGATTCTTTTACATCTTTTAAATGTTTTGTGTCAGACCACAGCAAGCTTGGCAAAAGACTTCTGAGTATAGCATCTAATACCTGTGAATTATATTATTTTCCACGGGGGTTGATAGAAACAAGCTCTATTTCAGTTCTGTGTGCCTCAGAGGTTACTTCCTGTTATCCTTTGGGTCGTTCTCTGCACCAGCCTTGGATAATTTCCTGGCATGCTTGTGCTCATTAAAATTCACCTGAAGACTTGAAGCAGACTGTCTCCAGATCTCAAGAGTTCTTTCCCTTACTGTTCTTTGCTGTCTGCTAGGCGGTCTTGCAAACGCCTGCCCACTTTGGTCCCCCCAGACGTTCAGCAATGTCTCCTCAAATCAGGAAGATGGTCAGACTCCGCCGGGCTTCCCCCTTCCCTAAACTGGAGCCTGGAAACCTTCTCCATGTGACAAGCTGGGGCAGTTTCAAAGCTCATTGCGTTTGTTCTCGTTGCTCAGAGATCACCGTACTTCATTGTCTGATTTCCAATGACTTGAGTCATATTTCCAAAAGGAGGCTAAGTCCTCTCCCTGTTCCTTTATTCTGACTAGAACGGAAAGAACTCTGACATTAATGTTTTGATTTTATTCGTTTTATGGCTTTGCTTGTCTTTTGCTTATGATTTTCATTCTCATTTTATAGTCATACAACACCTAGGAACATAGGACTATATCACAACTTCAATATTTTTTGAGGAAGAGAAGATAATAACTGAAGCTACCCAGGGGACTAGGAAGGGGGATAGAAAGAATTTGTTCTTTACGAGGTGTCCATATGTCATTCAAATTGTAAAACACTGTTTCAGTTTGAAGCAGAATATGGTATCCCTGTGTTTTAGCCTTCAATGACCTTAAATTTTTCAAAGGATTCCTTTTGTATAATTTGTCGCCCTACTATTTGCCTGAGAATTCCTTCCAACACTATTTTTTTTTTCTGTGGCCCTTGTAATACAGACGTGGACTTTTCTCTGTGGTTTATAGTACCTATAACTGCTAGGATTTATACTTACAATGAGCACTAAAAGCACATGCCAGATTCAGGGGCGCCTAGCACTCAGGGGCACCTGGGTGGCTCAAACATCTGACTCCTGATTTCACATAGGTCATGACCTCAGGGTCCTGAGATTGAGCTCCATTTCGGGCTCCACGCTCAGTGCAGAGTCTGCTTACAATACTTTCTCTCCCTTTCCCTCTATCCCTACCCCTACTCACAATCAGTCAATCAATCAATCAATAAATCTTTTTATTTTTTTTATTTTTTATTTTTTTTAATAAATCTCTTTTTAAAAAGAAGACACATGCTAGATTTAACACATTAGGAAATGAAAATTTTAGGATAATTGACAATACGCAGAACCAGAGCAACTTAGGCATGTAGTGAATCACGGGTAAGCAGGAAAGTAGAGAAACCCCAGTAAAGACCTCACCCTTCACTTTTCCAACTTCTGATCCCCCATCTTTTGTAGATCGTCATGGCCATGAAAAATGGGGAAAAGGTAGAGAAAATATTCAATCAGCATGATTTATAAAATTTTGTGGAAGTTTCTTTCATTCTGGTTTAGGACAAGATATCTACTTCCCTTATATTGGAATATCCAGGGGGCAGCAACGATGTGTATCTTGTTTACCACTGATTCCAATACTTTGAACAGCATCCGGAACAAATGCTCAAGAAAAATAAATATGCTAAATATTCTAGAAATCCTAGAAATAGTATCAGTACAATTTTCTTAGATGAAAGAAATCAAAAGTATCTATATATTCTCTAATTACTTTTACTTCCCTAAGAGACCAAGACTAGGGTGAGAGGTAAAACACACCGGGAGTAACATGCAGATGTAGTATCTGAACCCTGGCCGGGTATTGTCATTTCCATTAATTATTGGAAGATCCAGACTCTAACTTCCATGAATAAAAAAGTCACGTATGTTTGGTTTCTTCCTACATCTCAGGGCCTTCATACACATGCAACACGTCTATAACAAGTTCTGAGTACAAATAAAAGAAGAATTATTATTGAAGATATGAGATGACTATGAACCATCCTGTGATTCTGAAGGGAACCTGAGAGACTTGTTCCTTATTATCCAGTATCTAAAGAGTAGAGTGGGAATTTAGTTATAAGATTGGTAAATTCAGGTGTAGCTGTGCTATGACAGAGGGAAAAACTATTTTTCATGTATATATACAGTTTTCATATATATAATTATATACTCTATATATTTTTTTGTCCTACCCCATACTTGTTTCTACTTAATTTCATTCAGTGTGCTCTTTTTCATCATCCCTTCAATCCCTCCAAATATACTAAATTTAAATCCTGTCCTTTAAGGTACTCGTTATTTTCCATATTGATTGAAAAAGTGACCTTGAATAAGGCACTTAAATGTTTGATTACCATGGAGGCCACTCCTATTTTCCTCCCTAGGATGGCATGAGTATTAATATTTGAAATGCTGTAACTGGTATTTGGTCTGGCCAAGGAGCCAAGATGACTTTGACAGTTGATTAAATTCCAATGACAGTCACAGTGAAGAGAAAAAAAAGAGAGAATGCAAACAGCCCAGTCATAGAATTTCTGCTGAGAAAAGGGCATGTCAGAATTGTGTTAAATTATAAAGGATGAATTAGATGTGGAGGAAAGAATAGGGACAGCTCTTTCATCCTTGTCACCTCTCATCTAGTCATCAGTCAACAAATATTTAATGCCTACTAAGTGCCAGATGCCTCTTGAGGTCATTTTTTTCCATCAGGGAACAAATGATTTCCATCCTCATCGTCCCTCCTTACATTCCATCAGGGATGCGGCAGGGAGACATGAAGGCACAGACAATAGTCTCCTCTTAGCTATGGTTTCACTTTGTGCAGCTTCAGTTCCCTGTGGCCAACCATTGCTCAGGAGCAGCTGATCCTCCTCTGATCAATTGTCTGAGGGTCAATGGGAGCCTCATGCTGGGTCAACATGCTTGTGTTACTCACCTCACTTCGTCTTACCACGTTGGCATTTTATCTTCTCACAGCACAAGAAGAAGGATGAGGACAGGGCAGAAACATATGTTGAGAGAGAGAGAGAGAGAGAGAGAGAGAGAGAGAGAAACCACATCCACAGCTTCTTAGGTCTTGTATGAACTCTGGCTTTTCTTCTGAGGGAAATGGAGAGCCCCTGCATGGTTTTGAGCAAAGGTGTGAGATGATCTTATTTTGGCTTTGAAAGGTGACTCTGACTGCTGTGCTGGGACTAGACCTTTAGGTAGGTGAGGCAAAAGTAATAGCAGAGATATCTTTTAGAAAGCTTTTGAATTAATTTATGTGAGAGATGGTGGTTTTGACCAGGATGGTAGCAATGTAGATGTTAACAATGGTCAGATTCTAGGTACATTTTAAAGATATATAGGACAAAGAACCTGCAAATAGATAGGATGAAGTATATAAAGGGAGTCACGAATGCCTCTGTGGGTTTTAGTCTTAGCACTTGAAAGGACAGAGCTGGGGCCCTGGGTGGCTCAGTTGATTGCGCGTCCAACTCTTGATTCTGGCTCAGGTCATCATCTCAGGGTCCTGAGATGGGGCCCCACCTCCAGCTCCCTGCTCAGTGAGGGGTCTGCTTAAGATTCCTTCTATCTCCCTCTGCCCCTCCCCTGCTCGTGTGCACACTCTCTCTCACACACACAAGTAAAGAAATAAGTCTTAAAACAATAATAAAAGGAGAGAGCTTCCATTAATCAAGATGAGAAACTCTGCAGATAGAGAAGGACTGAATCATTGTTACTACCTAGGTAGTCTGCAGGCCCCTTGGGTTCCTAATCTTCCTAAAATGCAGCACTGACTGCATCCTTAGCTAAAGAGAAGAGTACTTTGGACTATCATTTGTTTTAGAATAGATTTCAAGTTTCTTTAACATGATTTCATTTAGTTTTTTCTTTCTCTTCCTATTTGTCTCTCCCAGGCCCTCCCTCCACTCTCATCAGGACATACTTCTTTTTTTTTTTTTTTCCATCTTTAAGACATGCCCCTTCCATTTCACACCCATCCCACAGGTGTCATCTGAGGTGTTACTTCTTCAGGGAACCTATTGTTCTTGAAAACTATAATTCTTCCCCTAAATATTCCCATACGTTTTAATGTCCTGCTGCTATTAGAAGAATTCCCACAATATATTATAATTGTTTGTTTAATTTTATTTATCATTCACTGTAAGCTCCAGAAGGGTGCCAGTCTGTAGTCTCTCACCGTTCCAGTTAGCTATGGCTGTGTAACAAACCACCCCAAAACGCAGAGCCTTACTACAGCAACAATCACTCGTTCGGCACACAACTATGCAATACAGGCGGTCTCCATGAGGAAAAGTTTGTTTTTTCCCTGTGTGGTGCCAGTGAGGATGACCTAACTCAAGCTACAGTCAAGAATCTACTTGAAGATGACTCATGCCTGAGACTGGAAAATTGTACTGACTTCAGCGCCTCTCCCGCCTCTCCACGTGGGCTCTTTGTGAAGTTACTGATTCCAAGAACAAAGTTTCCAAGAGATTCAGGCAGGAGCTGTATTCCCTCTCATGACTTAACCTCAGAAGTTATGGAGTGGAGTCACAGCTTGCCCCGATTCAAAGGGAGGGAACACTGACCCCCAAAGCTCTATGAGAAGAATGGCTGTTGCATTTTAAGACTATGTAGAGTAAGAACCATTGTTGCAGCATGTTGGGAAAATACAATTTTTCATCTTTCGTATTGTGTCTTGTCACACAGCAAATTGTCTGGCATATATTAGAGCCTTGATAAATATCTTTGGGGTAATCAAAATGTCTTTCTCAATGACTTCCTTTTCTATCTGCCATAAGGAACTTCCTTTCACTATGGATCGTGTAGGACATTCCCTGTGTTGTGGCTTTGTTTTATTTCTGAGCAGCATACTATTCATGGAGAGTAGGCCCAAGTAACTGAGTCTTTTACACGTTTCACCAGAATGAATTTTATTTCTTCCATTGGAGTCATTTAATCTGTAAAATGATTACAAAGAGAAGATTCCCAATATATACATACATATATATATATATTTTAGTGATTCCTCATTAGGATTTTATTTTATTAAATATTTTATTTTATTTTATTAAATACGTGTCTTTTACACGTTTCACCAGAATGAATTTTATTTCTTCCATTGGAGTCATTTAATCTGTAAAATGATTACAAAGAGAAGATTCCCAATATATACATATATATATATATATATATATATATATATATATATATATATATTTTAGTGATTCCTCATTAGGATTTTATTTTATTAAATATTTTATTTTATTTTATTAAAATTAGAATTTTATTTCTTCCATTGGAGTCATTTAATCTGTAAAATGATTACAAAGAGAAGATTCCCAATATATACATATATATATATAGATATATATATATTTTAATGATTCCTCATTAGGATATTACCATATATCATTGAAAAATGTTACATAAAACAGAACCATTATTATGCTAAGCAGAGTCATTTTATGGCAACCAATGGACTAGTTTTTCTGCATTTGGCCCTCCTATAAAACTTTGGACTAGACATTAATGTTCAGCTCTTACAGTAACAAAACGAATACACATATTGATTTGTAAAGTGCCTTTCCTCTGCAAAGTCCAAAGTCTTTACTTAAAATATTTTTGTGTTGTTTTAAAGTGATAAATTGAGAACCTTCTTAGTCATTCCTGGAATGGTGGCTTTTATAATTAAATAGGAGTTCTATTAGTAAGCTTTCCAGAAACTATTGCTTCCAGTTTGAGAACAGTATTTTCTCTATATCTACATCTACACAAATAGCTAGATTCTCAACATGCCGTAACAGGATGAAAATTTAATTCTCCCATTTCCTACAGATTTGCGAGATGGGCAATGACCTGTATGAATGCAGTAGAACTCTATACCATGTGATTTACAAATACACAAACCTCTGAGTCTAGGTTGTAACTCGCTCAATGTTTATCTGATGCTATCGTCTGCCTTCTTTCCACTATGAAGAAGTTATTTTCCCCCACCCACACTTAAAAGTCCTTATCAATTACATTCTTAGTTGCTTATTTTAAAACAGAGGAACCAGAGAAACTGGTCATATGATGCGTATTTTCTTGATAACTTGCATGTGACTTTAGAATCAAAACTTCAACATTCGCCAGGAATAATTTCTGAATTTCCTTAACAAAAACCATCCTTCTGTTATCAATATTCCCATAATGACCTTGGGCCTATTTTTACCATAACATTTTCATTTAATATAATAAATATTTTTAAAAATCCACCTTCCAAATATAGCTAAGGACTAAAAAACCCCAAGAAATTAGATATTTTTATATACATACATTTTTTCATAACATCCAGCACAATGACAGGCATGTTTCCATACCTCAGGTGAAGTAACAGACTTACCTTGTTTTTTTTGTTTTTTTGTTTTTTTTTTTTTTGTAAGAAACAATATATTTTATTTTTCTGAGACCACAGCTCTGGTGAGTGGCTTTGTACCAAATTTGATGGAGGTTACACAGAACGTTTTACGCATGGGAGGGGAGGGAAGGGAGGAACCACAAAATTAAAAACAAAAACAAAATCCTGGATAGCTTTTAGCATCTGTTCCACTCCCATATTGATAAAATTCACTTGGGAATTCCTAATAAAAGGAGAACAGAATTCATGCCTTGATCCTCTGTTCATTAGCTCATATTCCTATAGAACTAGAGTTTGTACTTGTCTTTGCAGTCTCTCTCTTTTTT
Organism: Vulpes vulpes; assembly: GCF_048418805.1. NCBI lineage: Eukaryota > Metazoa > Chordata > Mammalia > Carnivora > Canidae > Vulpes > Vulpes vulpes. The sequence continues at coordinate 83,314,090 of NC_132781.1, forward strand.
TTTAAGATTTTATTTAATCATTTGAGAGAGAATGGGAGAGCAAGTGGGGGAGGAGAACAGGGAGCAGGACAAGCAGACACCACAGAGCCCTGAGCTTGATTCAGAGCTCGATCCCATGACCCCAAGATGATGACCTGAGCCCAAATGAAGGGTTGGACACCTAGCCAATGGAGCCATGCAGGCGTTCCTCCTGTCTCTAAGGAGTCCCTCCTGCTCGCTATAGACTTTCTGATTCCCTCTCTGTTCTTGTGGCCAGACTTCCCAGTAGGATTTGTCTGTGATCTCCATCGCCCAACTTTCCCCAGCCCTGGCTTAGCTGTCGGCACCAATCTGTACATTCCACTGTCGAATCTTTGGAACCTCCCTGAATTTTGTCCCCTTCTGCAGGTTCACCTGGTTTGTTTGTTTGTTTGTTTCCCTGCCATGTGTGATGAGGATCGCTCTGCCTCTCTTTCAGCTGCTGTTGGAGACCCTCTAGATTATAACACGGTCCTCTGTGGCAGAAACTAACAAATGACAAAACAAAAACTTGTGTGACTTTAAATTTTAGCGTATGGAACAGTATTTTCACATAGGTGCCCAATAAGTGCCTTGAATAGATGCCTTTCCAAGTTTAAAAAAGCTTTCATAGCAACTTTAAAAAGTTGAAAATATGAAGTGAAAGTACTTTACAGTTGCCCTTCATATTGAGAAAGTACTTGTGACGTGATTATTGTCTGCCACTCTGTCTCAGGGGGATGGGTTGGCACCAAACCTTTGTTTGGAAAAAGCCACCCATTTGTGATTGCTTCATCCCAGGATCGTTGTGATACCGATGCACAGGCTCACTGTCTCTGGAGCCAGTGTGAGCAACGATCCATGGCAGCACAAAACACTGCTGGCCAAACATGCTGACATACAGAGTCAGGGAGTTGTAACCCCGATAAAACACGCCCTTTTGTTCTGCCCTGGAGCCAAATGCTCTGCAGTGTGTTTGGTTTTCTTAAGACCAATGCCAGCCTGATCCGGTGAGGCCAAATTGGCCTGGAAGCTTCTGCTTTGGCTCCAAAGCCTAAGTGCCACCCCACTATACCCCACACAGAGGGAGAACTCTGGGGAGATAAGAGAGACACACAGAATGCTGCATAGAGACTCTGGCTGTCAGGAGGCATTCTATTAACCAGCAGTTTAATCATCAGAAAACTCCAGAGACCATACCTTATGGTATAGAACATAAACTACACCTAGATCCTAAAGGAGTCTCACTAAATAAATAATAATAATAATTAATAATAAATAAATAAATAAATAAATAAATAAATAAATAAATAAAGTTAGAAGGCTCTGTCCACAGATATTTCCTTGTCTACCCAACCCCAAACTCTGACCTAGCGTGCGTTGACATGCATCTGTCTGAGGTGTTTCCTCTCTCTTGGACACTCTGCTCTGGCCTCCCTGGCCCCCTGGTTCCTTGGACAAAGCGAACAATTTTCTGCCTAAAGTTGCTTAGCACTGGTGCTTCTGTTCTCCCTTCCTTCTAGGCTCAGCTCAAATAGGACCAGAGATGTCTACCCTGACCCCTGATTAAAAATCTCTGTATCCCATCTCACTCTCATCCTCCTCATCACTCTTTACTTTTATTCCTCTACATACAGTTTGGTTTATTACACCTGTATGTATTTTTTTATAGTGTCTGTCTCCCCACCAGGCTTTAAGTTCCAGAAGAGGAGAGATGTTGTCTCATTGACTACTGCAGTCCCATAGCACAGAGCAGAGGCTGGCACGGAATGGGTACCCATTGCATATCTGTTGAATGGATAAATTTTGAATTTGTGGCCTCACTGGATAATGCATTCTACTTTGTTCCAAACTTCTCTTGAAACATGCTAACCACGCAAATATGTGCAAGTGTGCTTTACGGGACAAACCAAGGAAAAGAGGTGATTTCCCCCGTTAGACTTGGCACAGAGAGCAGAGAAGTGAATGGCTCCGAGGGGATGAGGCATAAACTGGTTCAAGTTTCCACCGATCTTGGAATTTTGTGCTAGAAAGGACTGTAAATATGCAAATTCCCCACCAAACTTACAGAAATGTTTGAAAGGATGGAATACGGAGTGAGGAACCGAATCTAATTATACTTAAATTCTGAAAGATAAGAGGACCAGTTGAAGGGCCTCTTGATGATAATTGATGATGATGATGCCCCCTCTGTATTATTGGTTTTATATGTCCCTAGGTCAGCTGCACTCTAAGGCTCAGGCCACACGGGGCACACCTGTTCCATCCCCTGCAGACAGTGTCAGAAAGGAGCAGGTGCTCCCCTGCTGAGGCCTGGCCCGGGGCCTGGGGTCCAGGCGAGCACCCTGATTCGACCCTCCTCTTCCGTGGGGCTGCCACACACAGTTAGAGAGCACGTGCACCGGGCTCACATGAGTTCTGTGGTTTGGATCAATCAGGTGGAGAGGGGCCGTTGGGGGCGGGGGGTAATCAGGGAATAGGAAGTCCCACTCTCATCCTTTCTGCTCTCTGGGTTTGTACACTTGTTTCTTTATTACATGTAATCATAATTTAAAGAATCAAATATCAATTTCAGGGACCCAGTACCCCTTTTAAAAGCCGTTAGTCATTGCTGTGAAAACCCATGTGTGTGTGTGGAGCCTCTCCAGGTGCGATGTGACCTGCTTACAGATGCACAGCACTGCACAGGCTGAGGCACGAGGCGTGCATGAGTGTTGCCGCAAGTGTCACATCCCCAGACCCAGCTCTTCAGGGGTGAAATCTCATAATCAAGCCGCTCAGTAAAAAAAAAAAAAAAAAAAAAAAAACTTAAGCTCACCCTTCTCCGCCCCACCCCCCCAACAAAAAGCTTTAATTTAAACGTCTGGTGAACATTGGTAAGTCATTACCAAGGCATCTGAGACATTATAAAATTAAACTGCTTGGGCCTCACGGGTGTCTCTCAGGCGCAAAGAATTATTTTTGTGATATTTTCCAAGTTTTCTAGTCTCTTAGATACCTTGCACCTTAATGAAAATAAGTTCTCAAAATGATGACTAAGATGAGCTGCAAAATGTTGCATTTCTCTCTTGATCCCCATCAAGGCTAAAACTCTTTAGTCATGATATTCAAAGAACTGTGATAAACAACTGAAAGTATATAAATTGAACACCTTACACATCCATGGAGTTACACAATGGTTGGGGAAAAAAATTTTTTTTGAGAGAGAGAGAGAGAGGGAGTGAGCGTGAATGGGAAGGGGCAGGGGGAGAGCCCAACACAGAGCCTGACGATGAGATCCTGACCTGAGCCAAAATCAAGAGTCAGACACGCAACCGACTGAGCCCCCAGGTGCCCCTAAATGGTTGGAAATCTAATAAGTCTGGTAAAAAGTGGTAATTTGAGCTATCACACAAAATAGCATTGATCAAAAAAAGGTAGAGTCTAGGGTTATAAATCTACTGGTATATTCAAAAGAAGGTGTGTTATAAGCCTTTCCTCGATAGTACTTCGAGCACAGATGGAAGACGCTGACGCTTTAAGACCCGGCATCTCAGTGTTGATCAAAGCAAAGGTGAGTCCGCTCTCCCACGCTTGGTATTGAACCAGCACCAACCACTTGCAGTTCAAACCGTAGTTGTCCATGGAACACTTTCTTCAGTTTGATATTTAGAGTCAGCTAAAGCGAGTGGTTATTTCTGCTTCCAAGGAGCCAAAGTCTTATTTTGAGTCAAGTTCCTTCATGCATCTTTTTGGTCCAGAAGGATATAGAACTTGCACGTAAGTTGCCTCCATGGAGATACACTTGGAAATGAAAGGCTCTCGTGGGCCATTTTCATGACGACGTTAACTCGTGTGGTCCCTACCAACAATGCAGAGGAATTCCAGTGAGCACTTTTTAGATGGAAAACATTATTTCAGGGACACCAGGGGGCTCAGCGGTTGAGCGTCTCCCTTTGATTCAGGTCGTGACCCCGGGGTCCTGGGATCAAGTCCCACGTCGGGCTCCCTACATGGAGCCTGCTTCTCCCTTGGCCTGTGTCTCTGCTTCTCTCTCTCTCTCTCTCTCTCTCTCTCTCTCTGTGCCTCTCAGGAATAAATAAGTAAAATATTAAAAAAAGAAGAAGAAGAAAGCACTGTTTCCTGACTTATTCCTCAAGTGCCTGAACAACGCCCCCTGAGAGAGGTGCTTTGTTTCTCTGAGCGAGGCTTAGGGGTAGGCCCGGCCTTAGCAGCAGCAGCAGCCTGTGTAGACAAGGCAAGCAGGCCCTGAGGTCCTGGGACGTTGAGGGGGCAGTGGGAAGAGGCCTGAGCACCCCTGGCTTATGGCAGCAGGGGGAGAAAACCAGGGAATGGAGCTTGGAGGTGCCCAGGAGGCCGCTGTGACAGGTGCTGAGCCAGCTGGGCCCCCTCCCTGCCCCCTCCCTTGCCCCCTCTCTGCATCTGGACTCTTCCTGGGTGGCGGGCGTCCCTGGCCTCGATGGCAGGGCCTTGATGGCAGGGCCCCGTGCAGCCTGTTTTTTTCTTTTTTTCTGTTTACCCAAGATATGTTTAATTGTAAGAATAAAGGTCAACTCTTCATAAAAAGGAAACTATGGTCCCATCTTAGAAGTGCTGCTGCATGCATCCTTCACTTCTTTGAGTCGCAGTATTTCTGGATTTCTTCTGCGAGCCATAGGCAGTGCAGGATGCGCTTCTTTTCGGCAGCCAGCTCCTTTTCAGAAAACTGACCCAAAAGTTTCTGGACAAATATATTTTGATCTTTCAAGAAAATATTCTTATGGACTCCTACATTTGGCATGTTCTCCAGGGAACCAGATTTAAAATGGAAGCTTAAATGTCAGTTTCGTCTTAGACCAGGCCCTTTCTCTTCAATCCATGTGAGTGGACGTTAATTCTCTGTCTCCAAGCACACAGTCGTTTTCATATATTGATCTTCCTTTCGTTCTCCCAATGTGGCGGATACAAGAGAAAGCTCCCCAAAGAGGGAGACCAGCCAGGTCAGGCGAGAAATGCCACTAATCGCAGGGAAGCCAAACTCCAGCTTCCAAACTCCCCACTCCGGCTCCTGCTGGCGGTGTGGCCTACATAGGGTGCCCCAGGCCTTGGGGTCGCCGCTGGCCGGGTTTCCAGGCCAATTTCCAGGCATGGTTGTTGGCTCCCCCACCCAGCACCCAGCACTCAGCACCCAGCCGGCCCCAGGGCCCTGAGGGCACCGAACACAAGGAGGCAACGGAGATTGGGGAAAAGAATACTCAGGCCTGAGGTTTGCTTTTCCAGATGTTCTTTATTTACCCCTGAGGGACCCAGGGAGAGGGGGGGACACAGGCCGAGGGAGAAGCCGGCTCCTGCGGGGCCTGGCCGGAGCCTGGGGGGCAAGACCAGAAGGAGATACGAGCCCTGAGGCCTTCACACCACTCCTGTGAACCCCTCTGGGTGTGTCACCGGGGGCACCACGGAAGGGGCCAGCCCCGAGCGCCGTCGTTTCCCCGGGCCCCTTGGGGTGCACCGTCCTCCTGCTTAGTCAGAGCCTCACGACAGGGCCCGAGCCCGCGGTGGCCGTTGCCGCCGAGCAGCCCGGCTTCCCTCTGGGGACAGGTGGCCTCGTGGAGGCGGCGAGGCCAGGCCAGTGTGCCCCGGAGGCCGGGAGGTCAGGGCCGATGGCTCCTGGGAAGCACATGGGACACGGAGAGGGCCCCGGCCCTGTGACCTTGGCGTCCGGGCCTCCCTGGTTCTCCGAAAGCTGCCCTGGCAAGAGGGGCCCATGCACCAGGCACCGGTGCCTCCGATGTCCGAGCCGTGGAGACAGCGTCCAGCTTGGGGACCTGCTGGATACGGATTTATGGCTCTGAAGCTTCCACAAGTTTATCTATTTTTATTTATTTATTTTTTTGTGTCTCTCAGTCCAGTATGATTTTAGCAGGTGATTCCCACGTGTCTTCGAGGCGCGCTTAGAGGCAGACTTGGAAGACCGGCCTGGTGTCCTCTCTGCGGCTGCCTGGACTGCACTTCCCCACTGGGCACTGAATCCCAGACCTTGGGGACAAGTGTGACGGTGGAGCTGCCCCACTGAATAAAGCCTTAGGACACTCAGAAGGGATTACAAAGCCCAACGAGCCCCGTTTCCATCTCCATTTCCCCTCTTTGGGGACTCCATTGATTCCCTGCTCATCCGAGGAGGAATAATTTTCTTTTTTTCTCATTGTGCCCCTGATTTCATGGTGTTCTTCATTCCCAAAGGCAAGAGTCATGAAATTCTAAGGGAGAAAATGATTACTGCATATGCATTCCTAAATTCCTCTAAGATCTGATCAAAATAAATATTCTCCGAAAACTGCCATCGAAATGAGAGAACTTATGAGCACTTCCACTACATGTTCTTCCAAAAGAGAGCTACCATGAGCTTCCTTTCCCTCCCCAAAATGCAGGATTACACAATATGACATCAGTGGGCTCTTGAGGTCATGCACTGGGTGACACAGATACCCCTGGGAGACAGAGCAGGTTATGGGAATCACTGGTGACGTGAGACTCCCTCCGCCTCATGCCCCAGAGAGGATACGGGCCGGGATTTGTGCCATGGGTTATTGCACCCTTATCATGGGAGTTTTGCCAGGTGCTGAAGACTGCAATCCAGGAACCATGGGGTGATAGGAAGAGGCATCATGGTGGAAGGGGCATCGGTTTTGTGTTCACGCTCACCCACTTTTTGACCTTGGGCAAGGTCACAATTTCCTTATTTTTAAAACTGACACAGCAAGAGTTACCAGGATTGTTCCGAAGGTCACGCGTTATTTACGTAAGGCCCTGGTACGTACGGTTGGTATTTAGTAAATCATCACTATTATCATGATCTGGTCCTTGAAGTCCAGGAAATCACTATACACTTAGGGAACGTGACGATAAATACCAGAAAAAAAAAGGCAAAGTGTTCAAGGTATTAATGTATTTAGAAAGACATATCAAGGGGATCCCCGGGTGGCTCAGTGGTTTAGCCCCTGCCCTTGGCCCAGGGCGTGATCCTGGAGTCCCGGGATCGAGTCCCATGTCAGGCTCCCTGCATGGAGCCTGCTTCTCCCTCTGCCTGTGTCTATGCCTCTCTCTCTCTCTCTCTCTCTCTGTCTCTGTGTTTCTCATAAATAAATAAATAAATAAATAAATAATAAATAAATAAATAAATAAATAAATAAATAAATAATAAATAAATAATCTTAAGAAAAAAAAAAGAAAGACATATCAAGCATCCTTGCTGGAAGGGTGGTCTCGTAAGGGCGTTCAAAACACCCAGTTTTGAACCGAGCCCTAAAAATAAGAAGGACTCCCACATACAGAGCATAAGAAAGAAGAATTTCTGAGGAGAAAGAAACAAGAAAAAAAAATACAAAGAGAAAAAAAACCCCAAAAGCCCAAGATCTGCAAGCAGTTGCTGCTCAGAGATTGGTCCACAGATGAGAAGCACTGATGTCACACGGGATGTCGTATCCAAGGCACTAGGCTGGGTCCCACTTCAGACCTACTGCACCTGAATCTGCGTTTTTTAAAAGATCCCCTGGCGATTCGCAGGCACATTACATTTGAGAAGTAGACATGAAAGTAACTTTGGAATTCAGCCAAGTACAAGTCTTGGGGTGGGTCAGGAAAGGCTCTTTCAGTGAAGTGGGATAGAATCCAGGCCGGAATGGGTTGAGGGGTGGCTGCGTGGTGGGGAGTGGACGCAGCGCCTGGCGGCAGGGCAACGGAGGACAGAAGCCACAGCGGACACAAGTGCAAGGGTCAGGAGAGACGTTGCTTAAGATGAGAGTTGTGTGTTTGTGTCCCTGAAGGCCACACCGCAATGGGAGGGAGAGCCACGATGGGCGCGTGGGGGCACCATGAGGGACCAGGGCCTCAAGGACACAGGACGAGGAGGCAGCGAGGCCAACCAGCCTGTGATGGGCGATGGGACGCTCGGGCTCTAGGGTATGAGGGGGGTGACAGGACATGTGCCCTGCAGATTTGCTGATGGGAAGTGAGCAACTTCGGGCGCACTGACGGGCTCCTGCAGGAGAGACAGGAGGTCACCGAGAGCTGCAGCCCAGGGCCCACCGGGGCTGGGACCCCAAAGTGACATGTCAATGCACCGATCTCTGCAGAACAAAGGAAGGGGGGACAAGGAGGCCGAGCAGGTGGTGGCAAACAGCTGCTGTTCCCGCCTGGTTGGGTTCAGCAGCCGTGATATATGGTGCGACCTGCCCAGTGACACATCCCCCCAGCTGGGCTCTGGGCCCAGGGTGACAACGCTGGTGGCAGGGTTCAGGAAAGGTTGGGGTCCACAACCAGCCGTCGCCCTTGAACTCGGCAGTGGGTCTAAGTCAAGTTCTTAGCAACCGGTTCTGCCTCGAGAAATTAGAGGTCAGAGGCAGAGGTTTGGCTCAGGTCATCATAACCAGGTGCTGATTACCCGCTGCCCAGGTGCTCCCCTCTCCTCCAGGGCACGGCCCCCACGGGCAGCAGCAGGAGGGCTGCGGGCACCTGGGTTATGACGCCCGCTAAGGCCTACGGACTTCCCACCGCCGAATCACAGCACTGTAAGAACGAAAGACATTTTTTAAAAAGGGGGAAAATGAAAAGATGGGAGTTGTTGTTTATGCTTGTTTCTCTTTCTCCCCGATTTAAAGTAACAAACTTGGTTTTCATTGGATGTTTTTCTCTGTCCCACCCCCCCTTGGTGGTTTGAGGGTGAGGGAGACAGGACAGGGCCTCTCTTTCTTCAGCTAATGACACCTTAGCAAATAAGGAGCCACCCTTGGAGATCTTGCCTCTGCTGTTTCCTTACCAGCGTGTGGGAAGTCAGAGAGGAAGGTTCAGGCAAGGCCTCGGGTAGGGAGTGGGGTGGGAATAGTTCCTACAAGGTTTGGAGAAGTCCCTAAAGGATTTATCTTGACTGGGGACTTCTTTCTTTGCACTGTATGAGGGATATGACATTTATTTGATGGGTTTAAATTACAAAAATGGGGGGCCCCCCAGGGGGCTCAGGGGTTGAGCGTCTGCCTCCGGCTCAGGTTGTGACCCCAGGGTCCTGGGATGGAGTCCTGCATTGGGCTCCCCGCAGGGAGCCTGCTTTTCCCTCTGCCTGTATCTCTGCCTCTCTCTCTTTGTGTCTCTCATGAATAAATAAATAAAATCTTTAAAAAAAAATAAATAAATTACAAAAATAGTTTTAAACTATAAAATTCTGAAGTAAACATCAGACAAAGTAATAAAAGCAAACTCTAGTGGCCGCAGGCCCGGGAGGGAAGCATAAAGGGGTGGCGAGGACCAAGCAGAAGGCTGTGAGGAAAAGCGTGAGCCTGGGGCTCCGATACCCCAGTAGTTCAGTGCAGTTGATGCTGGGCCTGGAGCCCCAGCTCCGTGTACCGCTAGTCCTATTATCCAATAAGAAACAGACATCCTGCAATTTGTGAAATGTAACCATCTTAAAACACTTATTGGCAACATCAAACATATCAGCCAGCACGATGTTAAAAGGTAAACTGAGGCATATTAAAATGTTCAAGAGTTTATTTGAGCAAACATTGATTCCATTAGGCAGTACGGGACTGGGAGTGGTTAGGGACGCTTGGAAGGCAGGAGCCAGGGGAAACATTTATATAGGAAAAAGTGCTGAAGTGGAAGAAAGGAAGAAAGAAAGAAAGACAAAAGGAAGGCAGGAAGGAAGGAAGGAAGGAAGGAAGGAAGGAAGGAAGGAAGGAAGGAAGGGAGGAAGGGAGGAAGGGAGGGAGGGAGGGAGGGAGGGAGGGAGGGAGGGAGGAATTTGATTGGCTGTAGCTGTTGAGTTGGCTGCTCCTACGGGTTGTCCGTAGCACTTGATTCCATAACCCTGAAGAATTCATGGGGTTAGGCTTTGGTTTGCTCAGCAGGCCACCCTGCCATTAACCCTCCCCAGTCTCACGGCCTCCTTGTTATTAATTTAGCGATGGTTAAGCCTGTGGACCTCCAGCTCGCCACTTCTGGTAGAGACACTTTGAAATCTATGACAAAAGAAGCTGTGGTCTATGTATACAATGGAATATTCCTCAGCCATTAGAAATGAGGAATACCCCCCATTTGCTTCAACATGGATGGAACTGGAGGGTATGATGCTGAGTGAAGTAAGTCAATCGGAGAAGGACAAACATTATATGGTCTCATTCATTTAGGGAATATAAATAATAGTGAAAGGGAATAAAAGGGAAAGGAGAAAAAATGGGTAGGAAATATCAGAAAGGGAGACAGAACATGAGAGACACCCAACTCTGGGAAACGAACTAGGGGTGGTGGAAGGGGAGGAGGGCGGGGGGTGGGGGTGACTGGATGACGGGCACTGAGGGGGGCACTTGACGGGATGAGCACTGGGTGTTATTCTATATGTTGGCAAATTGAACACCAACAAAAAAATAAATTAATAAAAAAAATAAAATAAATGAAATATATGACAAGGGTCACAGAGGACCAATTACCAATGCTGATTACCAGTATTAAGAAGCCAGATAACTCTTAAAAACCTCTTTTAAGTGGCTCATTTCAGAACTATGATCCACCAGGTATAATTTTAATTAGACATCTTTAATTTATTTTTTAATTTAGAGAAGTTACCTGAGAGAAGGTGCTACCTTCAGATCATGTATAAGAGAAAGTGAGAACAATATGCTTTCTTTGCACAAGTCATAGGCTTCTCCTTGATGAATTTCACTGCCTTGAAATTTCTTCTCAACTAACAAAAAAAAAAGACAAAGACAGAAAGAAAAAAATATCTTCCTTATGAAAGAAAGTAGGGAATATCTTTATTCAGCAGTGTAGTTCTCATTTATGCACCAATGAGTTCACAAACTTAATCAATTTATCATAATGAACTTCCCAGGGGTAGTCAACTAGAGCATTATAAGCACAGCAGGTAAGTTTTCCAACAATAATCATATTATGCTTCCTTCTTCGTAAAGAATAATTCAACAGCTTTGTGTTTCAGGTAAGTTAAGCCCATAAATACAAAGAAGCCACAGTGACAAAAATCACAGCCTATTAGCTAAGGTCCATGTGTGATATTGTCTAATTTTATCCTAAGAGCACTGAAAATGTGAATAAGGCTCACATCTAAGCAAATGTTCTGCTATCCCCCAAGCACACCTCAAACTTCTGTGGTTCTGCGTTGGGTGTTGGATTTCTTTCCCCTTAACTTGGCCCTGGATGCTGCTCAAAATCCCCTCGGCCTGCCGAGCCCAGGCTCGAAACAGCTCCCTTCCCACTGATTCTAGTGAGTGAAGGTCTCAACTATATACGAACCCACTGCAAATGGAGGTACGTTAAGGCCGGTTGGCTTTGGCTTTTCTTTCTTTTTTTTTTTTTTTTGGTTTTCAAAAAGTTGGCTTTTAATTGATGAAGTACCTGAGTCAAGGATGAACATATCTTCAGGAAATCATAACACAGATAATTGATGGAAAATAACAATTTTTATTACCAATGTTTTACTTGGAATCTTGAAAACTGGGAAAATAAAGAGACAGAATTTTATTAGAGTTCATCCTTATTGTGTTTGTTATTATTTATATCCAAAGAATAGAAACTTCAGTTGTAGACATCTAGGTTCATTATAAGAATTGTGACCCACTGGGGGAAGTTTTTCTGCAGTTTCGAAGAAATACCTTCAATCTTATTCAATTCCATTTGTTCTGATTCTAGTTTCTTTGAGCCGTTTTTTTTTGTTGTTGTTGTTGTTGTTGTTTGTTTTGTTTTCTTTCTTTTTTTTTTTTTTTTGCTTTTTTAATTCATTTCTCAGATTTTTGAAAAGAGAATTGGCCTATCTTAAATAATGGGTGCAGGAACTCCTTTCCCTGGGGGAAAAAATCCTTCATTATAAAGGTTATTGGCATCTAGGCTAACTATTATTATCTCGTGAATTTTGTGAGGGTCATTAAGTTTCGACCATTTTGACCAATTCCAGGTTAATTAATAGAAAACTAGTTTATGGACCTACCAAGCTGATAACCAGGACTTAAGCCCCTAAGGTTTTTTTTTTTGTTGTTTTTTTTTTTTCAAGAGAAGTCGATTGACTTTTTATTTTTTTCCTTTTCCTGGAATCCATTGAATCACTGAGGACTGTCCATGTCTAGACTGTAGACATTCTTTTTGGTAGAATGGAAGGAATTTAATGGAAAAGGAAAACTGACCAAACACACTGGAGTTGATGGGTAAGCCAGAGAACTAAAACTTCCAAGGGTTTAGGAACAGTGACATTCCTTTAACCTTTTATGTTGTGTCCTTGACAACATGGGATCTCAGAGACCAACCACCCTACATAGCGAGGGGGACAGGGCAGCGCCAATCCAAGGGGGGAGCCCCAGGACTATCGATCTGTGTTTTGACTAGGCCCATTGCGACTCTAAGGCCAAATTCCCAAGCTGAGGGGGAGAATAAAACACAAAAAGGATAAATTAAGTAAAGGAGCTTTTGCTGATCTGATGTTAGAGCTGTGCACTAAGCAAGAGACGGTGGTTACATGAGAGATCTGTGGCCTGAAAACAGAATTAATTTCTATGAACCTGATTATTTTACTAGCTGCATTGCAATATTGACTTTTCGTAAAATTTTTAGTTGACTGAGACCTCTGGTAGGCTGGCCTTCAGAACCTGGGAGTATGTTGCCTTCATATGCAAAACGGACTTTGCAGATGTGATTATCTGAAGAACGACTGATCTCCCCCCTTTCCTCCTTTCCTGCTTGCCCTTTTAGGTCCTAGTCTCCATGCAGCAGCCTCAGGATTCTTTTACAACGTACATCTGATCTTGTAACCGCCCTCCTTGAATCTCCCTTATGGCATCCTCCACACAAAGAATCCACTCCAAAGCCCATTTTTCACCTCACAAGATCCTGTGATCTGCCCCCCCCCCCCCCCCCCCCCCCCCCCCCCCCCCCCCCCGCCCAGCTCCCTCTCCAGCCATTCTACTATTCTGCTCCTTTTTCCTATGCATCAATCACCTGGGCTTCCCGACAGTCTATGAACAGGCTACAAATATACCGTCTTTAGAACTTGGTGGTTGCTGTTCACTCGGCTCGAACACCTCTCCTGATATCCATATGGCTGAGTCACTGCCTTGAAATTTCTTCTCAACTAACAGCACCATCTTACTTTTCTCTCATACTCGATCTGCAGGTAGTTCCTTCTCTCAGGTAACTTCTCTAAATTAAAAAGAAACAAATAAATTAAAACATGTCTGATTAAAATTATACCTAGTGGATCATAGTTCTGAAATGAGCCATTTAAAAGAGGTTTTTAAGAGTTACCTGGCTTCTTAGTATTGGTAATCAGCATTGGTACTTGGTCCTCTGTGACCCTTGCCATAGATTTAAAAGCCAATATTTGTAATAAATGCATTGTGAACAGGCTAATCTTTTAATTAGGATCCCCCTCCACCTTTCAAGTTAGACATGTAGGGTATATGCACTGAGAATAACTTTTGATTTATACTGGAAGTTTCTTTTTTCTTTTCTTTTCTTTTCTTTTCTTTTCTTTTCTTTTCTTTTCTTTTCTTTTCTTTTCTTTTCTTTTCTTTTCTTTCTTCTTTTCTTTTCTTCTCTTTCTTTTCTTTCTTTCTTTTCTTTTCTTTTTTCAGACCTATTTGTTTATTTGGAGAAAGAGAAAGTGGGAAAATAGGGGGAGAGGCAGAGGGAGGAGAGGGAATCCTGAAGCAGACCCCTGCTGAGTGCAGTGTCTGACGCAGGGCTCTATCCCAGGACAGCAGGATCATGACCTGAGCTGAAATCAAGAGTCAGCCACTTAACTGACCAAGCCATCCAGGAGTCCCAAGTTTCTTTTCTTAGAGCCTTCAGGCTGAAGAACTGCTTTGTAAGCCATCTCTGCCTCCTCTGGATGGTAGTGGTCAGCTCACTACCACTCCAAGATCATTCCGAGTATCTCCACAACTTGAAGTTTGGGCTGAACTGAACCCTGATCTTAGAATAAAAGAAGGAAGCATTTCATCCACGAGTCCAGACCCTACTGCATTCTATGCCTCTACATTGATCTCTTTCAAGGACAAGTGACAATGGGGACATCCATTCCTTCTCGGACAACCCTACTCCTACATATAAGGATATAGCCTGGCCTCTTCTCCTAGGGCATAGATTTATATGGTTAATTTATTTACCTTCTAATTCAGACTGCATCAAGACCTTTCCTTCTTCACAAGCCTTGCTCCAAATAAAAGGAAGGGAAGTTGAGACTGGCATAGCTCTCTTGTTATACTTCTCTGTTCCCCTCTATCTCCTCTGAGCAAGTGCTTCATTAAGCACATATTATCTCCTGAGAACTCCCTGGTAGAGAGCAATCTAAATCCATATTTGAAAAAATATACTGGCATATTATATACTGGGATATAGGTCTGTTAAATTCATCTAATTCACAAGACTGAATGAAGCATTTAGTATCTCAGTCTGAAGCTATTTGATTTATTTTTCTTTACTGCACTCAAGGTCTCTCCAAAAATAGTGTTGGGTACTTGAGTCACATACACATAATCATAATCACACATACACAAAATCTTATTCAGAACAAAGGAAAAGTTGCCTCTGTGTTACGTAAAAATTATTTTTAATCTGTTTAAACTCAAAATGAGATGCAAGGACTTCTCCCTGACCAGTTATTTCTTCTGAGGCCAGCATTATTCTGATATCAAAACCAGACAAAGACACCCTCCTAAAAAGAAAACTATTGGCCAATATCCCTGATGAACATAGATACAAAAATCCTCTCACCAAATATTAGCTAACCATACTCAATGATGCATTAAAAAAGAGCACTTACTTTGATCAAGAGGAATTTTTCCTGGCGATGCAAGGATGGTTCAATATTTGTATATCAGTCAACATGATACATCATATCAATAAAACAAGATAAATACCATGCAACATCTCAAGAGATGCAGAAAAATCATTTGACAAAATTCAGTATCTGTTCACGATAAGCTCTCAACAAAATGAGTCTAGAGGGACCCTAATCAAGGTCGTATATGCAAAATACATAGCTGACTCCATATTCAATGGTAAAAAAACTGAACACTTTTTCTGTGATATCAGGAACAAGACATGGATGTGAACTCTCCCCGTTTGTACTCAACATGATACTGGAAGTCCTGGCTACGGCGATCAGATAAGAAAAAGAAAGAAAGGGCATCCAGATTGGTAGGGAAGAAGTTAAACTATCACTATTTGCAGATGACATGCTACTTTATATAGAAAACTCAAAAGATCCCTTCAAAAAACTATGAGAACTAATAAGTGAATTGAGTAAAGTTGCAGGATACCAAGTTAATATACAGAAACCTGTTGCATCCCTCTACTCTATCAGCTAAGAGGCAGAAAGAGAGGTTAAGAAAACAGTCCCATCTACAGTTGCACCAAAAAGACTAAAATACCTAGGAATACATTTAACTCAAGAGAAGAAAGACCTATAGTCTGGAACTTCTGAGATGCTGATGAAAGAAACTAAAGATGGCGGCAACAAACAGAAAGCCATGCTCATGGATTAGCAGAATTAATGACCTAATTCTCCTCAAAACAGGGTGCTCGAGCTTGACCCCTCTTCCCGACCTAGTGACTCTTGTGTGGAATAGAGTGTGGCAGAATGGATGGGATGTCACTGCTGAGATTGGGTTATTGAAAGATGGTGGTTTCTGACTTGGGTTCTCCCTCCCTCCCTCCCTGTCACTCGCTCTCTCCTATACATCAGTGGCTTTGAGTGACACCCAGTGCTGTGTCACCGGAGCAGCCCTTCGGACAGACTCCGGTGGTGAGGGACTGAGACTGCCCTTCCACAGCCATGCGAGTGGCAGGCCGTGGCCTACACCCCGGTGGGCCAATCCCAGGGAAGCGCCTTCCAGGTTTCTGACCTTCTGGAACCATGCGAGATAGTAAGTGTCAGTCATGGTCGGCTGCTACATCTTCCGGTGATTTGTAAGACAGCGACCGCTAACTACTACAGTGATGTGGGTTTTCTATGCCACTTATTACCTTTGTCATACGAGTGTTGCTTTGTTGAAGGGGACAGTCACTCGGCCATACGTGGCTGTGGAGCAACTACACCACGGCCTAATTGCTGAGATGAGGTCATTGAAGGATTGTGGCTACTGTGACTAAAGGAACCAATCTTTTTACTTTTGATCAATTTTTTTAAAGATTATTTTTTCATTTATTTAGAGAGAGAGACGGAGCATGAGCATGGGGGAGGGACAGAGAGAGGGGGAGAAGGAGAATCTCCAGCAGACTCCGCGCTGAGCGCAGAGCGTGACATGGGGCTCAACCTTGTGACCCCCAAGATCACAACCTGAGCTGAAATCAAGAGTCAGACACAAACTGCTGAGCCGCCGAGGTGCTCAAACTTGTAATTAATTTAGACTTAAGTTGAAATGGCTATATGTGACCAGTGGCTGCCCTATTACACGGTGCTTTATTAGGGAGCCCACCCACTTTTTATGTTCTTCACTGTCGGTTTTCTCCATCTAGAATATAGGAATATCAGATCATGGAATGCAGAGATTTTTATTTAATTTTTTCCCCTACTGTATTCCAAGTGCCTGGAATAGTGTCCAGCAAATAGAAAGAATTTCACAAATATTGGAAGGGCGAATTAATGATATGGGACTCATATTTAATTTCTGCCTCATGTCCCATATATAATTAATTCTGCAACCTCTCCAGGCCTTGGTTTTCCTAGATTTAAATGTGACAGGAGGGAACTGAACTTTCGTGAAAAATTCTTCTGCCCTTAAAACTACGTAATTCTATCCTCTCTGAAGTGACATTTTTAGCGATATTTTATCCGCCGTCAGGGCCTCAGTTGAATGAAGCATCTAGCAGATGTCCAGATGATTGAGGTCCCCAACTACTAATGACTTCCGCTCCTGTTCTGGCCTCTTTGTTAGTCAGGTAGCCCTCATGCTCGGTGTGACTGGCTGGAGAGTGGCGAGTGTGACACCATAATGATAACCACATCTCCTTCCTTTCACCTCATGCACCTGCTCTCAGTCTCCCCCATACTGTTCACTTTGTGAGTTTTATTCAAGGGTATCTTTAGCAAATAGTTCTATACCCCACTACATATTTATTTGATTTAAAAAAAAAAGATTTTATTTATTTATTCATGAGAGATACAGAGAGGCAGAGGGAGGAGCAGACTCTCTGCGGGGAGCTCCGTCCGGGACTCGATCTCAGGGCCCGGGATCACACCCTGAGCTGAAGACAGATACTCAACCCCTCAGCCCCCCAGGGGTCCTTGCATCCATCTTTTAAATAAGCATATCTTTCCATTTTCCTGGCAATGATGTGTCCCACCACCAGAACCTGGTGATTTTTGTGGGACCAGAGTTACTTCTTTTAATTAAAATTAATTATAAAGACAGACAAAACTTTAACTTTTCCTTTTTCCTACTTCTTTTAAGGACTTTTGGTAATTTTCACCATTGTTCTTTTTTCTTTTCTATAATCACATCTATTTTTCACTACAGAAGGCTTGTTTGGTTTTGTTTTGTTAGTTTATTTGAAAGTTTATTTGAAATATTTTCTTTTTTTCGTGTTTGAAACCACAGGTCCAAATTGTGATGCCCTAAGTGAAAATGTTATTTTCAATCTTTATGATATCCTTACTGACCATCTAATTTTCTTATATTAGAATTAAAAAAAAAAGAAACACTGTTTTTTGACAAGTTCTTTCTAGTTTTCCCTTCACATTCTCTGCCAAATTCTCTTTCAAACTTAGTCTTCAATTAAAAAGAAGGGGCGGGATACCTGAGTGGCTCAGTAGTTGAGCATCTGTCTTTGGCTCAGGTCATGATCCTGGGGGCCTGGGATGGAGTCCCGCATGAGGCTCCCTGCTCCTTGGGGAGACTGCTTCTCCCTCTCCCTCTGCCTCTCCTCCTGTGTGTGCTCTCTCACATGCTCTCTCACTCTCTAATAAATTAAAGAAAAGAAAAAATAAAGAAAAGAGAAAAAAGGCACCTAGGTGGTTCAGTGAGTTAAGTGTCAGCCTTCAGCTAAGGTCGTGATCTCAGGGTCCTGGGATCAAGCCCCACATTGGGCTCCCTGCTCAGTGGGGAGTCTGCTTCCCCCTCCCCCCTGCTCCAGCCTCTGCTTGTTCTCTCGCTCTCTCTCTCAAATAAACAAATAAAATTTTTAACAAAAGGAAGAGAAAAACTCCCATATATTCTCTTCTCTATCAAGGACTTCAAGATCAATAGAGATATAGTTCATGCTTATGGTGCCCGAGTTACGAAATCTTTCACAAACTAAAAGAAGTGGAGAATGGTCGAGGAGCAGCCTTTCCGTGTGTCTCTGGTCACATTCAGAAGGTGACATCTCAGATTTTCAACCACATCTTGTTGGCTTCATTCAGCCTTCCGTGTCTTCCACTTGTATTCAAAAGATTTGTTAGAGTTGATTGTGGCCACGAATCCTCTTTATCGTGTAAAATGTGATATCAGAAGTTCTGAATTAACGCTGTCGGGGAAGAGGTCGTAACTTCCATTTAGCTAAAATGGTTCTGAATTTATTTTCTTTCTTTTTTTTTCTCTTTTTATCACATTGTTCTGCTTTTCAACTTTTTGACGCCATTTTTATTTATTTTTTTTTGACGCCATTTTTAATATCTATTCACCACCTTTGAATTTCCTTGACTTTCTGGCTTCCTTCCTAGCTTTTGTTTCTGTCTAGAGTCTTTTCTGTTGTTTCTAGAAAGGCGGAGCCTCCGCAAGAATTCTTTTGACATTTTCCACACTTTGTTTCCTCAAATGTAAACATCTATTTGCCTCAGTAACAGAACTGGTGACTTCTTCCCTCAAGAGGTGAAACATATTACTCTCAAAAAGGTCACACGTGACTTTCCAGGGTCTCAGTTTGGACTCTGGTTTTCCCTAAGTTCCCATAAAGTTCCACTGCAAGACCTGCCCCTTTGTTATACACATTTTGCTGCTGTGATCTTGGGTCCTGACCTGGGGGTCTTGATCATCATGCATCACCCCTCTCTAACCCACATGGTTACCCTATGGTATGTCAGTGGCTCTCAAGGTGGAGGCTGCATCAGGGTCACCCAGAGGGTTTTTAGATAGTTTCCAAATCAGTCGGTATAGGGTGGGGCTTGAGAATTTACATCTCCAACAAGCTCCCAGATGATATGCTCCTGCTCAAAGACCACACTTTTGAGAGCCACCCACTCCTGGGCCCCGGAACTCATTAGCATCCCTGCAGTCGGGCCCTGACTCCTCAGGAGAGCAGAAGAATCAGCTGTGCTTCTCGGCGACTACTCAGCCGGTGTGGATGGTGTGACTTCTGCCAAAGAAGTCTGGTTTCCAGATCTCCTGGTGCATTTGGAGCTAGTTTCTAGAACTACCTTCTTACTCTTCCTGTACACTAACCGTTTCACTAGGTCAGTTGATAATTTTCTTCCTCAGCTTAGGTATGGATTCTCCAAGGACTGCAGAAGAGGCAGGTGTATCCCATGGAGAAAGGTCCCCAGTCCTTTTCCAGCTCCTGCGTATATTTGGAGCCACCTCTAATCTCGTAGCTGACTTCGTTTCCAGGTAGGAGTCAGACAAAATAACACACTCACAAACCAACCTCTTACATTCATTTCATTGCAAAACGTCTTACTCCCTTTTCCTCCAAATTCTAGTATTAGCTTTTGACAGCTTTAGGCCTCTGTGTGTGGTTGGTGACCTCAGGGAGGTATCAATACCGGCAAACTCAAGCAGTTTGGATGTGATTTGCATTCTAAGAAACTGCACGGAGAATTCCACTGTGGACCTGACTCAACATGATAGAGCCCCAGGACAGCAAGTTCAAGACTCAGCTAGCAGCCCACAGCAGAGCTCCTTCCAGAAAGCAACACCAGCGAACACAGGAATACTTTATTGAGAAAGCAAGAGCTTAAAAAACCGGAAAAACACCTTGCACGCCTTTCAAACAGCACAACTTATGTAGTGAAAATAGTCATAGTTTCACAATTCTGTTTATTTTTATTCTGAGAAAGCTGAAAGCAGTTGTAAAAATTAGTGAATCGGCCCTTATTAACAAGAGGGCTACCATCGTCTATTTTCTCTATTTTCCTTCCCTGCCCTTTTTCGTTAGGTGACAGTGAAAGTTACTACCAATTCTCGAGCAGTTATTATTGGAAGAGATTTTCCCTAAGCAATTGATGTGTATTATCATGTAACCCTTCTAAAAATCCTATGAGGCTGATCCTATTCATGTTTTGCAGGTGAAAAATTTGAGACTTAGGTTAAGTAAATTGCCCAAGGTCACAAGCTACTAAACAGCAGCAAAATGGGGATTTGAAGCCAGACCGGACTCCCGACCCCGACCTACAATCGCCTTGCTGTGAGAGTCACGGTGCTGCCCCTGACCGCTCTATCAATTTTTTGGCACTGCTTCCAGGCTTTCCTAGGGTTCTTATAGGGCAAGAGCCAAGACGTGGGAGCACACTTGGGCTCCCTGGTAGTGGAAGCTGTAGTAGGAACCAGGCAATCAGTGGCACTGGCTCAATTATGGAGTGTGGGAAAGTTGGCAGCAGTTCCAAATTAGAAAACCCTGACTCTGAGTATTTTGTGGCCACAGGAGCCTGCTTTCCAGATTCCTCTGAGCATGTTGAGGTAGGTTCTATAACGACATTCTTGATCTTCCCATAATCTAACAATTTCTGTAGGTCAACTACATTTTTTTTCTATTTTTTCTCCTCTCCCTTATTTTTCTGAAACAGAACAGAGTGAATTGAAACAACTGAGAATGTAGCTTATTTTAATCCCAAACGATTTTCTTTTCTCTGCCTGAACTTTTATCATTTAACCCACTCTTATTTTATCTTAAGGATTTTTCTCTCTGCCTGATTGAAGCCAGAATTATGTGAGTTTATTTATATCGCCAGTTATAAAATTTAGAAGCGTTTCACAAAATGATCCCTTATACGGATCAACTATTTCTAGTTTCCGACAATAAGATCAAGGTAGCAATAGTCCTTCCTCAATCTCAATAAGCATGAAGGGCTAGCAACGGTGCAAAATTGAATGTTCACATCCATGGACAAAAATAAGATGATCCTTCTTTGTTTGTCAGATTAAAAGTATCTTAAGACCTGAAATCCTGTTTTGTATTTTATCTATAAATCTCAAATGGAAGGGGATCTGAAATAGATAAGACCCATCATTGAAGGTGACATGAGTGTCGATTTACCAACACCTGTAAGTACAATACAATGATAATGTTGAAATAGCCTTGGCATTCCATTACGAAGGACTTTCACACGTATTACCCGATTCGATCCAAATACAAACCTTGAGAATAGAGCTATTTATAGAGAATATGATGTAGAGAGGTTAAGTAACAGGATCAAGACTATAGAGCTAGTATTTAAGGACTCTTGCTTTCTTAATCCTTTCTAGGTATTATACTGACTCTGCTTTATTCTCTGATGGAAGCTCACAGAAGGGAGAATGATACGGGATAAAGTAGCTTTATAAATTAAATATGATGTAAGTTTTATAAATAAATAAATAAATACAATATGATATAAATTCCATATCATATAAACTTTAAAATTTAGAGTCATTCCTTTTTATATGGATTATAATCCTAATATCTTGAATACCCTCTTGTTCTCTGTCTATGATTTCATGTTCACATTAATTAATATTTTAAATAACATTTATTTATTTATTTATTTATTTATTTATTTATTTATTTTTAATTTTGATTCATTTTATGCCATAGGCATCCCCAAACTCTTCGTTGGTCAGTATTGTAAACCTCTGTAAGGCCAGCTGATATAATATACATCAGCTGATACCTTCTCAGTTGTTTGATTATTGCCCTTTTTTGGGGGGGGGTGTTAGATAGGTACTTCCCTTTATATCATTTTAATTGCCTCGTCATTTCTTCTACTGTATATTTTTTCTTTTCTTTTCTTTTTCTTTTTTAGAGAGAATGAGAGGGAGAGGGAGAGGGAGAGGATCTTAAACAGGCTCCATGCCCAGCACAGAGTCCCCCACTCGGGACTCGATCTCATGACTCTGAGATCGTGACCTGAGCTGAAATCAAGAGTCAGATGCTTAACTGACTGAATCACTCAGATGCACCTCTTCTACATTTTTAAAAACATTATTTTCTTAGTGGTGGTCCCGAGAACTACCATTAACCACTTTATTTATAGTAATCTAGTCCTGATTAACAGCAACTTAATATGAATAGAATAGAGAAATTCTCCTCCTATGTAACTTCATTTTCCCACCTCCTTTATGCTGCTATTTTCACAAATTATATCTTTGTACTTTGTGTGCCCAGCAACATAGATTTACAATGATTGCATCATGCAATTGTAAATAATTTTGGAAATAATATTGAAAATATTATTATATTTTTAAATAATATTGGAAATAATTTTGGAAAAAAATTTAAAAATATATTAATGCTGTTTTTTTAATATTTATCTTTGTATTACCTATGTAGTTATCTTTATTGGTATTCTATATTTCTTCATGTGGATGTGAATTACTGTCTAGTGTCCTTTTATTCCATTTTGGAGGATTCCCTTTATTATTTCTTGTAAGGCAAAAAAAAAAAAAAAGAGAAAACAACAAATTATCTCAATTTAAAAATATGGATGTATCTTAATTTCTCTTTCCTTTTTGAAAGATTGCTTTGACTGGCTTTTTTTTTTTCTTCTTTTTCTTTCAAGCACTTTGAATATATCATGCCACTAACTTCTGACCTCCATAGTTTCCACTTTCAAGCACTTTCTTTCTTTTTTTCTTCTTTTTCTTTCAAGCACTTTGAATATATCATACCACTAACTTCTGACCTCCATAGTTTCTGATAAGAAATTAGTTTTTGGAGTGCTTGCATGGTTCAATATATTAAACATCTGCCTTCAGCTCAGGTCTGATGATCTTGGGATCCTGGCATCGATCTCAGGGTCCTGGCACAGAGCCCTCTCCGCTTGTGCTCTTTCTCTCTCTTGCAAATAAATAAATAAATAAATAAATAAATAAATAAATAAATTCTTTAAAAAAAGAAATTTGTTGTTAATCTTATTTAGGACACCTTGTATATGATAAGTTATTTCTGTTAGTGCTTTCTAGATTCTCTCATTGCCTCTGGTTTTCAAAAGTTTCTTTACAATGTGTTTAGGTATGGATCTCCTTGAGTGTAGCATGCTTGGATTTTCTTGAGCTTGTTGGATGTGTAGATTAATTTTTTAACATGATTAACAGGATTTCTGGATGGATTTAATGCCAAGTTTGAATCCAGTATTTTTGCTGTTATTGCTTGTTTTTATTTAGACTATTTTTTAGGGCATTTATATGTTCACAGCAAAATGAAAGGGAGGTATAGAGACTTCCCACATTATTCATACCCTCACACATGCATAGCCTCCCCGGTTATCAACATCTTCTATTAGAGTGTCATTTTTATCATAATTTATGGACACACATTGATACATCATCATCACCCAAAGTCCAGAGGTTACACTACAGTTCACTTTTGGTGTTGTATATTCTATGGATTGGAATGAGTGGATAATACAGGTAACCCACATTATGGTATCTTAGAGTACTGTCACTGCCCTAAAAGTCCTCTGTGTGCCACCTGTTATCTCTTCTCAACTTCCAACCCCTGGAAACCACTGATCTTTTTACTGTCTCCATAGTTTTGCCTTTTCCAGAATGTCATATAGTTGGAAGCATGCAATATGTATGTTTTCAGATTGGCTTCTTTCTCCTGGTAATATACATTTAAATTAAATGCTTCTTTTCATGGCTTGATAGCTGAATTATTTTTAGTGCTGAGTAATATTCCATTGTCTGGATATTCCATAGTTTATTTATCCATTCACCTACTGAAAGACATCTTGGGTACCTCTACGTTCTGGTAATTTGGAATAAAGATGTGGTGAACATTAGCATGCAGTGCTTTGGGAGGGCATAAGTTTTCAACACCTTTGGATAAATACCAAGGAGTGCAATTGCTGGATCATATGGTAAGAGTAAGTTTAGTTTTGTAAAAAAAACTCCCAATCTGTTTTCCAAAATGGCTGTATCATTTTGTGTTCTTACCAGAAATAAATGAGAGTCCCTACTGCTGCACATCCTTGAGAGCATTTGATTTTGTCAGTGTTCCAGACTTTGACCATTCTGCTAGATGTGTAGTGGTATCTCATTGCTATTTTAATTTGCATTTTTTGATGGCATGTATTGTGGAGCCTTTTTTTTTTCTTTCTTTTGCCTTTTTGCCATCTGTATATCTTCACGGCGAGAGATTTGTTAAAAAATCTTTGGCTCATTTTCAAATCAGGTTGTTTGCTTCCTTATTGCTGCTTCTTAAGAGTTCTTCATATACCTTAACTAACAGTCCTATAATAGATGATGTATGTTTTTATAATATTTTCTCCCTGTCTATGAATTGTCCTCTAATTTTATCGACATTGTCTTTCAGAGAGCAGAAGTTTTTTTTTATTTTAATGAAGTCCAGCTTATTAATTATTTCTTTCACAGATTGTGTGTGTGGTGTTGTATCCAAAACGTCATCACTATACCCAAGGTTATCCAGGTTTTCTCCTATGTTATAGTATAGGAGTT
This sequence comes from Vulpes vulpes, assembly GCF_048418805.1. Taxonomy (NCBI): domain Eukaryota; kingdom Metazoa; phylum Chordata; class Mammalia; order Carnivora; family Canidae; genus Vulpes; species Vulpes vulpes. The sequence goes on from NC_132781.1 coordinate 83,338,692, forward strand.
TTATAGTTTCACATTTTTCCATTTAAGTCTGTGATCCATTTGGAGTTAATTTTTTTAAAAAGCATAATTTTTGCATCTAGATTTTTTTTTTTGCATGTGGCTGTCTAGTTATTCCAGCATTTGTTGAAATCTCTATTTTTGCCCCAATACATTATCTTTGCTCCTTTGTCAAAATTAGTCAACTACATTTTATGTGGGTCTATTTTCTGTTCCATTGATATTCATCTAATTTTCTTAATACCATGTTGTCTTGATTCCTGTGGCTTAATGGTAAGTCTTGAGGTCAAGTGGCATTGGTCCTCTAGGTTTTTTATCTTTTAATTGATGAATTTTTAACTCAAATTTGAAAGATTTACAGGCATTATTTTTTCAAATATTCTTTCTGATCCCCTTTCTCTCTCCTCTTCTTCCAAAACTCCCATTATTTCTATGTTGGTTCACTTGTTAGTGTCCTGCAGGTCTCACGGTCTGTTCATTTTTCTTCATCCTTTTAATTTTCTGTTCTTTGGACTGGATGATATCAACTGGCCTATCTTCAAGTTTGCTGTTTCCTTTTTCTATCTGATTGAATTTGCTGTTCATCCTCTATAGTGAATTTTTCATTCAAGTTGTACTTTTCAATTACAGAATTTCTGTTTGGTTTCATTTTATAATTCCTATCTCTTTATTGATATTCTATTCATTAAATATTAGAATGATAAACAACTATAGTATTTCAATTTATTTCTTTAGACATGGTATTCTTTAGGTCGTTGGATGTATTTAAAATACCTGATTTAAAGCTTTTGCCTACCTAAATACCATGACTCCATTCACAAGTGGCAACTGAAAAAAATGAATAAACATAAAAGCTGAATCAGAACTATAAATGTAGGGAAAAAACCTAATGTTTGCCAGAGGGGAGGGAGGTGGGGTGTTGGGCAAAATGGGACAAGGAGAGAGGGAGCTAGGCCTCCAGTATGGAATGAGTAAGTGGTGGGGATAAAAAGCAGAGCATCAGGAATACAGTCGATATTATAATAGTGATGAAATGGGACAGATGGTGGCCATACCTGTGGTGAACATAGCATAATGCATAAACCTGTCTGTCAAATTACTAGTTACACACCTAAAACTAATGTAACATTGTGTGTCAACTATGCTAAAAATATGCATTATACATATATATAATTAAATATATAAATAACATTTAAAAATAAAATAAAATAAAATAATACTTTTGTTTAGCAGTTCCAAGGTCTGAACTTTGTCATAGAGTTTCTATTCTTTTTATTTCCTCCTGTGTAGTATGGGTCACATTCAGTTGTTTTTTTTTTTGGGGGGGGGGCAGTTATTTTGTTTTCTTTGCATGTTTTCTAATTTTTTGTTGAAAATTGGACATTCTAAATGTTATAATTTGCCAACTCTGAAAATCATATTCTCCCCTCTCACCAGGGTGTGTTTTTGTTGCTTCCTGTTGTGGTTGTAGTTTATTGACTTTCCTAAACTAATTCTGTAAATTGCATATCTTGGCTGTATGTTGCCACTGAAGTCTCTACTCAGTTAGCTTAGGATCAGCTAATGATTAGACAGAGATTTCTTTAAATATCTGGAACCAATAAATCTCCTTTATTTGTTTTTTTCTTTCTGAAGGTTGTGCATGCATGTCAGGACCTGTCTTCCATCTCAGTTATTTAATTTACAATTCTGACTTAGCCTTCATTTCCTGCTTACGGAGTCTCAAGATCAATCAGAGGTGAGAGCTGAGGGACTTTTCAGATTTTTTTTTCTGAGTATGCGTACAACTCTACACTTGAACGAAGCATTCTAAATTTCCGGGAATATGTTGGAACTTTTCACAGCCTCTGGATATCTCATTTCTCACCTTTTCCTTTTAAACTTTTTGGTTATTCTATTATTTGCTCCAACTCTTATCGGTTGCCTCAGGAAGTAATGATGTTAAAATATCCAACAAATGGCATCTGAGAAGAAGCCTTTAGCACAAGGTAAGTTCAACCTTGACCTACTGAGATTAATAAAGGCAAACTTTTCAAGTGGGATCTTTCAGGGAACCACTACTTGGGGCAAATAAATAATTACTCCTCTTTGGGAATGAGGTCTTGAAAGAATTCCAGCACTGTTCTGTTCCCTCTGGTACTGCAGGCACTGACTGTTGCATCCCCCCCCCCACCCCCCCTTAGAGCATTGGTTCTTAAGCTTTTAGTTGTTGATGGTTTTATTATCCTGGGCTTTTGTGGATCTCATAAAAGCTATGGATATAATTGTAAAAAAAAAAAATCCATGCATGCACTCACACTACTTTGGACAACATTCCACTGAGTTGATGTAAACATTGAGTTCAACCATGGATCCCTCATCAGAAAATCCTGACATGAACAACCCCAGTTGTAGAGCCTCTTCTTCCTAAGCCAATACCAAATCTTACCACAAAGAACTCTAGGACGAATTATTCCAGGAACAAAGCCTAATAGCAAATTTAGTAGGTACATTTAATAGATAAATTCAATATTAGTGCCAATTTTCTTGTCTGGAAAATCACATACCTCATAAAATTGTTGTGAGGATTGCATGGGAAAATTAATATGATACTGTTTAGAGTAGGACCAGACACTTCATAAGTTCTAACCATTAATAATATTGTTCCTTGCTCCTTATTTTCCTCCTGTTACTCTTTTATTACTTCTCTGAGGAAATTCCTTTGAAGAGCACCACATTTGTGCTCATTCTTTTAGGAGTTTTTGGAAATATATTTTTCACTTTTACTAATGTACTAGCCTGATTTTGTTGGAGGAAGTATTTGAGCAATCGCCATTATAAAGCAGGAAGGGTTATTTAACCACAAGATATGACCTCAGTTGGAAAGGTGACAAGTCTAAATATAAATACAGGAAAGCAAAAAAGGGAGAATTATGGATGACTGTGTCAAAATGCTATACACCTGGAGAAAAGGTTGTACAAGTTTGATTTCTATAATATCTTTCTTTAAATTACCTTATTTTCACAGGTATTTGTTAGATAAAATCCAGACCAAATTATATTACATAAAGTACATTTCCATTAAAGAACATTTTGTGAGAGTTTGGAGATAATACGAAATCTTTTTTTCCACATAAAGAATCAAAGTATTTGATACGCAGAAGAGAAGTAATATAAATTAAAAATTAAAACCTCAAATTCAACTTCTGCTCTCAAAAATTATGACTTCTCAGGTTCAGTCATCGGAATTGCTGCCAGGGCTTAGTGATAGAATAGATGTGTCTTCATAGGATAAATAATACAGTGAAATGAGTCTGCAGCCAAATCTAACCAGTGGCTGTGAAATATCTTCATGTTTCCTGTGATGCACTACTACTGCACACAGAGACCAAGATGTGGAAACCTTTTGAATTTTATCATCTATTAGGTAATAACTACTGGGCAGATGCTTATTATATATTATACATCTATCTTAGGAACTTTGGGTGTATTTCAGAAAGTTAGTAAGGCTAAAGGAGACGAGGGGTGAAGGGAACGAAATACCGTGAACTTCTCCCTCACATAGGACCTTTCTGTGATCTGTAGGGCCCCAGATTGGTGTATTGGGAGGTCTCTGATGCACAATCAATAGATGCTGATCAGCCAAGATGTTGGATCCAATCATGCAGAATAAAGATCACTTTATTTTCCAAGGTCAAATTTTAAAAAGGACAACTATTAGCAACATGCCACAGTGACAATGAAACTTTATGTTCTAACTTGCTAAAATGTTAAGAGAATGCCACAGACACTCTATATGCAAATGAATTTATCTCCCTTGACTATCGAAAACTGTTATTATCCTCAAATTTCTAGATTTTGTTTTCATACGCCATATTTACTGATTTTTTTGTTTATTCTTAGCGACGAACATGGGGATAGAGGTATAAAAATTTTGCAATTCACATTTCTTTTTGTCTGGATCATTCCTAACTTTAGATTTTCATTTTGCATGTAGAAAAGCCACGAACCTATGTTAAGACTCAAAAGCAGCTTAAAAAAAAAAAAAAAAGCAGCTTCAATTAAGGCATATATAGATTTTGGACTTTACAACATATTCCTGATCACCTCTGTAATATGTGATTCAAATAATTCAACTTTTTTTTTTCTCTAAGTTAAACCCATGTTGAGAGTGGGCTAGTTCATTTATGAATTTTGAAAGCTTGTCTAGGTTGCTTTATAATTAGGCCCTTCCAGGTAGCAGGAAATTTTGCTTTGCCTTCCCATTTAACAGCTGTGTTCCCAGCTGGGTCTGTTTGTTATAAATGAAAATGACTCTTTACATTTACATTCTCTGCATGACCAAGCTTGGCATCAGATGCAGCTTCTGGGTGATGCCAAAGATAAGCACCAAAAGATGTCAGATTGAAACTCTGGATCATAGTGTGTTAGACGGCATTATCAGCTACAACTGTAGATTTCTATTAAAACCAAGCGATGTGACCAGCAGATCTTTGAAAGGGGAATTGCCTCCAGTCTTTGAATGTTTCTGTAATATGATTGAGATGAATCCCTCCCTCCCCTCCCGGTCTATGTCTATGGAGCATAATGAACTGTAAAATATGTAAAGATAGAGGTAGTGGCAACACAGGACACTTGTTGAACCAAGTGATGATAATATTCTGCTTCAGGCCATAGGCTAAGGGAGGAAGTAAATAATTACTTCGAATAGTCCCCGTTAAATATAGTAGAATGGAATGATGTCTTCCTATTTCTTGCTCTTAGAGTCGCTATGCTCACAATTCTCCTTTTTTGCCTTCCTTATTGAAATCAATGGGATGTGTAGACTTTTCGCTAGACAAGACCCTGCAGCATCTCTACCAACTTTTGAAAATCCACCCAGTTCTCTCAATATGAAATCTATAAAAAATGCTAGAAGCTGCTTTTTTTTTTTTTCTAAGCAGCATTTTTAGTTAATATCTAGTGGAAGTGGAAGAGGGTTGGGGAAGCAAATTAGAAAAAAAAGGTACAATGTATACTTTAGCTTTCCTAAAATAGTTTAAATTATTATTTTAAAATTATTTTCAAAGCCTTATCTGTGAAAGATTATTAAAAATGACTTTCCCTCCCTTCCCTCTTTGTATTATTAACACCAGATTCATGGACCCCCTCAGTACAGCTGTAAACCTACTGACATTGTAAAAAAAAAAAAAAAAAAAAAGTAGGACAAGAAAAAGAAAGAAACATACATTTATTTATTTATTTATTTATTTATTTATTTATTTATTTTAAAGATTTTATTTATTTATTCATGGAAGACACAGAGAGAGAGAGGCAGAGACAGGCAGAGGGAGAAGCAGGCATCATACAGAGAGCCTGACGTGGACCTTGATCCTGGGTCTCCAAGATCACATCCTGGGCTGAAGGCGACGCTAACCCTGAAGGCGATGCTAACATTCTGGGTGCTAAGCCCACCAGGGCTGCCCAGAAACATGTATTTAAAATGTGTGTGTGTGTGTATAAATATAAATATATATATATATTATAGCAAATAATTTCCCAGAGCTTCTCTGGGAAGAAAATTCTCTAGTTGTTTTGTTTTTGCTTTTGTATTTTTAGGTTCTCAAGGTAATCCATAAATGGTTGAGAGCCACACTTGCCATCAGGGAAATACAAATCAAAACCATAATGAGATCCCACCTCACCCCAGTGAGAATGGGGAAAATTAACAAGACAGGAAAAAACAAATGTTGGTGGGAATGTGAACTGGTGCAGCCACTCTGGAGAACTGTGTGGAGGTTCCTCAAAGAGTTAAAAATAGACCTGCCCTACGACCCAGCAATTGCACTGTTGGGGATTTACCCCAAAGATTCAGATGCAATGAAACGCCAGGACACCTGCACCCCGATGGCCACAATAGCCACACTGTGGAAGGAGCCTCGGTGTCCATCGAAAGATGATGGATAAAGAAGCTGTGGTCTATGTGTACAATGGAATATTCCTCAGCCATTAGAAATGACAAATACCCACCATTTGCTTCAACGTGGATGGACCTGGAGGGTATTATGCTGAGTGCAGTAAGTCAATCCGAGAAGGACAAACAGTGTATGTTCTCATTCATTTGGGGAATATAAATAATAGTGAAAGGGAATATAAGGGAAGGGAGAAGAAATGTTGGGAAATATCAGAGAGGGAGACAGAACATAAAGACTCTAGGAAACGGACTAGGGGTTGTGGGCGGGCGGTGGGGGTGACTGGGTGACGGGCACTGAGGGGGGCACTTGACGGGATGAGCACTGGGTGTTATTCTGTATGTTGGCAAATTGAACACCAATAAAAAATAAATTTATTAAAAATAAATAAAGTCCTTTAAAAAAAAGGGAGCCACATCTACGGAGTGCATTTTTCTCTTTCTAGTACCATTTTAAATTAAATGACGAATGTACAACCCAAAATGTTTGTCATTTCACCTCTATTTGGCACTCTGTAATCACAAAGTAGCACATTAGAAAACTCCCACTCATTTGCTCTCTTTCTGATTTCATCATTCATTATTCTGTTTTGTACTAACCGGTGAAATTTTGAATATTGAATATAACAAATTGAAATAAAGTGAGACATAATTTAAGTATCCTTTCAATGAAACATTAAACAAGCAGTTTTTCTGAGCAGAATTTTTGGATTAATAACTAATGTAGTTTTTCATTTTTTTCTCTTTTGCCATCACAGGCATTGTAAATTGGATGGTAAAGTTTGAAAACACCTTTTTTGGGATTTCCAGTAGAAGCTAGGTTTAAAAACAAAAACAAAAACAAAAACAGAACAACTTAAAATAAGAATGACTTAAAACCTAACAAGAGATGAAGTATTAGGTCATGTGACTATGTTTCTGTGCATTTATCTTTCAGCATTGAGATCAGATCCTTAGAGACATAAAAAAAAAAAAAAAAAAAAGATCCTTAGAGACATGATCTCATTTTTCCTGGCTTAATCTAGGCAAATAAAATTAGTACTTATGGTTCGACTTTCTATTTCATTTGCATTAATTGAAATTCTAGCACGAGGCCCCATTTAAAAGTTAGTACTTCATTAAGACCCTCAAAAGGATATTATTAATTTATAATACTTCACCAAAATCATTTGTATATTAAAACATAATACCCTCTATATCTGTCATTAAAATTGGTTCTGCTCCTACACAGGAAACAAGAGGAAGCAGGAAACTATTTGGTCAAATCTTTTACCCCCAGCATTTTAAGAGGGGTAAGAAAATTCTACTTCTGTTAAGTAAAGTTAATTCTCTTTGCCTTATTTAGTCTTCTTCACATTAGTAATTTATGTTTTTGATCATTTATCAAGTGCCAGGTAAACCTGTTGTGCCTGTCCATCCTATAGGATGGACTATATAAGGTCATAGCTAAGGGATGTGGTCTGTCATCCGTCCGGCCTCGCTGCTTACCATCTATGGAGTTGGGACAGCGATTTGTCTACTCTCATTCTTAGAAAATAAGAACAATGTCTCCAACATCTTGTACGTGTGATGAGCATTAAGTGACAATCTGCATGATTGTCCGTGTTCATTTGCAGACATGTTCAAAAGATGAAGAAATTTGAGTCACCAGACGTGCACGTTCTCAGTTGAGGTCCAGTAAGTGACTCTGCCTTCTTATTTGAGCATTCATATTGTCAACAGCTATCCTTCCCATGATCTATTCAGTGCCATGTTCTTTGAATTTTTGTAATTTTTTGTTGGTGATTTCTCTGTTTAAAATGGCATCCAAACAGAGGTGCTGAAATGCGGCCTAGTGTTCCAAAGGGCGAAAAGGCTGTGCTGTGCCTTAGAGAGAAAATACAAGGGTTAGGTGAGTTTCACTTAGGCGTGAGTTATAGTGCTGTTGGCCACGAGTTCAATGTTAACACATCAACCATATCTATGAATTGATGTGCCTTTAGACAGAACACAAATAAAACACAATTATGTATTGTTCAGCTGCCAAAAATATTGTGATCAAAGGCTTACAGGAACCGAACCCTCTATTTCTTCTAGGAACAATGGCTCAGCATGTCCTAATTAATTATTTGCAGCTACTATAGAGCGAAACCACCAAGAAAAATGACCATCAACGGTATTGCTCTTCAATCATAATCAGTCTTTATTGAAGACATAATGGTCTCCAGCTTTGCTATTATGGTATATATCCTGGTCATTAACATATTTGTTAAAATTTCCAAATAAAAGTGCTAACCTACATCTTAAATCATCATTCTTTATAGAAGTACATGATTCTATAAAACGAACAAAATCCAGCAGAACAGAATAATAAGGCTCCTTTTAAGAAAATGATGAGAACAGTAGTGTTTCAACAATGCTAGAGGAGTCCTCTGTATTTTCAGTACTCATGGCTATTTTTGCTCAATAATTTTGGAATGTCAAAGATTCCTCTACCCTACTGATTGCTTTCTTTCCACAATCTTCTTTTTTTTTTTATTTCCAGATTCAAATGAAAATACTGTAAGGAGAAAAAACCTTCCCACTTTTCTTCTAATAAAAACCACCTGGTTGATAAACAGTAAGTGGGGTTTAAGTGGTAGCCCTTTTCTAATCCGGGGAGATAAGGATTTAAGGGATGCAGGCAGCGTAAGACATCACAGGGCCAGGCTGGGTTGGGTGTTACAGAGCAAGAGCGACTTTATCTTGTAATTTCCCAGGACTGGAGTGCAGCAGGTGGGTGGGCTAGGGGTGGAAGAGCTGGAGGTGGAAGGACTAATGATCTGTTTTATCTCAGATGTGCTTTGGCCTCGGGTTGCCTCTGATTAATTGGAGTACTAACCCTTCTTCTGCCCTACTCTGATCTCCATAATAACCCACGATAGCTTCTCAAGCTGTGTTTTTCAAGTTACGATGCTTGAACTACCAGCATTTGAAATACCTGAGATATGAGGAATGCATCTTAAGTGAGCTGACGCAAAGTGAATTGTTATTTCTGTGGGTGGGCTCAGCACTCTCAGATGAGAAACGTGTAGGGTAGCGAAGAATAGAGCAAGGAATCTAGAGGTAGTGAAAAAGCAGTCAACTGAGAGACAAAATGCTTGAATGGAAGCCCAGGATTTATCACTTACTAAGTGTACAGTCTGGAAAAATCCACTTAATTCTTCACTGAGCCTCACCTGGTCTACCTCTAAAATGGGGATAACAACAGGGCTTAAATAAAACCAGGCACGTAAAAATGCTTTGTAAGAGTCTCCATTAACAAAAAATAATGTGATATTATTCTTTTTTAAGAGTCTCTTTTAAGGTGACCAATTAAACGAATTAAAATGTTTATTATAATTTAGAAAGACTCTATGTTCAAGGTTTGCTTTATCTTGGGGAGAAATAGGCGTTTGCTCTACACGGGGGAGAAACCCAGTACAGTACGGAACATGTTGAAGGCTCACCCTCCCCCCCAGGCATCTTTCTCTCTCATCTGCTACAGATGCTAAAATCATAGTGTAATAGAGAATTTTAATTCTAACTACCTTTAGAATGCAAATGCTACATGGGAGAAGAGGTGTTTTGAATCTAAATTATTAATGAGGTTTTATACCTGGTGATGCCAGGGCCAAGAAAGGATATCTTAGCATCTGAAAGGGGCCTTCAAAGCTGGCATACAGAATTTTTGGCTACTTCCAACCTGGTCTCTCGCTAATTCAGGGATCAGAAAACAACCAATCAGCATGTGTACACACACACACCCTGCGGTGGAAATTAGAAAGAGGTAATTAGTAAAGCATCAGAGGAAATGGGCAAATCACGTCTGTAATTAACTCAGAGCAGAAGAGGAGAAGGAAGTAGTGCCGCCAATGCCAAGATATGCCCCAAACTGATTCACTTTGGGTGTCGTGATACAGGAAGCGATGAGGATAAAATTACAGAGGAGCAAAGTGATGCGACTCTTCGGCATTTCCTTTGTCGGTGGCTTGCTGGCTGTGATGATGTCAACCCCAGAGTGGCAAGAAGGGCCTTCAGATACTTGGTATTTGCTTCTTCCTGTGTTTGCAGTACTCTCGCCTGCAGTCATCTCCCGCCACCTGTGATCCTCCGGGGCCTCCCCCATCACAGCTCATCACCATCCTGCCTACCCACCACTTCTTGGCTTGTGGCAACTCCTAGGAGTTGCTTTTAACACTGTATTCAAGCCTCTAGAAAATCACGTGTCAAATTACATTATATTATTTTTTAGGTGAATATTTATTTTTCTCCTCATATACATCCTTCTCTATCTCTAGACTGCGAACTGCAGGTGTGCAAAATATCTGTCCATTTTTGTCTTCCTAGCACTTAAGTCCATGCATGGTGAGTTTCCAAAAAATGATGGTTGAAGGAATTAACATGATCATTATTACAAATTTTAGTTTGTCAATTGCTTTATCGCTACTAACCTTTTTTCTACTCACAAATTACCAGACTCTCTCATTTTTTCTTCCCAGCTTCTCAGTGATTTAGATCTCTTATTACATGTATGCTATTATTCCACTTTTCATTCTGAGGTCATAATTAGGACTACGGCATACTTTTTTGTTTCATATGAATGATTCTTTAATTTTGGCTAAGTATTTTTTTCACCCCCTCTCATTATTGAGCTTACTTTTCTTTATCTTAATGTCAATAAGTTCTAATTTAATTTTTTTTAGGAACGCCATTGGAGATTTCTCTTTTTATCAAGCTTTTTTTTTTATGAATTTTCAGTCCCCTAATAAAATTATTTTCTAGAATGTTAAATAAATCTTCCTTTTGTCAAAAAAGTTTAGTTGCCTTGAACAAAGAAATGCCATTTTATCCTCACATCTTATCTGGTTCACTATGATAAAATGACATTCTCATATTCTTCAAAAATGACACAGTATTATAAGAAAGATTTTCCTCATTTTGAAGATTTTACATATAAAACCGCATCATAGAAAATTAGTGGCAAATGGAGATTTCTCTATTCTGAAGAAATTTCTATAAAGTTCATTATCCCCAATATTAGCTCTTTATTCACTCATTGAATATACATTTATTAGGCACTGGGCATGGGTAATACATGGATTACATAAAGGTTTCTTTTTAGTAGAGAAAAGATTTTAAAAAATTAATATCTTTATTGAAATGGATCCCTCTTAAAGTATTAGATTTAAATGTAACCCAATTTAGTAGTATTATCGATGTTTGTGATATGGTTTCGTCTTGGATGTTACTTAATTCAGAGAATTTCTCTGAGCAGTGGTATCTGGTTTCATTTTAAATCAACATTTTTTATTATGTATTTCAAGGGTACATTATAATTCAACATCTGTGGTCACCCAAAGAGTCTAGTTACCATCATCCATCACTGTACAAATGACCCTCTTTACGGCTTTTGCCCACTTTCAACTTCCTTCCCCCATGCTAGCCACCAAAGTATTCTCTGTAGATATGAGTTTGTTTCTGTTTTAAAATCCCCATTTTTAAACAGCTTGCTTTTCCCACTTTATCTTCATAGAACTTTTATTTACTATACCCATAGGAGAAACCACATTTTCTCTCTCCTTATAAAATCTTTAAATTTATATTTCTCTAGATTCACACCTAAAGATTACTAGACTCTATTATTGTTTGTTTGTTTGCTTGTTTCAAAGGCACTGTCACAGAAGGATGCTTTACCCCCCTCTTGGCTGAGGAAAAATCTCAATTAGATTATCCATGTGCATACATGTTAGGTTTCTTCTAGCTTTGTTTCCCTTGCCTTGGGAGATGTGTCTAGCAAGAAGTACCTGTGGCCGGGGTTCAGGAGGTTGCTGCCTGTGTCCACAATAGTCAAACTATGAAAAGAGCCCAGATGTCTATCGACAGATGAATGAATAAAGAAGATGTGGGGACACCTGGCTGGCTCAGTGATTGGGCATCTACCTTCAGCTCATGGCATGGTCCTGGAGTCCTGGGATTGAGTCCCCCATTGGGCTCCCTGCATGGAGCCTGCTTCTTCCTCTGCCTGTGTCTCTGCCTCTCTCTGTGTGTCTCTCATGAAGAAATAAATAAAATATTAAAAAAAAAAGAATATGTGGTATAGAGATACGATGGAATATTACTCAGTCATCAGAAACTATGAAATCTTACCATTTATATCGACATATATGGAGGGTATTATGTTGAGCAAAATGAGTCCATCAGAGAAAGACAATCACCATATGGTTTCACTCGTGTGTGGAATATAAGACACAGTACAGGGAGGAAGGGAGGGAAAACGGATGTGAAGAAATCAAGAGGGAGACAAACCATGGGAGACTCTTAACTATAAGAAACAAACTGAGGGTTTCTGGAGAGGAGATGGGGGGGGATGGGTCACTGGGTGACAGGCATGAAGGAAGGTACATGATGGGATGAGCCCTGGGGCTTATGTGCAATGGATGAATCACTGAGTTCTACATTTGAAACTAGTGATGTACTATATATTGGCTGATTAAATGTAAGCAAAAAAAAAAAAAAAAAAAAGAGGGTTTCTTCTGAACACCACCACTTTCCTTTGCTTGTAGCTCACAAATATTCTGAGACACTGAAGGACAGTAGGGAGACGGAGAAGCTCCCCCTTCAGGACAGGCTCAGAGGAAAGTCCTGAGGCACAGCCTAGCATCATTTCTGCCAGGGCTCAATGGACCATGTGCTGGCAGCTGTTGAAGGAAGATCCTCCCAGTATACCACCAGGAGGGACAGCGAGCCGTCCTAACACTCAGACATGTCAGGACTTCAGTTCTGAGTTCCAGGTCAACTGCCTCCAATGAAAGCACAATAAAAACGAAAGTAGTTATTTCATTAAAATCTGTTTGTGCAATTGCTCTGTGAAGTGTTAGCCACGTTTAGGCAGGGACTTTTGGCAATGATGGGCATAGACATCAGTGCTCTTGATTTAGGCATGTGTTAACTCAAGCCACTTTTGGAATGAGGTGGATTAGAAGCAAATCAATAATTAAAAAGCAACCAAAAAAAGGCAGCCTCTTTGGGCGCCTGGGTGGCTCAGCTGGCATCGGCCTTCGGCTTGGATCATCAGCCCAGGGTCCTGGGATGGAGCCCCGGGTTGGCCTCCCTGCTCACTGGGGAGTCTGCTTCTCCCTCTCCCTCTGCACCTCCCCCTTACTCTTTCTCTCTCACTCTTTTTTTCTCTCTCTAAAATAAATGAATAAAATCTTAAAAAAAAAATTTTAAGACTCTTAATTTCAGGGGCATGGACATCACTGACATCCTCGTTTGAATGAGTCCCTTCAGTTCACATTTGTGATGAAGCTGGTTGGTTTTTTGTTTTGTTTTGTTTCCCATGAGTTGCTGTAAGAGACAGGATCACGGCGAGGCCGTACTGAAAGAGAAGAAAATGGTGACCCTCAGGAATGGTTAAGGAGGATTAGTCCATAGAGTGCACTCAAGAATATGCCATCTTTCCCCCACTTCTGCTCCCCGGAGTCTCAATAATAATTCAATAAATATTTTAGGAGAGGGTCAGTAATTTTTATTTTTATTTATTTATTTATTTATTTATTTATTTATTTATTTATTTATTTATTTATTTATTTTTAGCAAGCACAGGAGGGTTTATTAGCAAGCTCGAACTTGGGTCCAAGTATACCCGACACAGCGGATCAGGGACTTGGAATTTTTAAAGAATAGATAGGGTAGACTCAGATAAATATACATATTTTTATTCTTCTTAATTTAATTTTTTATCATGTAAAATATGTCTAACATCAAATTCACTATGAGTAACATTTTGTACCTTCACAATGTTGTGCCACTATTACTACGATCTAATTCCAGAACATTCCCATCACCTCAAAAGAAAACCTTGTACTCTTTAAATAGTCTCTATCCTTCTCTCCCTCCAACTCGAGGCATCCATTTATTTCTTTCCTCTCTCTTTGGATTTGCCTATTCTGGATATTTCCTTCAGTGGAAGCATATGTGGCCTTTGTGCCTGGCTTCTTCCATTTACCATAATGTTTCCAGATTCACCCATGTTGTAGTGTGTATCAGTACTTCATTCCTCTTGAAGGTGGAAAAATATTCCATTGTATGGATATACCACATTTTGTTTATCCCTCCACCAGTTGGTAGTAGTCATTTGAGTTTCCATCTTTTGGCGGTTGAAAACCCTGCTGCTATGAATATTCTTGACAAGTTTTTGCTTGAACACCTGTCTTCACTTCTTTGGGATGTTTACCCAGGAGTGGAGTTATTGGGTTACATGGTAATTGTACTTTTAACTTACTGAGGAATCATCCAATTGTTTTCCACAGTGGATGCAACATGTTATATTCCCATCAGCAATCTACAAGAATTCCAATTTAATTTCTAATTAAGCAAAAGGGAAATAGTTGCAGGTGTGAAGGATATCCAAAGGTTACACAAGAAATTATGAACTACTAAATGCCAACAATCTGAAATTCTAAGGGAATAAACATTTTGACAATATAATATCCCCAAACTGACAAATGAATACCACATAAACTGTAACAGAAAATCTGTGCATATTAAGAGCTACTACAAAATCTTTGCCTCTAAAAACACGGTGTTATGGGTGAGTTCCACCAAATTCCCAAGGAATGTGTGTCTCTTTTATACAATTTCTTATAGTGGAAAAGAAAAGATGTGCAACTCATGTTTTTGATGTGTCACTTTGATATCGATGTCAGTCAGGGTCCCAGCAGAAGTGGCTGGCACGCTCACACTGAGGAATTGAGAGATTTTAATTAAGGGACTCTACACTGGCATGGGCTGACTTGAAGAAAACCAACAGAGAATAGTTTTGCACCCAGACTTAAAACAGAAGAAGCCAATATTACTCTTTGACCTAAAAAGACAATTCAAGAGTATTATTTGCAAAATCCAGAGTGGGGATGGGAGTTTGGGTAGAAAAATGCATCAAACTGCAATCTAACGGGGGGGGGGGGGGGTGTTGGGAGATTGAGGACCCAGACTTCACTCCTATCCTGCCCTTGAATCTCCTGCTGAGAATCATTGACAGCTACACCAGGAGCCAGGGGACAAAGGAACCCGTTGATGGAATCTGTTCAGTCACCTATGGAGAAGGGAGAAGGATGCAGAATAAATTGAAAGGACAAATGAAAAAACATTCAGCAGAATATTAAAACTAGATGAAGACACTATGAGAAAATGAATGTATTAGCTAATTTCTCCTTTGAGCATAGATGAAACATTTCTAAATATTAACTAGCCAACAAGCTTCTTCAGCAGCATAATTTAAAAAACACACCATGAATCAAAAAGGATTTATCTCAGGAATGCAAGGACAGTCAACATGAGCGAATGGAATAATGTAATTTATCACACTAATGATAAATGGATAATGGATGCAGAGGAAACATCACGTGACCATCTCACTATGTATGGAAAAACCACTTGATGGTGTTCAAAATTCATCTGAGATTTTCTTAAGTGCTTTTAAAAGCAGATATAAAAGGAAACTTCCTTAATCAGATAAAACCTGTCTTTCCTCACCACTATTGACACTCATCCCCGATTGCAATATAAAGCAAAACAAATAAAATAACAAATACAAGCCAATACCAAATGTTATATTTAATGGAGAAATTTCAGAAGATGTCTCCTAATGTTAGGAATTAGGTGAAACTCTGATACATTAATTTTAAGACAGTATTGGAGATTCCGTCCAATTAAATACAAAGGGGACAAGCACGCCTGTGAATTAAAAGGAAGAAGACAAATGCTCGGTGTTTGTAATTAATTGATCATTTACAAAGAAAACCCCATATAATCAACAGACAAACTATTAGAACTATTGATATTGCAGCAAGATCAATATGCAAAAATTAGTCAGTATTTCTTTGCAAGAGCAATAAGCGTTTAGAAATTGAAGTACAAAATAGGTTACTATTTACTATCACAGTAAAGACCATGATGCCCCTAGAAATTAACCACCCAATTCCTGAAGTAAAAAAGTTTAGAATTCATTCCAGAGTTTTGTTTTCTTTTGCTCCTCAGATCTCACTTACTATTGTCTAAACCACTACCCAAATCTGTCTACTTCGCTTTGCCTCCGTGACTGTTACCTTTATTGACATAACCATCATGTCTAGATTTCTGTTCAATGAAGTTACCTAGACAAAATTAATAGACAGTTGACAGACTTGGAGAAACTATTTGCAACATTAAAAACCCTTTTAATTTTAGAATAGTTTTATACTTACCCAAAAGTTGCAAATACAATACAGAGATTACATATACCCTGCAGCCAATTCCCCCTGTTGTTAACATATTAGCATGAGTCCTGTTACAGCTAATGAATCTATACTTACATAATATTATTAACTAAAGTTCATATTTTATTCAGATTTCCTTGGTTTTTATCTACTGTCTTTTTTTTTTTTTTTTTTTTTCTGTTCCAGGATCCTATCCAGTATAGTACATTACATTTAGTTGTCATGTCTCCTTTGGAGCCTGCAAACTGTGACAGTTTCTCAAACTTCCTTTGTTTTGGATGACCTTCACAGTTTGGGGGAGCTCTAGTCATTTATTTTGTGGACTATTCCCCAGGATGGGTTTGAATGATCTCTTTCTCATGATTAGACCTGAGTGACGGGTTGTAGAGAGAACCACCATAGAAGTAAAGTGCCATTCTCATCGTGTCATATTAAGGATATGTTTTATCGACAGGACTTACCACTTTTGAGGTTGACCTTGATTACCTACTGATACGGCATTTACGAGCTTTCTCCACTATCAGGTTGGTCTTCTACACTTACCCCCAACACATACCTTTAGAACCATACTCTTTAGAAGGACGTCAACTCTGAGAATCGACACTAAAAGATGGGGAGGTGTTATATTCCACTTCCTTGAGGGGGATAATCTCTAAATAAATGCTTTGGGAGATTTTTACACAGGACACTTGTCTTATTCTCCTCATTAATTTCTTTTTCAATCATTTATTTAAATCAGCATGGACTCATGTAAATTTATTTTATACTCTAGTTTATGATATAATACTACATTATTTATTTAGTTGTTCAGATTTTTAGAGCTTTGGCCATTGGAAGCTCTTTAGGTTGACTCTTGTGCCCTTTTGACATACCCCCATTGGTTTAGGTATGTTGAGTATTTTTTTTAGCATTTGGCACTTTTTTCAATATGTTTGGCCAAAAATTAATACTTTAGAATATGGAATGATTCCTATATTTGAAAATGGGCAAAGGTTATAAATAGGTCATTTAAAGAAGGAACATTCAAATAGCTAATAAATACTGAAAACAATCTTACATTCATTCATAATAAGAAGTAAATCAAAAACATGCGATGATATTTTATAGTCATGTAAGTGGCAAAAATAAAAACATCGCATCAATCAGTGGCTCTGAAAGACTGCAGGAAATGGGGATCTTGTGCTCTATTTCTGAGAGTGTAAATTAGGGAAATCCATTTTAGAAGCAAACTGGCAGCATTTTAGTAAAATTGACTAAGTGCCTACTCATTCTGGGACATATATACCCAAGAGACGCTCCTTCAGGTACACAAAGAAACATTTATCCTTATAAATACTGTAGCATTGTATGAGCAAGAAGTTGGAAGCAATCAATATGTTTATTACATATGAATGAGTAAATGACATGTAATTATGCACATCATGGAATAGTAGTGAGGAAAAGAGCTCTTGGTTAGCCTCTAGCAACGTTTACTAGATGTCAAAAACAATGCTGAATGGAAGAAGTAAGAAATAGAACATAGTTTACAGCACCATGCTGTAATGCTGGATATGTTAAAAATATAAATGAAAAAATATATATAAATGAAAACCAACACTAATTTTTATATATACATAAAGATAAATAAATATATAGAAATTGATCGAAAGGCTGTACATTAAATATAAACTCTGGCACTTAGAGGGTGAGGTTAACTTGGATAGAAGGTAAAGAGGAAAGACAAGTAAACAATACATTTTAAATATACAGAACAAAAAATAAATAAATAAATAAATAAATAAATAAATAAATAAATAAACAGAACATAATCTGTTTTCATTTAGTTATAAACTGGGACAATCAATTAGTTCTTGAGGGTGAAAAAAACCAACAACCTAACTCCTCAATCAAAGGACACCAACCAGCCAAAAAACCAACCATCATGACCATCAGCAACCAAGTTATAAGGTACAAATAAAACCATTAGTTATGTTATTAGATTTTTAAATGGCAACATTTTTGTTAATAATTATCATTATTCATTTAATAATTCAACAAATATTTTTAATATTTCCAAGTACCGTACTGGGCTTAATTGAGGAATATAAAAGTGTATATCTAAATGAAACTTAGGAGTTTCCTAAATAGTTTAATCACAACGGTATGAGAAGTAATGTGACATATGACCACATTTCTGAAACTCACTTTACCGGCATATTATTTTTATGTTATTCCTTGTTGTTGTTGACTTTTATTTTAAAATTTACTTCTCGCAGACTAAAATCATCAATTTAAAATCTCTAGGGAAAGTCCATTATTATATTTTCCATTCAGTTTCTAACGTGATTGTCTTTCAGAATGTAATTTGGCATTATTTATAGTATTCTTGTCTGGTGAAGAATAACTGAAAACAATTTTTTTGTAGATGCTGCTGTAATTTGAACTTGTGCTCCCTTTTCATTTCCCTTCTCCGTGAAGCTTGTCAGATTTAACATTATTCTTAGATTCAAAGCTATTATTAATTTATCATTACCATGCAGCACTTTTTTATATGCAAAAGCTTTCAGTGCTAAAGAGTTCTCCTTGAATGTACTGGCTCTACTCTTCTATTACTACAATAAGGTAAATTCAAGGAACATGCAATAAAAACAAACAAACAAAAAATTCCTTTAACCTTGATTTTTATCCTGGACTTCTACAACCTCCTCGTAGTAGAAGTCTAAATTTTATTTGAACACAGAATATATTTCTTAATCTGGTTTACGACTATGTATACTTTTTTCCAGGTAATTGTTATCCTAGAGATCTCTCTGTCGTCATATATCCAGATTGTCTTCATTCCTTTGTACAACCTCATTATAGTACATGATGTGGATGTACTAAGTATTTATTCAACAAGTTCCCAAATAATGAACATTTAGAGGGAATGAAGGGTCGGGACACCTTTCCTAACTCCCAGCCTCAGAGCATCCTCTTCTATTGTCTTTGTGAACTTTTTATACATGAGGACTAAAAATATGCTAACTTGTGGCCCTTCTTGACTTCTTGAGCCTTTGGTATCCTTTGCACGGATTGTCTTTGTTCTGCTAATTTTGGATTCCATTCCAAGGGGGTTCTCCTTTCATCCTGCAGGGAGCTCCTCCCATCTACTCTACCTCCCCTGGGCCTCACTCCAGGCCCCACACATTCCTCTGCAACTTGGAGAATGTGGAAATACTGCCTCCTTTCTGTTCCCAAAGGCTTGCTGCTGTTTCCAGGGGGCACCTGTGGGGATTCAGGGATTTTTTTCATTCTTATGTCTGCGAGATGCTTCATTACTGCCCTGTTACAAATGTTGATACTAACAGTTGTACAGAGCTGTAGTGTTTGTCACCAGATTTGGCAAATGAAGAAGATTTGCCATATTTAGCAAATAAAAATTCAGGATGCCCAGTAAATTTGAATTTTAGATGAACGATATATAGTTTTTAGTATGATTGTGTCTCGTGTTATATTTGAGACATTCTTGTGCTAAAAATGTATTCAAGTTTTAACTAGATATCTTACATTTTATCTGGCAACCTAATGCAGGTTCATTTTATACTTATAGATAGACTCAGGGATATTTAAGAGCAATGCCAACACCATGGCCAGCAACGCAGAATACCTTTTCTTGTTTGGTTTTAAATTTTTATTTTGGCTCCTTCTTACAGTCATGGAATTATACTTTTTATTTATTCACTTTTTGTTTATTTGAATTCCACTGTAACATTAGGTGTGTTTTTCAGAAAGATACAGCTTTCTAATTTTATCTTTCTGTAGATGTCTAGAAATATTTGTAATGAGAGCTGTGTTGTACACTAAATGTTCATGTCCCCCCCAAATTCACGTTGAAATCCTAACACCCAATGCAATGATTTTGGGAAGCTGGGCCTTTGGGAGGCAATTGGGTCATGAAATCCCCTCCTGAGCAGGATTAGTGTTCTTATAAAAGAGGCCCCAGAGAGCCCTCTCAACCATTCAGCCACAGAGGACACAGGGAGAAGGATCACGCTGAATCAGAAGTGGGCCCCCACCAGACTTGAACTTTCTAACCTCCAGAACTGTAAGAAATAAATGTTTGTTGATTAAGCCACCCACTTTTTGATTCTGCCAAAGCAACCCAAACAGACTGAGACAGGATGCATCAGTTGTAAATTCATCTAGCTCTGCTTCATATATATGTGGCCACGGTATCGACTGGGTTGGTGGTAAGGGCTTTTGATAGGTTTACTAATTTATAGTAAAATGCAGTTTATTTTGAAGTATATTTCCAATTCCATAAATCATATAGCATTTTAAAGGAGGAATCACTTATGGCCTTGAAAGAAGAAGAAGAAGAAGATCTTAAGGCAATATTTAAAAAAGAAAAAAAATGACTCCGTGTTTTAGTGGGAAAGGGCAGAGTTCCCCTATATCAAGCAGCACTAATTATTTGTTCATAAATGTTACAAAGTCAAAGGACCAAAGAGAAGAGGATACAGCACTTTAAGCCCACAACAGGAGAAAGGGATTGAGAGTCCTAACTAAAGAGGCAACAGATGTGTCCACCATTAAGAAAATGGGAAAGGGCTTTTAAAGGTCACAAAAGTCTTGGAATATCAAATTACAAACATACACTGCCCCCCAAAAATGTGTGGCCAGAAAAGAAGCACCAATTTCCTAGACAAAAAAAAAAAAGGCTGAAATAGAGATGATTTTCCCCCATCTCCCAAATATAAAAATCATCTCCCACATTTAGGTAAAAAAAAAAAGATACTTATGAATAGAATTTAGAAGAATGGTCTCATCCCAGAATTTCTGAGTCAGACTTTTCTATGTCATGAATGCCATTAATAAAACAAGAACCAAGACCATAGACAAAAGCACATAAAAGCAATGAACAGCCCCAGAAAATGCAGAGACAACTTCACATGCAATGGCGTCTGTGCTGGAAAGGGACCCATGATGGAGGGTGGATGACAGTATGATTTGAAGATCTTTGAAAGACACAAACAAGGGAAATATAGAAGATGGATGATATAAAACTTTAATGAAGAGTAAATTTAAAATCACGAAGGCACATTTCAACTGACTACCAGCCCATGACGCGCCCTGCCACCATAGGAGCTCACACCCCAGATGGAGAAATGAATTCAGGACGGAATGCTAAGGCACTTGCAGGCTGACTTTGACCTTCACGACTTGGCATTTCAAAAGCCACCATTAGAACCACCTTTTAGAATGCTCTTTTTTATGTGTTTATGTACAAGGAAAACAAGCCATACTAAATAACATAGACTATTCTATATAGTGGATTTTCCCCCCTGCAGTTTACATGTAAATTTTAAGCATTGGGCTGCAACTCTGCTGAAGAAAATATTTTCTCTGATAGCTAATAGTGTTTCCTGATCAGTTTAGGTGATAACTTAGGTAGGCTCTCGATATTTTCAAGGTTTTTGTAAACTTCTTGAAATAGTTTCGTATTAAGATTCAAAATTATATCAAACATTGCTTCTGTTCATTAAGGGGAGAGTTTGCACAAAAAGTAATAATTCTCTACAGCCTTGCCGTTATTGCCCTGGATGGGCATGGAAAGAGAAGGGACGTTACATGCTGTGTAAGAATCAGATGCGCTGAAAGTAGAAACTTGAATTATAAGTGACAAGATCATTAACCATTTAGAGTGTTACTTTAAGAACACGTTGAAACCAGTCTAAAAGTATTCAAAGTGTACCAGAGGACTGGCTTCTTAGAGAAGGAATAGAAATTCAGATTTCAAATGGGAAATAGTGCTTTTTTTTTTTTCCCAATACTGCTTTTGCTTTTGTGTTTGAAAAATACATTACATTTTAAGCATCAATTATAAGTGTGATAGGAAAAGTTTTGTAATAATACATTTCTAATAATAGGTTGAAAATACCAGAACACAGTGATAATTATGCCCACAGAAGAAATACATAAAACTTTGTGAGATTCAGCAAAAATAAGCAGGGGATAGACCTGCACTGCCCAGTAGAGTATCCACTACCCATAGGTTGCTTTAAAATACTTGAAGTGAAAAAGAAAATAAATAAATAAATAAAATAAAATGCTTGAAGTGTGGCTAGTCAAAATGGAGATGGACTGTAAATGTTAAATACGCACAGGATTTCAAAGACTTAGTTTGAAAAAAAAGTAAACAAATCTCAGTAATATTTTATATGGATCATAGGTGAAAATGACTACGTTTTGGATATACTGAGCTAAATTAAATATGTTATCAGAATCAATTTCGCTTGTGTGTCGTGAAGAATTTAACCCTCCTTGGAGACAGGCCTGGCCTTTGCCCTGTGATGTCCTGCCTGATTAAGAATGTCTTGTTTATTCAGTAGCCTTGGGCCTGAGCAATGTGATTTATGATTCGGGTTTTGGGTCACATGGTATCAGCTCAAACTCGGGAGGGGCTGGAGACTGAGGTTAGCCATGTGGGCCGCCAACTATGTCCATGGGATGCAGCTGCCTTAAAATCTCTCCACACCACATCTCAGGTGAGCTTTCTTGGTTGGCGATACTCTGCAGGTTGCCACAGGTCGATGCTGGGAAAGTTGGAATGGCCCGTGACACCCTTGGACGGGACACTCCACGCATAGAACTTTCGAGGACTCTGCCCACACATCTCTTTCCTTGGCTAATTTTAATCTGTACCCTTCACTGTAATAAACCCTAATCACCAGTGTAAATGCTTTCAGGGAGTCCAATGAGAACTTCTAAGAAGTCATCAAAAACCAAGGATGGTCTTATGGACTCTGAATTTGCAGTTGATGTCACAGCTGAGGGTGGTTTTGAGGACCCCGCCCCTCCGGACCTCCAGTTGGTGTCAGAGGTAAAGATGGTTTTCTGGAATGTTCCTGAACTTTCCAACATGTTTCTCTGTACTTTGTTGATTGTGGCTGCTAGAACATCTAAAAGTGCACACGTGTTTTGCTTTCCTGACCTGTATTGCATTTCTTTTGGGGGCAGTGCTAGGATAGAACCTGTGTCTAACAGGAAAAGATAGAATAAGGCAACACGAGGTACCACAGCTCAATGGAGGGAACGTCCCGTCAATGGCAGTTAGTTGAGTACACACATTTTGCTATAGATTCTAATCATCCGGCTGCAACTTAGTGTCGTAGATGCCATGAGCTCGATCCACAGAAAGGTTCAAAAGGAATTATCAGTGAGTTGCAAAGGAACTGGTTAAAGATTTCTGTGATTTTATATGAATCCTTCTTATAAACAAAAAGCCCAAAACTAAACAAAGAAATAAACAAACCAGTTTTTCAACCAGCTGGAAATTGGGGTTGGTGAAAGGCAGTGGTTGTTGTTGTAACTCTGGAGCCGGATGGCTTGGTTTTGGAACCCACCTCTACCATTTGTTAGCTGTGTGAACTTAGGGAACGTATCTAATGATTCTGAGCCTCAATTTAATTCTAAGTAATGGTCTAGATGACGTGACTATACCTCAAAAGAGCATCGTGAGGATTCAATGGTTTAATATGAACAAAGTGCTTATGCCGCTGTTGGCACACAGCACACAGGAGTCATTGTTGCAGTTACGGTGTCACGACCTACCCCAGCATCATTAAATCTCCTCCTGAACTCATCCTCTACATCCAGTGAATCATTAAGTGTGTTGATTTTGTTGCTGAAGGTTTTCTGAATCTGTCCCTTCCACTCGGTTCTCTCTGCCACAGATCTAGTCCAAGTCTTTCTCTTTGCATGCCTGGATCATTTCAAAGATTTCTTAAATGGTCTTAAGAGGTCCTCCTGCTTCCTCCCTCCATCTTCTTTTTACCAGTAGGATAATTATGTAAATCTTTTGCCCTAAAATACTCTGACAAATCCCCACTACTTCTATAATGAACATAAAATTACTTGGCAGTCCAGTCTATTTTGGCCTCATTGTCTCCATTTGCTTCCTTCCAATTCTGTGGGGTTGCTCAAAATCTTCTAAAGACGCCAAGTGTTTTATTTTTTTTTTTCCTCTTGATAACTCCCCAGCTGGGAATATTACTTTTTGCCCCAAATCTTCCATTTGCCTTCCACCTTGGCCTTTCCTGCTGTGAAAATCTGGCTGGTGTTCTCTTTCATGGCTTGTCTTCCCTTAGCCTTTCGTTTCCATTGCTATTACAGCACCATCCCTGGGTTCTTGGCTGGCTCTATCTGCCATTTACCCTTCCAAGGCCACCATTTATTCTTCTATAGCTTTCTCTGTGTTCCAGAATATAAGACTCATATGGAATAAGCAATGGCCACCCTTGCTCTCTTGCTTTTGGTTGGGATTAATCAAGTGATAGTCACTGGCATTAAAGTAAAACAAAATGACCTAGAAAAGTTCAAGTGAAGTAAAAAATAAGGAGGAGAATAAAATCATAGAGTTTGTTTTTCCCTTCCTTCCTGCCAGGTGGCTCTGGGATGATGCTTCTCCACCAAAAGTCACAGCCGTTGTCCATGTAGCGCCACCTCTGAGGTTCCAGTAACCACTCCTACCCTTCACCCTTCGAGACTTAGATATGACAATCATCCTCTGCTCTTACTAGTCCAAATACTTCCTTTGTTATATTTCTTAAACTCTATGCAGTGACACAACAGGAATGTGTCCTAACAGTTTCCTGCCTAGACCCTTTCTGACACAACGCTCATGATACGGTTTGAGAAAGGTGATTAAATGAGACAAATTCTAAGTTGGAAGGAAGGAATGGGAAATAATCAATTCAGAATATACATTATGAATTCCATTATTATTTTTTATTGGAAAAAGAGACAAATTACACTTTGACCTTGCCTGTATTATTATTTTCTCCAAATTCAAAGCACATTTGATATGTTGTTTCATGACTCCTGGCCAGGCTCCCTCAGGCATCAGAACAATTTATTAGCGTGAGACACAACATGATAGGAGATAGGAAACAGAAAGCAGCGTCTTACTTTAAGGGAGTCAAGATCTGTACTAAGATACAGGGTTTTAAATACCAATTCAGGGTAAGTGACAAACTGTCAAAAAATAGTTGGAACTAGGGAATAGACTCAAGGTTCAGGATAAACAGAACAGCCAAGGTAATGCTGCCCAAACTTGAGGTCATGCATCATTTTTAAGGATATTTGGGTGCCTCCACATGGAAAGCACTACATAAATATTTACTGAAGGAACGGGAAACAAAATAACAGGGGCATGCCCGACCAGGAGGCATTTACTGCTCTTCTATGAAGAATCCTTATCCAGCTGTCAGATTTGGCTGCATGAGGATTTAAGGTACAGGAATGGACAGACTCACACTTATTGATTGCTTAGGTATGCTGGGCACAATCCTGGGTACACTTAATCTTCATAAAATTCAAGTAGTAAATATTAAAATTTCATATTTTCTGTATTGATATGGAGGCTCCAATAGAGTGAGTAAGCAGTCCAAAGTGAATAATCCAGAAGCTGGGCTGATTTTTTCCAAATGTGATACAAATCTTAGGTTGGTGGCCGGTGCATGGTTAATGAGGCAATTCAGCTATTCCGATTCCCAGATTAGAATAGATGTTTCCAGACATGGTTAATTCCATACAAGTAGGGAACAGGGTAAAATCACAAAAATGACTGCTTGATATCCTACTCCTTTGCTCTCAAGTGTTGGTTCCCTCCGAGGGCGACATGAAGCGTCTTACTGAAGCGGACGCCTGGGTGGCACAGGTGGTTAGGTGTCTAACTCTCGGTTTTAGGGAAGGTCATGCTCTCAGGGTCCCGGGATCGGGCTCCACACTGAGCTCGGAGCCTGCCTGAGACTCTCTCTCCCCCTGCCCCTCCTGCTTGTGTGCTCTCTCTCTCTGTCTCTCTCAAATAAATGAATAAACCTAAAAAACAAACAAAACTCCAAAGAGCATTTTACTGAAGTTTAGTCTAGAGACCTAAACAAACCCTAGTTTGATTCCAAACCCAGAGGCGGGTTGGGCCATTTCAGGGCCTATTTAGGTAATATCATTCCTTTTACGAGATCCGTTCTGGGAAGACTAGGTAGGCCTCTCTGCCAAAGCCAAGGAACCCTTCCTATTCTTTTGATCTCATCTTTCTTCAGGCTCTGTTTCACTAAACAGCCTCTCTTTAAGGTTTTCACTTTTCCACAGGCTGCTTCCTTTGAACCTCCAGGCATCACAATTTTCCTGCCCTCAAGGTCTTTATTTTCATCCCGGTAGTATACTATTCCCAGTTACTCTCATTGCAGCCCAACTCTGTGAATGATTTGTGCCTCTAGACGTTCTCTTGACCCATCTTCTCTCTTTTATACCAATCAACGTTTATGCCCACATTGAACAAACACTGGATTCAAATCCACGTTCATACTCTGATAGCTCCGTGCTGAGTGTTCTTGGTGGTAACTGACTTACTGTTAATGAATCTCTGTTTTCAATTTTGTGAATCAAAAATATCACCAACATCCCCTACAGAGTCATTTTTACTAAGTTATATGTGAATGGCTGGTCCTTAGATCTCACTCAGGATACGTAGATTCCCCTCCTCCTGCCCTTAATCTACTATTCCATTTATATCAGGTATGTTATTTGAATTACTATTATTAGATACTCAAGCTGCCCCATATACAGAAACTTTTAGAAAATTAATTTGCTTTCCCAAAGGCATTAACAATTTCTCTTTTCTTGTGGATAATTTGAGTCATATAACCGACCACCAAATTTGGGTCAATGTTAATAGCCTAGGATGCTATGAAGTATAGAATCATGTTCTAATTTTCTTACTGGTCTCAATCTTGCCTGTTATATTTTCTCCATCCTGATTTTTATCTACTTATATTTCTCTACAAGCCATCTTTTTTCAAGTCAGGGCAAGGATCGGTAGGCGAATAACGAATAGATGATAGATATGTACGTATAGTGCTGGTACTAACGAGTTCTTTCCTTGCTTATGCTATAACTTAGATTTGAAATACTACCCTCTGACATCCAAATCTATTAAAATGATGTCTGTTTTAGAGCTTGTTTCTTGTACCCACTACCTATTCCTTGAAGCACCGTCTAATCCTTCAACCAGAAGTGCGGTCTCTGTTTCTACTGACCCTCCTCACGTT
Source organism: Vulpes vulpes (assembly GCF_048418805.1). Taxonomy (NCBI): domain Eukaryota; kingdom Metazoa; phylum Chordata; class Mammalia; order Carnivora; family Canidae; genus Vulpes; species Vulpes vulpes. Next base: position 83,365,943 of record NC_132781.1, read on the forward strand.
GTGTATTCTTCTGTTGCTGCATTGACCTCACACCTCTCTGTAATTCAATCTCTGGCTATTTGAGGGTGTTTCTCATTCTCCTTTCCCATATTGTAAGTTTTTAAGGGCAATGGTACCCGTACCGTTCATTTTTATAACTCACAATGCGCTCAGCAGAGTATGTAACCGCTGTTCAACAAATTCTCAGACAGGATTGAAATGAATTTGGTATTCACTTAGATATTTTAAGCAACTTCAAAACCTATTCAGATGACGTGCATGACTGAAACACAAATATCATTGAATATTGGAGCTACCGTTAACTAATGATTTCCTTTATTTGATCGATGTCTCTAAAATTGGGCAGAAAAATTCAGAATTTGTGGTTTTGTGGTTGGCCATGTACCGAGGCATATTAGATTGTCTTTACAATCTTGGAATAAACATTGTCTTTCTAAGAATTCAAAATTTATGGTTTTGTGGATGGCCATGTACCGAGGCGTATTAGATTGTCTTTACAATCTTGGAATAAACATTGTCTTTCTAATCTTGGAATACACAAGCAACACTAGTAGTGCGGAGTGAATGAGAGTAACGTGGACAATAATGAGAAAATCTAGCACAAAGAAGGCTGCCAGACGGCCAGAACTTTCGGAGGGAGAAGAGTGAACTTCGGAACACAGAATGGAAAGTTGCACAGTAGAGTTGTACCCATCATATAATGATCAGAGTCCAGAAAATTGTTCAAAAACTGGGTAAGAAGTAGAGTTTTAAGTGTTCACAGCTGTATTTGGTTTATGAAGTCTGCATGTAAAAGATGAGGGGGGATGAAGGTTTGCAGAGGTCGTGAGGGATGTTGAAAGAATGAGGCCAAAGGCAGTTCTGGATTAACTAGATCGAGGCAAATTGGCTCAAGCAATTTATTAGACAGAAGAAAAAGGATCCCAATGAAAAGGAATGGAGATTCTTATTAAAAATGAAGGAAATACCTGGCTATCCTTTCATCTCTTTAAATATATTGGCCTGGGATTTCAGACAATCGTACTATTGTATCAGTCACTTGTGCGCACGCGTTCCTCTTCCTGTTTATGTGTCCCCATCCATCACTAGCCAACGACATCATTAGGGATGCAAAGCCTGTAGAATGTGTGTCGCAGCGAAATGCTATGGCTCTATTTACAGCTCTCTCTCTACATAAATATTATAAAGGGTGTAATGATGCCTGATTTTCATAGTTTTTGTGGTAGAGTAAAATTTCCAGATAGAGCCACAACACTATTTTGGGTGTCACCTGTTCTTCCAGAAGGTTCCTACTCTTCCCTCCAGCAGCAGAGTCTGTGTTTCTTCCCCCTTCAGACTGGGGGCGCTTCTGTGGCTGCTTTGATAAGTGGAATATGATGCAAGTGACATTCTGCGACCTCCTTGGTGAGGTTATACCATACGACCCGACCCAGCTTCTGCTTGGCTGTCCCCTCCTGGGTCGTGCACGGAGTCCTAGGTCACCATGATGAAAGGACCACATACACAGACCACATGGGGCGGGAAGCAAACAGCCCCATCTCTGTGAGCCCTCCACTATTTGCATCTTCCCACCTCAGGCCCCAGACAATGCCAGCCAAGCTGTCATCTCACAGCAGCTTGGGAGAGACCCGAACAGGACCCACCCAGGGGAGCCCAGAACCATAAGGATCATCATAAAATGATTGTTGTTTAAGCCTCTAAGTTGGGGGAGGGGGATGGCTTGTTGTGTACCAATGGGATAATCAGAGCAGTATTTCCCAAGATATGTTAGGATGTGTCCATTTGACCAGCTAGGAAAGTGAACAGAAACGATATTTGTTCTCACTTAAAAAAAATTTATGTTATTGTTAGGGCTCGTATCAGAATTCAGAGTTTCTGTTTCTTATTCAGACCTCCGGTCCACTCTACTTATGATGGAGAAACACAACACACCCTAAGGTCCACTGGATGAAAATTTATAACATGCAATTTACGTTAAGGCTGGATTTTTAAACAGCTGTTTCCCAAACCCAAATAACAGAGCGTGGGGCCTGTGATGGGTTTTCATTAGCGGAGCGTACACCTCGCCTTTGCAGGCTCTCCCACACTGAAGCATCGTGCTTTAATTGTGGTTTCTAAAGTCTCACTTGATGGATGTACTTTTAAAAATAGAATCCGTAGATATGCACATATCAATATTTTCCTATTGAGTAGTACACAGAAAAACTAAATAGCACCACACAGGCCTGCGAGGAGCCGCGCTAATTAGTCACGCCATAGATAAACAGCTCGCCCATCATCATTTTAAGCTTCCTCTATGCAGAACACTGAATTCGAAATAAAACAACGGGACACTAGTCCCCGTTTTCAAAGACTTTGTTATCTGGGTAGAGACAGAAAAATAGACCCATATCAAGGATAATTCCGAACACAGACAAGCCAAATATAAACAAGTTGTTCTTGGTGCAAACTGTGTTTCAGTGGCGAGGAGAAAAAAAAAGTGAAGTCCTAGACCGAGCTTTTCTTTATGAAAAATTATAAATATTTAGCACACTTACATGTGCATATTTAAAAGTCAGGTGATGAATTCTGCATTTCTAAATATTCAAGCATTTGTTGATATGCTGTTGGATTCATTGTCCTGTTACTGAAAACTATTATGTTGAATAGCATAATATTGCCAAATCCCCCCCCCACACCCTGTGATTTAATAGCTTTATTTTTGTTCCTTTTCAAGTTTTTATTTAAATTCTAGTTAGTGAACATACAGTGTAATATTAGTTTTGGGAGTAGAATTTAGTGATTCATCACTTAGATCTCACACCCAGTGCTCATCAAACAAGCGCCCTCCTTAGTCCCCATCACCCATCTCCCCCCAGCCACCTCCCCTCCGTCAGCCCTCAGTTTGCTCTCTATAGCTAAGAGTCTGTTTTACAGTTTGCCCCTCTTTTCCCCTTTGCTCACCTGTTTCATTTCTTAAATTCCATATATGAGTGAAATCCTATGGTACTTGTCTTTCTCAGACTGACCTACTTTGTTTGGCATAATACTCTCCAGCTCCATCCACATCGTGCAAATGGCAAAATTTCATTATTTTTGATGGCTGAGTAATATTCCACTGTGTACACATATATGCCTTATCCTCTTTACTGATTCATCAGTTGATGCGCATGTGGCTCTTGTCATAATTTGGCTGTTGTCAATAACGCTATAATAAATTATATAATTTATATTCATATAATATTGTATAATAAATTATATAATTTATGTTTATATAAATAAATCATTCATATAATATTATATAATAAGTTATATAATTTATATTTATATAAATAAATTATTATTTATATAATATGATATAATAAATTATATAATTTATATTTATATACATAAATTATTATTTATATAATAAATGCTATAAACATTGGGGTGCATGTGGCCCTTCCTATCACTATTTTTTATCCTTTGGGTAAATACCTAACAGTGTAATTGCTGGATCGTAGGGTGGTTCAATTTTTGACTTTTTTAGAAACCGTCTTCCAGAGCGGCTGCACCAGTTTGCATTCTCACCAACAGTGTAAGGGGCTCCCCTTTCTCTGCATCTTCGCTGACAAAGTATGGATGCAACAGCTCTGCAGATCATGGTCATGCCAGGTGAGAGCTTTGTCCACGCTCCCTAAACATGACTATTTTCCCCCAAATTAAAGGAATGTGCCTGAGGTTGTATTTGGGGTTTACATTTCATATTAAAGCAATGATAGCTAAGAAAATTGGTTTCACATTTCCCTTCAGACATCTCAGGGTAACCACCTGGATGAATATTCTTGGGGTATTTGCTCATTAGACATTTCTAGAATGGAATGTCTTTTTTCTTCCCTCTGCTTTTAAATATATGATCCATTTTGTTTTGCTTCCAACCAATAAAAAGCGAATTAGAGAATAAAACTATTTTTAAGGAAAAGTTTTACTAAATGCAGTCCCGTGATACCGTATTTCATAAGTGTAAATAACATAACACAAGCAGCTAATATGATCCAAAAAAATAAAAAATCAGGACAGACACCGACTGCAGCATGCCGTACTAACTGGTGTGCAGCTGGCTCCGAGCAAAGGGAGTCAGGGAGAAGCAGAAGCAAAAATCAGTTTAAAAGTGTAAGTCCTTCCCAGTCTGCATTTACAATTGAAAACTCTCCTGGGAAGAAGACCTGGAACTCTGGGAAACCCGGTGGCCATTCTGGAGTGGCTTACCTTGGCAAGAGAGAGGGTTCAATGTCTCTGTTTCCATCTAAGAAAACCAGGTAGGCATCAAGACCAACTGGTCCAAGACTGATGTTACCTGTGTTGTTGATATTAGCCCGTCCGACAGGTGTGAGGTGGGAAAAACCACTCATTGTGGTTTTGATTTGCATTTCCCTGATGGTGACAGATGTTGAACATCTTTTCACGCGTCTGTTGGCAATCTGGATGTCTTCTTTGGAAGGATGTCTAGTCATGTCTTCTGCCCATTTTTAACCGGATTAATTTGTTTTTGGATGTTGAGTTTGCTAAGTTGTTTATAGATTTTTAGATACTAACCCTTTCTCAGATACGTCATTCACAAATATCTTCTCTCATTCTGAAGGTGGTCTTTTTATTCTGTTGATCGCTTCCTTCACTGTGCACAAGATTTTTTAACTTTTTTTTTTTTTTTTTTTAAATCCCAGTAGTTCATTATTACTTTTGTTTCCCTTGCCTCTGGAAGCACGTCAGGTAAGAAATTGCTACGGCCACACTGTCAAAGAGGCTGCTGCCTGTGTTCTCCTCTAGGATTTTGATTGTTTCCTGTCTTACATTTAGGTCTTTCATCCATTTTAAATTTGGTTTTGTGGATGGTGTGAGAAAGTGCTCCAGTTTCATTCTCCTGCATGTGGCTGTCAGTTTTCCCAACACCATTTGTTGAAGACACATTTTTCAACCATTTGTTGAAGTCTTTTTCCCACTGCATATTCTTTCAAGCTCTGTTGAAGATTAGTTGACTATACCACTGTGGGTCCGTTTCTGGATTTTCCATTCTGTTCCATGGATCTATGTGTCTGGTTTTGTGGCACCAATGTGCTTGTTTTGTGCCACACTCTCTTGATGACTACAGCTTTGTAATACAGCTCGAAGTCTGGAATCATGATGCCTCCAGCTTCGCTTTTCTTTTTCAAGATTGCTTTGGCTATTTGGGGGTCTTTTGTAGTTCCCTACAAATTTTAGGATCGTTTGTTCTGACTCTGTGAAAAATGCTGGTGGTATTTTGATAGGGACTGCTTTCAATGCATAGACGCTTTGGGAAGTAGAGACATTTTCACTGTATTTGTTCTTTTAATCCATGAGCTTGGGAAGTTTTTTTCATTTATTTTTTGGATCTTCTTCAATTTCTTTTATGAGTGTTCTATATTTTTCAAGGTACAAATCTTTTACCTCTTTGGTTAGGTTTATTCCTAGATATCGTATGGGCTTTTGTGCAATTATGAATGGGATTGGTTCCATGATTTCTCTTTCTGCTGCTTCATTATTGGTGTATGGAAATGGAACAGATTTCTGCACATTGATTTTGTATCCTGTGACTTTGCTGAATTCATGTATCAGTTCAAGCAATTTTTTTGGTGGAGTCTTTCAGGCGTTCTATAGAGAGTATCAGGTCATCTGCAAATAGGGAAAGTTTGACTTCTTCCTTGCTGATTTAGATGCCTTTTATTGCTTTTTGTTGTCTGATTGCTGAGGCTGGGACTCCCAGTAGTATGTTGAATAACAGTGGTGAGAGGGACATCCCCATCTTGTTCCTGACCATAGAGGAAAAGCTCTCAGTTTTTCCCAGTTGGTGATATTAGCTGTGGGTCTTTCCTATAAGACCTTTATGATCCTGAGATGTGTTCTATGTATCCTACTTTGTTAAGGGTTTTTGTCAAAAGTGGATGTTGTACTTTGTCAAATCCTTTTTCTGCATCTCTTGAGAGGATCATATAGTTCTTGTCCTTTCTTATATTAATGTGGTGTCTCACGTTGATGATTTGCAAATATTGAACTGCTCCTACAGCCCAGGAATAAATCCCACTTGACTGTGGTGAATTATTCTTTTAATATACTGTTGAAGTCAATTTGCTAGTATTTTATTGAGAATTTTTGCATCCCTGTTCATCAGAGATATTGGTCCGTAATCTCCTTTTTTTAGTGGGGTCTTTGTGTGGTTCGGTATCAGGGTAATGCTGACCTCATAGAATAAGTTTTGAGGTTTTCCTTCCATCTCTATTTTTTGGAACAGTTTGAGACTAGGCGTTAACTGATTGATTAATTGATTTCTTCAATTTCCTAGTTAACTCATTCATTCTTTAGTAGGGTGTCCTTTAACTTCCATGTATTTGTGGTTTTTCCAAATTACTTCTTGCGGTTGACTTCCAGTTTCATAATGTTGTGGGTGGAAAATATGGATGGTATGATCTTAATTTTTTTTTTTAAAGAGCAATTTTTAAAAATGATTTTATTTGTTTATTCATAGAGACACAGAGAGAGAGGCACAGGCACAGGCAGAGGGAGAAGCAGGCTCCACTCAGGGAGCCCAACATGGGACTTGATCCAGGGTCCCCAGGATCAAACCCCGGGCTGCAGGCAGCACTAAACCGCTGTGCCCCCGGGGCTGCCCTTATCTCAATATTTTTATATTTGTTGAGGCCTGATTTGTGACCCAGTATATGATCTGTTCTGGAGAATGTCCCGTGTGCCCTCAAAAAAAAATGTGTATTCTGCTGCTTTAAAGGAAATATTCTGAATATGTCTATTAAGTCCATCTGGTCCAATGTGTCATTCAAAGCCATTGTTTGCCAATTGACCTTCTGCTTAGATGATCTATCCATCACTGCAAGTGGGATGTTACAGTCCCCCAGTATTATTGTGTTATTATCAATGAGGTCCTTTATGTTTGTTATTAACTATTTTATATATTTGGATGCTCCCAAGTTAGGGGCCTTATATTTACAATTGTTAGATCTTTACAATCGTAGATGCTTTATTATGATATGGTGCCCTCTTCATCTCTTGTTACGGTCTTTGGTTTAAAATCTAGTTTGTCTGATATAAGTATGGCACTTCCAGCTTTCTTTTGATGTCCATTAGCCCAATAAATGGTTCTCTCTCCCCCTCACTTTCAATCTGCAGGTCCCTTTAGGTCTAAAATGAGCCTCTTGTAAGCAGCATATCAATGGGTCTTGTTTTTTTTTTGTTTTTTGTTTGTTTTTTTGTTTTTTTGTTTTTTGTTTTTTTACTTTTAGTCCATTCTGATACTCCATGTTTTTGGTTGGAACATTGAGTCAGTCCATTTGCACTTAGACTTATTATGATAGATATGAATTTAGTGCCATTGTATTATTTTAGAAGTAATTGTTTCTGGAGATTTTCTCTGTTCCTTTCTAGTCCTTATTGCTTTTAGTCTTTCTTTCCCACTCAAGAGTCCCCTTTAGTATTTCCTGCAGGGCTGGTTTAGTGGTCAGACTCCTTTAATTGTTGTTTGTCTGGGAAACTCCTGATCTCTCCTTCTATTATAAATGAGAGCCTTGCTGGGTAGAGTATTCTTGGCTGCATATTTGTCCCATTCAGAATGTTAAATCGTTCCTGCCACTTTCTTCTGGCCTATCATGTTTCTGTGGAAAGATCTGCTGCCTATCTTATTTGCCTTCCCTTGTGAGCTACGAACTTCTTTTCCCTTGCTGCTTTTAGGATTTTTTCCTTATCTATATATTTTGCAAATTTATCCTTATGATTGTTGTTTTGAATTCTGGATCAGGCATATTACTTATATTTGTTTTGATCAGATCCCTGGCTGTAACTTTTTCTTGTTCTTTCTTTTGGGATAAATTCTTCCACATTGACATTTTGTCCAGGTCTCTGTCCTCTTTTGTGTGTTAGGAAAGCCTGAACAGAAAACTGTTCCTGAGAGTAATGGCTTTATTAAGAAGAGGTCATGAAATGTTCAGGGCCTGGTCCTTCAGGAAGTGTCTCTGGTGTGTGCTGTGTGCGCTCTGCTACTGGGTTTTGGCTGCCCTTTCCCTAGGTTAAGCCCCTGCAGAGTGTCTCCTTGCCTGTAGTGGGGAGTGTTTGGACCTTGGCCAGAGTGTGGCAAGTTTAATTATATGTGCTCCAGTCTGCTTGTTAAAAGAGACTTGATGCTATTTCCCTTAGAGTTGAAGCTTTGCAGCACTCCCTGGTCAGTAGACTTAGTGTGTGTGCAGGGGTTTGTGCTGGTCTTCCAGGGAAGGGGCCCACTGTTGCTCTTTCAGTTACTCTTACCCTTGTGATAAAGGCACTTGCAGAGTACAGGGAAATGGGGCTTGATGTAAGTGTTTTAGGCCTCCAATGTTGGCACTGTGCTGCTTACTGAAGTTAGTTTATGCTGAGGGGCCAGGGAGAAAAATGGTGCCAGATGTCTCCCTTATTCCCAGAAAGGGCAGTTTGCACCCACTGCTGGCCAGAAAGGCCACCCAGAAGAGCAAATAGTCACCTTTCATGTGTCTCAGGCATCTCTCTGATCCCTGCCTTCCCTCTGTCTGTACTGGGCTGTCTGCCTGCCTGGCAGAGCAGTACACCTGTTTTATCTTAGGCAGGCCAGCTGAGTTTTAAAACTCCCAAGACTAGAGACCTGGTATGCCACAGACCTGCACTGGTCCTCTGGGAGAGGAGCTCGCTGCACTGAGACAGGTGTAGGCTTGTCCCAGGAGGGTAGTTGCACTACCACACAGGAGCTTGGAGTTTGGAGAAAAGCTAGCAAAAAGCAGGTGTCCGGGTTAGCCACCTCCAGCAGGTGTCTCTGCCCCTGTGTTCAAGGGGTGGGGGAACACAATGGTGTTGCTGGCTCTTTTGTCTCCCAAGAGGCAATGCCTCCTCTCCCAGATGCACTCCAAGAGGGGGGAGTGTCTCTCCCAGGGCATCCCACGAGATCCTCCATTGGCTGTGATTGCTCCAGCCCTCCTGCTTCACAGGGGCTGTGCAGTACCCACCAGGTTCGACACCAACAACAGCTGGGACCTCTACAACTCTGGTCTTTGAGCCTCAATGGTTGTAAAAACTCATGAAAATCAGCCCCTCTCACTTTCCCAGTGAATGATGTTGGGGAAGCAGTTTTCCTGTGTCATCCCCTGTGCCCTCTTCTGTCTCACATCCACACTTCCCCTCTGTCACACCCACAACCCTCTTCTCCCTCAAATCAGGTCCTACCCCTCCGACCTTCCATGACGTGGCCTCCCCTCTCCCTCTAGTTGTGCAGTTTGTTCTGTGAGTCCTCAGATCAGTTTCTTGGGTGTTCAGAATGATTTGACATTTATCTAGCTGTGCTGGAGGGACAAGGCAAGCCTGGGATCCTCCTACTATTTCACCATTTTCCCCTTATTTTCCTCTAAAATTGCCAGTTTTCAACAGTTTTTACAAAACTGGCGATTTCATACGTTTCATTCTGACCTACCAGTTTAGTGAAGGAACTGTCCCTGGCTCAGACGATCTATCCTTACCAAGCACCACAGTCAGTTGACAAACGTTCAGTCATCCTTTTGGAAGATCTCGATGTCAGGAGAGCCAATTTTACTTGTAAGTGAATATATACACTGTATTTTACTCTATCAAACAATCAGCATTCCCATCCATATTCTACATGTATAATTTTTAATAGTAGATTACCTGGGAACACTTGTTTTGAAATTATAATTACTTCTTTTTAGACTTAAGATAGGTATCAAACATTTTACAAACTGCACACCTCAGTCTGAGGGGCTTATTTCAACTCATCCTGTGTTCCCAGCGGAGACAAGTATCACAGGAGAAGTATAATATTTACAATAAGGCAGTCTTGGATCCATGGTAACTTCTTTTGAGGAGCATCAAGTGCCTTACATACATTCATTACCTACCTAATCCTTTGGAAAACCCAGGAAGGAGGATAAAAAATAAAAAAAAAGTATAGAAAATGATTGAATTCTTGCTGTGATTAGGTTTTTGCTGGTGGAATCAAACCCATCAGTTAATATTCAGTTACTGATCAAAATAGTAAGTGTAAGGAAAGTTTGTAATTTGGAGGCATCTCCGAGGGAAAATCGGACTAGTTATCAGAAATCAACATTACCAGGGGATCCCTGGGTGGCGCAGCGGTTTGGCGCCTGCCTTTGGCCCAGGGCGCGATCCTGGAGACCCGGGATCGAGTCCCATGTCGGGCTCCCGGCATGGAGCCTGCTTCTCCCTCTTCCTGTGTCTCTGCCTCTCTTCTCTCCATGTCTATCATAAATAAATAAATCTTAAAAAAAATAAATAAAAGTTTAAAAAAGATAAAAAATAAATAAAAGCTACATTATCTTACCTAATCCTCAAAACAAGTAGAATCCCTAATGCTCTAAAGCAATGCTGTGCAGCACAGTAGCCACTGGCCACAGGTGGCCACTGAGCACTCAAAACACGACTAGTCCAGACTAAGATGTGTCATAAGTATAAAATACCATGTTTTGAAAACTCAGTTTGAAAAAAAATGTAAGTTATGTCATCAATAAATTTTATATTGATAACATGTTGAAATTATAATATTTTGGATATACTGGGCTAAATAAATGAACTTAGTAAAACAATTTCACCTATTTCATTTTTATTGTTTTATTTTTTTTTAAAGATTTCATTTATTTATTCATGAGAGACACACACAGAGAGAGAGAGAGGCAGAGAGAGAAGCAGGCATCATACAGAGAGCCTGACGTGGGACTCAATCCTGGGATCCAGGATCACACCCTGGGCTGAAAGCCGGCAGTAAACCACTGAGCCACCCAAGGATCCCCATTTTTACAGTTTTAATGTGGCTACTAGTATATTTAAAATTACATGTGTGGTTGACATGTTTTTATAGGACAGCACAGTGCTCTAAACAGCGCAAGCCTCCTGGTATAGAAAAGAATCTCAGGCTTTTTTTGCTTAGAATTACAAATACTTGAGTTTTGTTTCTTTGTTTGTTTGCTAAGACTTTCAACTGCCTTGAGTAAGATAAACAGATACCAGGAAGGTTCCTCGAAATGCAATTAGCCTCGGATACAAGGCCTTGATCACAGTCAAACGACTGAACGAAGTTTTGTTTTGCTTTTTAAAAAGAAAGGAAAGAAAAGGGCCAAGATAAATTAAACCAATGAAATGTTATCAGTGTCTAGAATGATCAAGGGAAACGAGAGAGAGACACCAATGGCTAGAGACAGGGAGGGACGTGCCGGGGTGGCGTGGGGATCCTCAGGGCAGTAGGGCGATGTTACCTCAGGCCTTGCGGGTGTGACAATTGAAAGGAAACCAGAATGACTATAATCACATACAATTATAATAATCTGCTTGGGATCTCAGCTCTATCGGGTTGGGACGCAGCTCTACTGTCATCCCTCAGAACAATGGTGTGAAACAGGCACAATAAATAGAGTGAACTCTATTAAACTTGGATGGGCCTGGGACTGGGCCATCGTATCGCGGTGAGAAGTCGGTGATCTTTATTATTCCCACTGCATCCACAAGAAAATTGAAGTGGAGAGGGGGTTGAGGAACTTGCTCAAATCAAAAAGCTAGCAAGAAACAAAGTTAGATTTTTAATCCGGGTCGACCTCACTTTATTCTGTGCTCTTCTTCCCGTACCAAAAGGAGATCACCTGCCTCTCCGTGATTCTCGGCCTGGCGGAGAGATATTTTGCTTGTTGTTTTAAATGACAGATTACTTAATCTGGACGCAACATACTCTTTTTGGTCTGTTTGCTGTGCTTTTGGAGACAGTTTTGACGATGTCATCTTAAAACGTGCTAGAGATGTGAGGTGATCTAGTGTAGTTTCTGATCTTATTTTTGCACGGCAACGGAGGATCCGAAGGATCTAGCTTTATGATCAACTTAGCCCAGGGAGCATGACTGGTGTCTGCAGTTTAGAGCAAAATGGTTTGGATTACAGGCATATCTCAGAGGTACTGTGGGTTCTGTTTCGGACCACTGCAATAAAGTGAGTCAGATGATTTTTTTTTTTTTTTTTTTTTTTGCTTCAGTGCATGTGAAGGTCATGTTTACACCATACTGTTGCCTATTAGGTGTGCAAGAGCATCGTGTCTAAAAAACTCCACAGTGTATATGCCTTAATTAAAAAATACTTTATTGCTAAAATAAGCACACCATCACCTAGGCTTTTAATGAGGCGCCATCTCTTTGCTGGTGTAGGGCCTTAGCTCCGTGTCGATACCTGCGGACCCATCAGGGTGGTGGTTGCTGGAAGACCAGGGTGGCTGTGGCAACTTCTTAAAATAAGACGGTGAAGTCTGCCATATGGACGGCCTTCCTCTTATGAGGGATTCCTCTGTAGCGTGCGATGCCTGGTCTTCGGTAGCCTTTCACCCACAGTAGGGCCTGCAGAACTGGAGCCGATCTCTTCGCGTGCCCTGCCGCGGCTCCGTTAACTCCTTCACGTAATATTGCAGACTCTTTGTTAGCACTTGCACAGTCTTCATTGCATTTTCACAGGAGTAGATTTCATCTTCAGAAATCACCTTTTTTTTTTTGTGCTCACTCAAAAGCAGGGACCCCTCATCTGTTCAAGTCATGGGATGACATTGCGGCAAGTCCGTCCCGTCTGCAGGCCCCACTTCTGGTTCCAGTTGTCTCACTATTTCCACCACCTCTGAAGTCACCTCCTCCAGCCAAGTCTTGAGCTCCTCCGAAGTCCTCCGTGAGGATTGGAATCCACTTCTTCTGAACTCTCGTGGCTGTTGATACCTGGACCTCTCAGGTTGGTCACAAGTGCTCCTAATGGCACCGAGAATCCCGAATCCTTTCCAGAATCTTCTAGTTTTACTCTGCGTGGAGTCACCCGAGGAGCCACTACCTGCAGTGGCTCTGGCCTTGCGAAAGGTGTCGGTCTCTGAAGTTTAAGGCTTGGAAGTCAAATGATGACTTGCCCACGGCGGCCGTTGCCGTCGAGGTCATGGCTGGCCGGGGTCGTTGCCAATGAGCTGTCATACTAGGAAAGGACTCTTTCTTTCTGAGCAGGAGCTCTCCCCAGTGGGCAAACCGTGCTGGAGGCAGCCAGACCGCCGTCCAGGCTCTGTTCTTTCCACTTGTGGGCATTGCGGGCCCCTCAGGGCCCAAGGGTCCTCAGGCTGGTAGGTGAGCCTTGGATGCACCTTCGGGTCACCAGCCGCATGGTCCCTAAGCGGGGCCTGTCCTGCCCTTGAGCCTTGGAAGCGGCCTTCGGTTCCCCTCTCTCGCTGTGAAAGTCCTGGGGCATCTTGCAGAGTAAGCCTCTTTGGCCTCCCTGGAAATCTGTTGTTCAGCCCAGCCACCTCCCCGATTACTTTATCTCTTGGACCTCTTGCAGCACCTGCAGCTTCGTCCCCTTGCACTTTGGGGTTCTGGAGGCAGCTCTGCCATCGTCTCATTCATGTGTCCAGTGGAGCAGCACGTGCAGTTTCTGGGCAGGTTCTGGGGCGCTCTGCCATAGTCTCATTCGTGTGTCCAGTGGAGCAGCACGTGCAGTTTCCTTCTAGAACGTTCCCTTTGCACCTACAGCGTGGCTAAGGGCCTGGCACGCGGGTCCCAGCTTTCAGCCTCGCCTTGCCTAATCATTTGCAGCTTTAGGCTTCCAGTGGGGGATGCGGGGCTCCTCCCTTCACACCAACACTGGGGGCTCCTGGGGGTCATTCATGGGCCTGATTTCACTAGGGCTGTGTCTCAGCAACTAGGGAGGCCAGTGTGTGTGGGGCAGATGAGGCATAAGCTGGGGCAGGCTGGACAGTGTTCACAGGCTTGGCGATGACCCGCGGCCGCAGCGGGACATCGGAGGCCACTGAACACCCCCCGAACGAATCACAGTCATCACCGACAAGTCTGAAATTCCGTGAGAGCTCTGAAAAATGAAGGGAGCCAATGCTGTTGGAAAAACGGAGTCCATAAACTTGCAGCGTTGCCCCTAACTTTCAATTAAACAAAAATGCTCTACTGGTGAAGGTGCAATAAAAGGGGGGGCGGCGTCCAGATAGGATTCGATGTTGGTGGCTCGGTTCCTCCAAATGATTCACTCCACAGCATTTTCCTTTGTCTTTATTTATTTTTAAAGATTTTGTTTATTTATTCGACAGATGGAGAGAGAGCAGGTGAGCAAGTGGGGGGCTCGGCAGAGGCAGAGGGAGAAGCAGGCTCCCCGCAGAGCTGGGGCCTGGACCCCCAGGCAGGCCCTGAGCCCAAGCACACGTTTACCGGACTGAGCCACCCAGGCCCCCATTTCCCCTTCTCTTTTAGATTGAGTTTGTTTTGATCCGATTCTCTCACCCTTCTCCTAATTCGAATGGGGAAGGAGCCGCCTTACTCCTCTCTGCAATCTTGGGGCGCAGCCCAGGTCCAGCACGGAGCTGCCGCTGTCATCCATTCACGGGGCCACTGCCTGTATATGCAGGAAATAGTCAACAAACGGAAAAGCTCTGTCTCTGGGGGGGCTGGGCCCCAGGCGGGGATGGCGGAGGGCAGATGGCTGTAGCACACCACAGTGCCAGGACAGCCAGCGCCCCATCGGCCGGTGCACCTGCCCAGGTGTAAGCGCCCAGTGCTGTGGGAAACACCGGTTTTGGTAAAAAGCTGAAGACTTCCAGAGAAAGTGCCATTCCAGCTGAGACCTCAGGGAAGAGATAGACAGGGGGAAAGGATTGGAGCGGGGGGGGGGGGGGGGGGGGGGGGGGAGGGTAGGAAAGGCAAGGCAAGCCTAGCACAAGGCAAGACAAAGCTGCAGATTTCAGTTTGGAGTTTCGTTGTGGGGTTTCCTTGTGGGAGGGAGCGGGAGTCACAGGAATACAGGCAGACAGGGGATTAAGGAGAACTGCTCAACCAACATCAAAGGAATTATGTTAAGAAGCAATCGTGATGCAACTCATTAAGAATTTCTTTTTTTTTTTTTTAAGATTTTATTTATTTTTTCATGAGAGACACACAGAGAGAGGCAGAGACCCAGGCAGAGGGAGAAGTAGGTTCCATGCAGGGAGCCCCATGTGGGACTCGATCCCGGGACCCCTGCCGTCACAGCCTGGGCCAAGAGCAGGCTCCAAACCACTGAGCCACCCAGGGATCCCCTAATTAAGAATTTCTAAGATGATTGATTTAGAGTATGAATTTTAACCATTTAACCTTATAAGCATATTTTCTGTAATTAAAAAAATTAAAATGGATATTAACCTGATGATACTGGAGTCCTCATAATCATAAATACATATGCATATGTATTATATGTCCGTTTCATTGTGATTCTACGGTCTGTACCATATTTATCATGAGGGATCTCTCCCTCATGATAAATGGGCTTCATTAGTAGTGGTTTGAGGCACTATTATTTATTCATCCATAAAGGTTATAAAGCTCCTATTAATTCATTTTCCAGGAACAATTATTTTAAATTCCAAATACTTTGCGCTGTTAGCTTTTAAATGAAGAAGGTGAAAATCAATTCTACTTCTTAATTAGATCAGTTTATAAATTTGGGGGGATGGGCAACAGGCTTGAACAAGAGGACTGCGTGGAGACGCAGGCTGTAAACCCAGTTTTGAGTCTCGGGGTTGGCAGATAATGTGATTTGTTCCTTCACTGGTGCACTAGGTTCTCTTAATCTCAGGTCACAAATTCAAAACTGAAGTGATATTTTCTGTAGGTGTGGCTTATAAGGATCAATGAATTAGGTATTATTTATAATGCTCTAAAGAATAATCTATTATGTATAAAAGTTTGAAGTTAGTACTATTATCTCAAATCCCATACTTTTTTTTTTTTTTGGTGGATTCAGAGAAGAAATCCTAAATCGGCATTTAGAACAAGAAAAAAAAATTAAATTCGCTCCATATTTTAACTATTAATGGATAGAGTTCATCTGTAATATTATAATTAGTGAAACAAACTACTTGGAGTCACAGTGTACAGTCTTTTCACTTTTGTATTTTATAGTCAGTGATTCTTTATGTTTTTTTTTTTTTTAATTGTATTTATTTATTCATGAGAGACACACAGAAAGAGAGGCAGAGACACAGGCAGAGGGAGAAGCAGGCGCCCTGCGGGGAGCCCGATGTGGGACTTGATCCCGGGCCTCCAGGATCAGGTCGGGACTGAAGGCAGGTGCTAAACCGCTGAGCCACCCAGGGATCCCCTCTTTATGTTTTTGAACACAAAAGGATGCCCCAGGTGGATAGCCACAGGAAGGGAGATGTGTCATTTGCACTGCTACCCTAACTCTTTGGGGGGCGGGGTGGGGTAAAGGGAGAGAGCATCTTAAGCAGCCTCCACACCCTGAGAGCCAGGTGTCCTGGGGCCAGGGCTGCATCCCAGCGTCCTGGGACCACGACCCAGGGGTCAGGCTCAGGTGTCCTGGGGCCGGGGCTGCATCTCAGCACCCTGGGACCACGACCCAGGGGTCAGGCTCAGGTGTCCTGGGGCCGGGGGTGCATCTCAGCACCCTGGGACCACGACCCAGGGGTCAGGGTCAGGTGTCCTGGGGCCGGGGGTGCATCTCAGCACCCTGGGACCACGACCCAGGGGTCAGGCTCTCAGCCTGACTCTGGAGTCCCACTTTCACCCAGCAGGCCACGGAGGCGCCTCTCTCCTGACCCTTCACCGACAGCAACGCTGCTCCTGCAGACTGCACCTGTGCTGCGCACGTACAGGTGGGGATTCCGGTGAGCTCCCATCCCGGTAGGACCGTCGCGGTTCCAAGGCTAATGGCACAAGCCACTCCTCTCGCCCTGCCCTGCGGAGTGAAAGGGAGACGGGGAGAGGTCAGCGCAGGGCGCTCACCGGTCCGCGCTGGGAGGTAGGAGCGGGACGCGGACTTCAGTTACCCCTTTTCCTCCGTAGACATTTTTTAAAGCATTTGCAATGTATCAAATAATGAAAAGATAAAAAAGAAAGGAAAACAGTGACATTACACGCAGCCCCTTATTAGTGCTGCGGACGGACATCGTCGGCTACACGCGGCGCCCCTCGCTGCAGGCGCGGCCGGCCCCCCCCCCCCCAGGCCCGCAGGGGCCCCTCGCCCCGCCAGGTGCGGGAAGCGCGGCGGGAGATGCGCGGAGTCTTGGACCGGAGAGCCCTGGGGCCCCGACGCCCCCAACCCCCCAATCCCTCCGCGGCCAAGGCAAGGGCGAGGGCGGAGGAGGGCGGATGGACGGATGGACGGATGGACGGATGCACGCCCGGAGGGCGAGGAGGCGGGAGCCGCGCCGTGCGAACCCGGGAGCGCAGGGGTCTCCGACGCTCCCCGCCCCGCCCCGCCCCCCCAATCCCTCCGCGGCCAAACTCCGGTCCCGGACGAGCAAGGGCGAAGGAGGAGGAAGAGCAGGAGGAGGACGGCTGGACCGATGCGCGCGGAGGGAGCGGGTGCGGGAGCCGCGCCGTCCGCTCCGCCCGCACCGCCGCGCAGGGGGCTCCCCGCAGCCCCCGCCCCCTAGCGGGAGCCCCGCGCCCGGCGGCCGGCGCGTATCCCTTTAAGTGACAGCTGTGGCTCGGGGCCCGGTCCCGAGTTGACGTCAGCGCCGCCTCCCGGGCTGCGGGGAGCGGGGAGCGGGGAGCGGGGAGCGGGGAGCGCCTCCGTCCGCGCCCGGGCTGCGCTGCGGCCCCTCCCCCCGCCCTCCCCGCGGGGAGCCGCGCGGCCGCCCACGAGCCGCTCGCACTTGCCCGCCGTCGCCCGGGAGCAGCGGCCGCTGCAGCCCCAGCTCCTGCTCCAGCCCCAGCTCCTGCTCCAGCTCCTCCAGCTCCTGCTCCTCCTGCGCCTCCTCCGCCTCCGCCCGCGCGCCGCTCCCCCGATGGAGCCCGAGCGCCGCCGCCGCCGCCGCCGCCGCCCCGAGCCCTGAGCGCGGACGCCGCGGCCCGAGCGAGCCCCGACGCGCGGGGCCGGGGAGCGGGAGGCGCCGGCCGGCGGGGGCAGCGGCGCATGGCCCTCCAGGACCCGGGCGAGGGCGGCGGCGGCGGCGGCGGCGGCGGCGGCGGCGCGGTGCTGCCCATCAGCGAGATGCTGGCGGCGCCCGCCGCCCCGGGGCCCCGCGCGCCGTCGCCCTTCCCCGAGGTGGTGGAGCTGAACGTGGGCGGCCAGGTGTACGTGACCCGGCACTCGACGCTGCTCAGCGTCCCGGACAGCACGCTGGCCTGCATGTTCGCGCCCGCCAGCCCCCGGGCCGGCGCCCGCCGCAGGGCCGAGCTGCCCCGGGACAGCCGCGCGCGCTTCTTCATCGACCGCGACGGCTTCCTGTTCAGGTACGTGCTGGACTACCTGCGCGACAAGCAGCTGGCGCTGCCCGAGCACTTCCCCGAGAAGGAGCGGCTGCTGCGCGAGGCCGAGTACTTCCAGCTGGCCGACCTGGCCAAGCTGCTGGCGCCCAAGGTCACCCGGCGGGGCTCGCTCCACGACGAGGGCTGCCAGAGCGACCTGGAGGACAGCGGCTCCCCGGGCAGCGGCGACGCGCTCCTGCCGCGGGGGGCGGGGGCGCCCTCGGGGGGCGGGGGCGGGGGCGCGGCGGGGGCGGCGGGGGCGGGCGGCCGGCGCTCGGGCTTCCTGACGCTCGGCTACCGCGGCTCCTCCGCCGCCGCGCGGGAGCTCCAGGCCGACGCCCGGTTCCGGCGCGTGGCGCGCATCCTGGTGTGCGGGCGCATCGCGCTGGCCAAGGAGGTGTTCGGGGACACGCTCAACGAGAGCCGCGACCCCGACCGGCCGCCGGAGAAGTACACGTCCCGCTTCTACCTCAAGTTCACCCACCTGGAGCAGGCGTTCGACCGCCTGTCCGAGGCCGGCTTCCACATGGTGGCGTGCAACTCCTCGGGCAGCGCCGCCGCCGCCAGCCAGTACCGCGACGACAAGGTCTGGAGCAGCTACACCGAGTACATCTTTTTCCGTAAGTTCTCTGCTCTTCCCACCTGCGGCGGCTCGCCCCCCCTCCCCCGGGCGGGTGTACTGGGCGGGGGGGGGGCGCGCTCAGGGCCCGGGCAGGTGTCCCGACGGGGCAGGTGTCCCCGGGCAGGGGCAGGGTCACTACGGGGGCGAAGGGCTTAGAGCCCGGGCTGGAGCCCTGATGGGGCAGGTGTCCCGGGGGGGGGCGGCTGGGTCACTACCGGGGATGAGGGGCTTAGAGCCCAGGCTGGAGCCCTGATGGGGCAGGTGTCCCGGAGGGCAGCTCGGTCACTACCGGGGCTCGGGGCTCGGAGCCCGGGCTGGAGCCCTGATGGGGCAGGTGTCCGGGGGGGGGGGGGTGTTGCTTACTCCGGGCCGAGGGGCTTTCCCTGTACGGTTGGTCACGCAGCGCACGCGTTGGACGGGCTCGAGCCCTGGGAGCTGCCTCGGGTCCCCGTGGTCCGCGGGTGGGGGTCGGGGTCGGGGGTCGCGAGCGTGCCCTCCCCAGCCGGTCCCTTCCTGAAGTTCTTGGTTTTGCCCCCGGGCGCCGGAGGGCGCGGGGGAGACGGGAGCGCGGCGCTGGGCTCGGGCGGGATGGGGGGGGGAGGAGCCGCGGGGAGCTCTGTGGGGCCCCCCCGGGCTGTCTGCAGGCGGTGCGGGGCTGGCGCGAGGGTCACCGCGGCAGGTGCTCCCGAGCGCCCCAGGCCCAGGCGGGCAGCGGCGGGCGGGACCCAGGTGCGCTCCCCCGGCGGCCCCGCACCGCGGCGGAGGGACCCGGAGCGCAGGTGCCTTCAGCCGCGCGGGGGCAGGTTAGGGACGGGCGCGTGTGCGCGCGGCTGTGCCGTTGTGCCCCCCCCCCGGGCACCTCAGGTGCAAAAGGGGGACCGAGCCCACTTTCCCGGGGCGCGGGGGGGGGCCGTGAGCTTCCGAAACCGGAGAATGAGCGTGAGGCTTTGGGAAGCGTTTGGCGCAGCGCTGCGTGCAGGGGCTCCCCGGGATCAGGGACTACGCCCGGTGTCCCTGGGGCTGGGGGCTGGGGCCTGGGGGGGGGGGGGGTGGCAGTCGGCGATGCTTGGAGGACGCGGGGCGGCCACCACCAGGGGGCTGTTAGGACAAGGGAAGAGCCCGCCGGGGTGGCGGCAGGAACAGCATGGGCAGCTCGCTTGTCGGCTTAGGGAGAGTCTCCTTGACAGTCTGGGGTAGAGACCAGCCTTCCTTGGGGCTGTTTCTTTTGGGAATTCACTCCCTGTTTGGAAACTGGACCGTTTCCTATTGCACTTCATGTAACTGGAGAAGTGGAAAGGATTTTTTATCGATCATCTATCTACTATCTATCTATCTATCATCTATCTATCTAATCTGTCAATCATCCATCAATCATCTATCATCTATCTAATCTGTCTAATCTATCATCTATCATCAATCATCTATATCTGTCATCTATCTGTTTATGCACAGGTGCAAGTTTGATATTGGAAGGTGCGCATTGGTATATCCTAGTAATCTGGGAGGTAGGATGACAAAGCCCCCACACGCTGGGCCTGACTGTTGGATGGGTCCTGTTTAATAGAGCCGGATTTCCCCTGAAAACCATTTCCCAGAGGAGCGGAGAAAGTGCCCATGGAAGTCGCAGAGAAGGACACGCTTGTCCTCCTTATATCAAAGTATTATTTGTTGCGCAGTGTAAAGTTTGCTGGAGAAGTTGCCTAAAGGGAGGTGATAGTTTATTGCTTACGTAAAGTTGGGATCTCTTCTATGTATATTAAGGAATTAAGACATGTGTTCTTTAGCGTCCCAGGTTACATTTTATCCTTTGTCAAGAATAGGACCCTTATTAACATTATGGCTCTTAAGCATTTATGTCATTCCAACGTGGGTATTTTCCCAGGCATCTTAGGATGAGATGAACTTTTGACTCTCTTACGGCTAGAGGGTTTTTGTTAGAAAAGATACGAGCATCAGTGCTCAGTGGTCAAGATTCTTGCATTTTGGGATCTTTCACAAGTGTTGGCCTCTCTTTGTTCCCTGGAGAGTTGTGGACTTGAACACGTTCATTGCTTTTTGCAGAGACCATAGGTTGTCTCCAGATTATGAAAACATCCCTTTAAAATAGTTTGTTGCAGTGGGAAAGTCATGCGATTTAACTATTTAGGTAATCTGAGATATTTGGAATTTAGGGTATTTAACTTCTGGAGCCAGAGGAAGTGTCAAACAAAACAAAATATCCATATTACAAGTAACTGTGTGCAGAGTGGTCACATAACTAACGAGTTCTGAGCTTCATTCATAAAAGTCCTAGGAATCTAAGCACCCCATAGCCTTCTTCACTGATTATTCTATGGGGGGGGGGGGATACACATTCCCAGGTTAAATAATGTTATGAAGTGTATTCTAGTCATCGACTAACCAAATGCAATATAAAACAAACCAATTTGTGATGTAAATTTATCTTGAATCCTATTGCATATGCACTTATTTTTTTGTTTTGTGTAGATTGTAGTATATTTTCACAGATTTTTTTTTTTTTTGCACAGGATTTCTTTTAATATTGGTGAATGAGCATACACTGTAAAATTTTTTATATTTCCATTCCCTTCAGCTTAGGTAATGATATAAGTATATGGAGTATAATATTTTTGTTTAGCAGTCTCTATGTAAAAAAAAGTGTTATTCATAAAAACAAAATTATTGGGTGAACTTATGTGCCGTGTTTTAAAAGGCAGAAAGGGATCTTCTTATTTTTTATTTCCCCTTTGACACAGTTTTTTCAACCAATATTTATTTTAGCGTATGACATGTATCACTCATTTTAACACTTTTTATAATTCAGGCTATGTGTGAAATTAGCAGCATGAAGCTGCTCTGCAAACTGTAGAATTGTAGTTTACACACTGGTCCATCAATTTTAGCTCCATCGATTATAGCTCCTCACTCCCTCTCCCCCTTGGCCCCTGAGTTTCTATACAGAGGGGAAGACAGCGGCGGATGGTTCAGTAATCCCAGACACTGCCAATTTACCAATTGTGTGATCCGGGTTAAATTATTTACTTCTTCTACGTCTCCATTCCTCTACCTGTATAGTGGGGGTTATTATAGTACCAGTGTTAGAGGATTTGAGAATACACGTAGAGTGCTTAGACCAGCGCTTGACATGTGGTAAAGGCTTAACAAATGTTAGAGGTTTCAATGAAGAGTCATATCACACAGAGTTTATTATTCTTCCCAATTTTAAATTTTAACTCTGTTATAAGTATAGTCAATTTAATTAATTAAAGTTAACCAGGAAATGGTTTTGCAATTAACTGATAGCAGAATAAAGTCTCAAAGGTTTGACAGGATCGGGTTAATAACAAGTTCGTCCTTAGAACTTGGATTTTCCAGGCCAAGTTCAAGCCACCTGGGTTTGCCAGTCATACTACAGTTAGGTTTTTTGGATCGACTCCAACAGAACTCTCTTCTGATTCAGGGCCAAGAAGTGTTTTAATGCTTTCTACCAGAACGTGAAAGTTTGGTAATATTTTCTGACAAACACTGAGCGAGATTCATGATCTCCTTAAGTGCTTGTACCCAAGTCATTGGGTTCCGATGCTCAAGGTTATATACAGGCTATTAAACATTAAATACCAACTTCATTTGGCTAGATGGACGCTTTTATCTATTCTCAGAGTTGACTCATTATTTCACCTAGTCCTTTAGGCTCCGCAACCTATACCAATGGTATTACCATTCCATACTCCCCCTTTAACACTGAAGATTGTCCTTTCTTGAAAGAAAGAGGAGTGGTTTTTGTGTTTTCTGGTTTTTTTGGGTGTGTGGGGGGGTGTCTGCTAGATGTGCTTGTGGCTATTTTCAGCTCCATCTGGAATACAAGATATTTTACGTTGGCATTTTGTACTACATGGACAATAAATGGTTATAGGCTTGGTATGTGCCATGCGGACTACTCAGAGTTAGGTCCTTTGTCCTCATCATCAGTGTGCTTACGCAGATATTTAAGCTCTTAAAGTGCTTCTGTTTTGCATTCCATGTGTTGGTCGAGTAATATTTGGTGTGAAAGTATACATTTCTCGAAGGTGCATTTGATTTTCTTTGTTTGGTATGCATACTTTCTGTCGTGGTATGTGAGAGTGCCAGAACTAGGAATTAATGCGATTACTGAACAGAGTTATGAATTCTCATTTGCATGGATTTTCATAACTACTCTTTCAAATCTATTTTGGGTTATTTGTGTTGGGTTGAAGTAGCTAGTTGAGTTGAAAATATTCAAATAGTCCTTCAGTCCTATGTGAGGAGGCCTGTGTAGCCAAAGCTTTCTAAAAAACATCTTTAAAAAGTCCCTCTATTTAGATGCATACCTTTAGAGTTTTAGATTGTTTTCTGGTCTAAACGCGGGTTCTACTTTTACCACCAAACATTGTATGGAAAAGAATTTTATTAATCGTTTTTAAAAAGGATGGTTCTTTTCCTCCTAAAGAGTTACTAGTTATTTTTACAAGTATAATGTGAAAATTTCTTTTGCAATCACGTGACTGAATGACTTCTGAGTCAGTGGAGGAGAAGCAAAAGGAGCGGATGACTTTTTAAACATCAACATCCTGATTTCATGCAAGTAGGTGAAATAATAAAGCAGACAGAAAATGACAAAAACCTTGGAGTGCAAGAAGTCTGGAGGCGGTGCTATGGCATCGGCTCCTGTTTAAGGGCATTAAGCTTTTATGTCTCACATAGTACTGTCTCCGAAGTCGATTTTTTTTTTTAAGTTATTTATTTACATGAGGGGCGGGGAGGGGCAGAGGAAAGGGAGAGAGGGAAATTCCAGGGGATTCCACGCTGAGCTCAGGGCCCCACACCAGGCTTGACCTCAAGACCCTGAGATCATGACCCAAGCTGAAATCAAAAGTCTGATGCTTAACCAGCTGAGCCACCCAGGTGCCCCAGACTTGATCTTTTTCTGTAGGGTCATGACGTCAGCTTCCTCTGCTACTCCCTACAGCTTCTTATCGGTCAGTCGTTACTCAGATTATGAAGCCGACAGACTGAATGATATAAGTTTTATTGGCAAAGTTCTTTTTCTTTTGTAGCTCAGATTGCCAGAACTCACAGTGTGTGTGTGTGTGTGTGTGTGTACACGCACACGCATGTGAGGGTATGCCTCAGTTTAAAAGAATCCCCTGGAAAAAAGAAAAATAATCTGCACGAAAATAAGCACCTATTATTATCTATTTTACTGTCACGAGGTATTAACCAGCATTAGTTAAAAAATCTGGAAATGACTCTCAGCCTGTCATTTGAAAGTAGCTCTTGTTTGATTATGAAAGTAATACGTGCATTTTTAAGAATTTTATAAAGGAAAATTAAAAAAAATCACCAACAGTAACTGCTGATAAAATCTTATTTTATTTTCTTCCAGTCTTTTTCCTATGCGCTATACAAATGGTTTACTATGCAAATGGTTTGTATGCGGTCTTTGTTTTGTTTTGCACATTTATTATACTTAATGACATTTCCCCGTGACATTAACATTTTTTATTGGCATCTTAGATAATACAAGTATAATACATGTCCTTTGCCACAGACGGTATTATATATTATAAATAAGTGTTGGTGTTAAATATTTCCCCTGTAAGCTTAGAAAATAGTTGATTCTTTTTCAAAATACAGAAAGTGTAATAAAAAGAACATTTACCGTGACCTAATTTTGTGATGTATTTTACACTACTTATTTACTTCTCATAACATTCCTTGACCTTGGTTCCCTGCCACTCCTGTTAGGAAACTATGATTTGAAAAGGTTACGTAACATCCGTGCGTCGTAGACCTATATGGGACTGAGATGGAGTTTGAGTAGTTCTTTCTTCAAAGCCCTTCCTCCTAAACATAAAAATTATACCTGTTTCATGCAGTCAATTTGACAAGTATATTTCATTGTCTACTGAGTACTTACAACTTAGCTCTATAAGCAAACAAAGAAGGTAGTGTGAACTATATCTGAATCAAATATTTCTACGTTAAATTTCCATAAGAATATAGTAAATGAATATTTTTTGTCTTTGCTTGATAAAGGGTTAATTTTTATTGAATAAGGCTACCATATTTATGAATGTTTTTTAAACTAAAGAAAACAAACCATTTGACTCAATTTAGCACTTTTTGGGGGGAACAAGTAGTATTTATAGGTTAAACCGGCTTGAATTTAGACAGTGCTATGGTAGTCAGTCACATACTCCTTTTTTCTTTTTCTTTCTTTTTTTTTTTTTTTAAGATTTTATTTATTTGAGAGAGAGAGAAAGCACAGAAGGAGAGGGAAGCAGGCTCCCCGCTGAGCAGAGAGCCCATGTGGGGCTTGATCCCAGGACCCTGAGATCATGACCTGAGCTGAAGGCAGACACTTAGGGACTGAGCCCCCCAGGCGCCCCACATACTCCTTCCCTATAGAAAATTCATTTTCACTTGCTGTGTGAGAGCTCATTTTATATGTCCTATTCTTAGAAGGTGGCATACCGAAGAGGCTATTTTAGTTGAAATCAATTTTGTTAATTACATATAGTCAATTGGTTCTGGATATTGGTTAATGACATTAAATTATATACTTAATATAATTAACTTCAAAACAGTATTAAATACCAGCTGGGTATTGAGATTGACTTTTGGTATTTCTGAAGCCTTACTGTGGGAATATGTATATATACGTAAATAATATGTCTTTTGTATTTAAATGTGTATCTGAAGGACTGGGAAAGTAGCATTTTAGGTTACCCTTCAGTTTACACTTACAGGTGTCATGCTTTAAACCCGCTTTTGAATGAACTTCAAGGTATTGGAGTGACCTGTCAGCATCCCACGGGACGTGCTGGTGGCTCTTCTAATCGAGTTCATTCTTTCATGAGTGAGAGGCTTTGCCGTCAGAGGTTTGGAAAGGAGTTCCCTAGAGAGGAGAACGACTTCATTCATTGGGTTTCAAAGTTACTCTAACAGGTTAAGTTACTTTGCAGGTCCTAAGGGTGATGGTGAACCTCCCTAGCTGCTGACTCGAATAGACCTGTCTCGTCCCTCTCCGTTGTAAACTTCCCATCATTCATTTTTGTGTGCGAGCGTCTCATGCAACCGAATGATCCTACAAGGCTAGGTGTATTTTGCACCTTCGAAATCAAAAGTAGATGGGGTATTTTATGCTGAGCTTGTATTACTTGCAAGTTTGTGTCCTAACTAACCCATTGGGTCTTCTTAAGTGTATTCCTTGGTATCAAAGTCATGCGACACTGGGTGGCCCTTGCGGTGGAGTCATTTTGCCCTCAGTCTCTCCGCTTGCCTAGGTGTGGGACCCTTACTACTGCATTCCTACAATATGTAATTTCCTTTCTCTCCCTTTATTCCTTTCTTGATAGATCTCATTTTCCCTAACTTTATTGAGACATCACTGACATGCAACGTTTAGAAAGTTTAAAGTATACATGTTGATTTAAAATTTTTTTTATATTTTACTTTTATTCATATCTATTTTCATTTATATTTTTTACATTACTTTTTTATATTTAAATTCAGTTTGCTAACATATAGTATAACACCCAGTGCTCATCCCATCAGGTGCCCTTCTCAGTGCCTGTCACGCAGTCACCCTGTCCCCCCTGCCCACCTCCCCTTGCACAACCCTCTGTCTGTTTCCCAGAATTAGGAGGCTCTCATGGTTTGTCTCCCTCTCTGATTTTCCCCACTCAGTTCCCCTCCTTTCCCTTATAGTCCCTCTCACTGTTTCTTATATTCCCCGTATGAGTGAAGCCATATGATGATACAGCATGTTGATTTGATGCATTTATGTATTGATGAGCACTATGGTGTTGGCCAGTGCCTCACTATCACATAATTACCATTTCCTTTTATGGGGTCAGAATGTTTAAGATCTACTTTAACAGTTTTCAAGTATATGATACGGTATTTATTGTTAACTATAATCACAGTGCTGTGGGTTAGGTTCCCAGAACTTAATCATCTGATGATTGGAAGCTTGTACCCTTTGACTGACATCTCCCCATTTCCCCCATCTGTCAGTGCTTGGTAACCACAGTTCTCTTCTGTTTCCACAAGCCTTGTTTCCTTAGATTCCATGGTCTAATTGGTATCATAAGGTATTTGTCTTTCTCCGTCTGACTTATTTCATTTAGCCTAATGCCCTCAAGGTGCCTCTGCGTTGCCACAAATGGCAGGATTTCTTCCTTTCTCTTGGCTAGATGATATTCGGCTCCGTATACACC
The DNA here is from genome assembly GCF_048418805.1 of Vulpes vulpes. Taxonomy (NCBI): domain Eukaryota; kingdom Metazoa; phylum Chordata; class Mammalia; order Carnivora; family Canidae; genus Vulpes; species Vulpes vulpes. Next base: position 83,393,074 of record NC_132781.1, read on the forward strand.
ATACCTGCTGCACCTGTTCATCTACTGACGGACACCTAGGTTGGGTCCATATCTTGGCTAGGGTGACTAGTGCTGCGATAAACACGGGCGTGCAGACATGGCTTCGAGGTCCTGTCTTCATTTCCTTTGACATGTGACAGTCTCGTTTCATGTTGATCTTCGGCATTTGTCCTCTCCTTGAAAACTGGCACCAAGTCTTTTGTGTTCTCAGCTCCCAGTGCAGTGGCTACTACACATTAAGCACCCAACAAATGTTACTTTTTTGGAAAAAACAGTGCGAATTAATGAATGAGCCAAAGATGTTGGCGGTTCCATGGAGGTAGTTACTGACTTGAGATTTAGTATCACTTTGGCTTATTGCGGGATTACCAGGCTGTACCCCCCCCCCCCCCAAGGGACGAGACCTATGACTAGGAATGAGAGAGATGTTGGATTTAAATGCTGATCTCAGTCAACTTTATGTAATTGTGAATTATGTTATTAGGTATGAATGTATTAGCAAGAGGCAAAGACCTGAGATGTTGTTTCGCAGGTTCCTATGGAGAATGAGAATAAGTAAAAATGTCAAGAAAAATAGGGGTGCAGATTAAAATAATGTCACAAACGAACTTGTTAGCCTTATGAACATATGCACAGAGGCCCACACTCATTTATTTATGTTTAGATGGTATGAAGGATGTTGGGCAAATGCTCCATGCTGCAACCTCTCTGCAACCATGTTGCTGAGGACTTGGTTTTCACAACATGTTAGATGTGGAGAGGCTGCTACCCTCCAGATGTAGTCAGGTCCTGCTGGGGTGAAATATAAGACCAGGGATTATCTGACTACACTGTTAGGTATTTGCAAAGGCGAGGACTTGGTTAACTATTTTGGAATCTCCACTCTTAGTTTTTAAAAGGAACCTTAAAATATGCCTAACAGGTATTAGTATTTTATGATTTGCAGTATTTTATACTTATATGCGTTGACCTTGTGTCAAGGTAGTTAACAATCATCACTCAGCTTTGCTGGCAGTAACAGCACATGCTTTATGATACTGGTGGACGCTCGTTATTTCAATGTTTATCCACCAAATTTAGTTCGATGCTTGTTCAGCAGTTAAACTTAGAATGTTATTTCTACCATATTGTAACCATTCTCATGATAAAATCTATTTCAAGGGGAGAAAGTTAAATACAACAGAAGACTATAAATTTAAAAACCATATAATATTGACTTCTTGTCACCAGAAGAGTGGGTGATTTGACCATTCAGTTGTGTTACTTCCATTTCTTTCACGAGTTAAAATAACCAAACCTTGAGCATAGATGGGATTCACAATATATTGCTTTTTCTCATCATTTTGGATAGTTAGAAAGCTGTAGTTTCTGGCATAAGGAGGATAGGGAGAGCAGTAGTGTGTTTAGGGGGAGACAGTACCAGAATCTGCTGGTTCCCACTCCGAAGAAGTGAAAACCTTGAACACTATGAATAGTTCCCTACTTTTTGGTCAGATTCCCTGACAGATTCTGAATGGAGCTTTGAGATCTTGGGAAAATAAGTTAATCTCCCTCCGGAAGGGAAAGTGTGGGAAAATGATACTCATGGCTTTGTTATGAGGATTAAATGAAGAAACCAAATAAAAACACTTAGAAGAATATTAGGCACAAATTAAATGCTCAGTGTATGTTAGGATCTCAGATCACGTAACTAATCCCATTTCTGTACATTATTAATTCTCAGCTCCAGATTTCTTCTCTTTTCCTTTTTGAGTAAATTGATCACGGTACCTATTCAGATTGCTCTGAAAAGTTATCATCATCATCGTTAGTAAAATTTTTACAAAAATTATTGACCTACAAAGTATAAAACCAATGTCAGAATATCATTAAATTCATTCTAGTTGGTTCTTCTTTGCTTAGGAACAAAATTATACTTTTTTAAAAAAATTATTTTATTTTATTTTTTTTAAATTATACTTTTCTAGGTTTAGTGCTGGCCACTGGTCAGTTTGGACACAATTTACAAGAATGCTGGCATTCGCTGGTTATTGTCTCAAACTATGGTCTGTATTTAGGTAAAGCACCTCTTAATCATATTTCATATTTGTATTTCCGGTGAATGCATTTTGATTTGATTTTCAGCAATTTTGTGCAAGCGAACAAATTGTTAGAGGGCCAGGTGGGCTCTAACATTGCTCAGAGTTTGGGCACTTGGCCAAAAATTTTAGGCTAGAAATTGGATTTAAGTATGTTATTTCTGCAATTTTGAGAAAACCGTGTGTGCTTTCAACTCATCAGCTCCTATTGAAACTCTGCTACCCACTTGGAATGTCGGTTTTTTAGTTGCTGGAAGCCCAGGTATTTGAAGGGAGCCGGGAGATGTGCGGCAGAAGCTGCGTCTAGGAGGTGTCTTTACACATGGAGGGTGATGGATCATACATGTGATTCCAGTGACTTCTGTGTTATTTCTAAGTTTAGGGTGTCCAGTGTGTTACTTTGACACGTTTATATGCTGTATTGTGATTGCCCGGGTGTCAATAGTCACCACGTTACCCGGTTAGAGTGCAGTTGGCGGTTAGATCCTTGGGGCTTAATTGCCACGGGCTGCGGTTTGCACCATTACACACCATCGTTCTTAGTGCTTCCCCCAACGATCCCCTGTCGTCACCACTTTACTCCATTTTTCACAGGTTTAAGTTTGTAAGATCCCGCGTATAAGTGGCGCCGTAGGGTCCTCGTCTTTGTCCTACACAAAGGTGCTTAGTTAGCCCAGGTTGCTAGGGTGACGTGCTCCAGGCGCCTCCTGGTGCTCACAGTCAGCAGTAGATCCCTCCGGCTGGCGGCTGACGGTGCCACGCCGTGTGCACCTGCCACACCTCTTCAGTGTGTTTATGCCCTGGTGGACATGTCCACACCTTCCCGCCGAGGCCCTGTTTTCACTCCCTTTGGGGATAAACTCAGGAATGGAATTGCTGGATTGTGTGGCAGATTTTTAATTCTTCGAGAAACCTCTGCGTTGGTTTCCTTAGTAGTCGGACCGATGTTTGTGGGTCCCACCAACGATGTGAGGGGGTGCCTTCCTCACCATGTTCTTGCCAACACCTGCTGTCATTAGCACATGACAGACGGCCATTTAGCAGATGTGAGGTGATGTCTCATTGTTGTTTTGATTTGCATGTTTCTCATGATCACTCACGTTGAGCGTTTTTCATTTGCCTTTTGGCCATTTTGGTACCCTCTTTGGAAAAATGTCTGATTAGTTCTGTCCATTTGAAAATTACACTGTTCACTTTTTATTAAATTAACTGAGTTCTTTACATATTTTTGATTTTAATCCCTTTTCCAAGATATCGTTGGCAAATATTCTTTCTTTATTTTTTCTTTCTTTCTTTCTTTCTTTCTTTCTTTCTTTCTTTCTTTCTTTCTTTCTTTCTTTCCTTTCTTTCTTTTTCTTTCTTCTTTTTCTCTCTTTTCTTTTCTTTTCTTTTCTTCTTTTCTTTTCTTTTCTTTTCTCTTTTCTTTTTCTTTCTTTCTTTCTTTTCCTTTATTTTTTTCCCTGTGCAGAAGCTTTTGAGTTTGATGGAGTTCCATTTCTTGATTTTTTGCTTTTGTCGTTGTCTTTGGGCATCCCATCCAAAATATCATTGCTGAGACCAATATCAATCAGCTTCTGCCCTGTGTTTTCTTTTATTTTTCTTAACATGTAAAAAAATATTGACTATAACTGCCATACAATGTTATATTGTTTCAGGTGTACAACATGTTGGTCGGACCATTCTATACCTTGCTCAGTACTTATCACAGTAAACGTAGTCACCGTTTGTCACCATACGATGTTATTGAAATCTTCTTGACTATATTCCCTGTGCTGTACTTTTCATCTTGGTGACTTCTTTATTTTATAAGTGGGGGTTTGTAACTCTTACTCTCCTAGATCTATTTTGCTCATCCTCTGGCAACCATCAGTTTTTTCTCTGTATTTCAGAGTCTTTTTGTTTGCTCATTTTTTTTTTTTTTAGATTCCACATGTAAAGTAAAATCATATGGTATTTGTTTTTCTCTGACTTAGTTCACTTAGGTTAATACCCTCTGAGTCCATCCACATTATTGCAAATGGTAAGATCTCCTTCTTTCTCATGGCTGAGAAATATTCTGCTGTATATATACCACATCTTGTTTATCTGTTCATCTACGGATGGACTCTTGAGTTGCTTCCATGTCTTGGCTTTTTGTAAATGATGCTATAATAAACACAGGGTTGTGTGTGTGTCTCTTTGAATTGGCATCTCTGTTTTCTTTTGGGTGGTGGGATTACTGGATCATGTTATATTTCTATTTTTAATTTTTTGAGGAACTTCCGTACTGCTTTTCAGTTGGTTGCACCAATTTACATTCCCATGAGTAGTGCACGAGGGTTCCCTTTACTCCACATCCTTGCCAATACTTGCTATTTCTTGTCTTTTTGGTACTGGCCATTCTAATGGGCGTGAGATGACAGCTCTCAGTGATTTTGATTTGCGTTTCCCTGATGATTAGTGATGTTGAACATCTTCTCAAGTGTCAGTTGGCTATCTGTATGTCCTCTTTGGAAAAATGTCTATTCAGATCATCTGCCCAATTTTTAATCAGATTTTTTTTCTTGGTGTTCATTTGCATGATTTTAATAATGTATTTTGGATATTAGCGTCTTACTGGATATATTATCTGCAAATATCTTCTCTTACTCATTAGATTGCCTTTTTGTTTTGCTGATGCTTTCCTTACCTACATGCAGGGTTTTTTTAAAAAAAGATTTTATTTATTTATTCATGAGAGAAATAGAGAGAGGCAGAGACACAGGCAGAGGGAGGAGCAGGCTCCATACAGGGAGCCTGACATGGGACTCGATCCTGGGTCTCCAGGATCATGCCCTGGGCCCAAGGCAGTGCCAAACCGCTGAGCCACCCGGGCTTCCCTATATGAAGTTTTTTTTTTTTTTTTTTTTTTTTAGTGTAGTCTCAATAGTTTGTTTTTATTTTATGTTATTATCTTGAGCATAGTTGACACCCAATGTTACATTAGTTTCAGGTGTACAACTTACCCATTTGACGAGTTTATACATTAGGCTGTGTTCACCAAGTATAGCCATCATCTGTCCTGTTACATCGCTATTACAATATCATTGACTATTCCTTATGCTGCACATTTTTTTTTTTTTTGCTTTTGTTTCCCTTGCCTGAGGAGACAGAGCTATAAAGATGTTGCCAAGGCTGACGTCCAAGAGATTACTGCCTGTGTTTCATTTTAGGACTTTTATGGTTTCGGGTCTCCCATTTAGGTGTTTAATCCATTCTGAGTTTATTTTTGTGCATGGTGTATTAAAGTGATTCACTTGCATTCTTCTGCATGTGGCTGTCCAGTTTTCCTAAAACATTTGTTGAAGAGACTGTCTTTTCTGTATATTTTTGCTTCCTTTCTTGTAGATTAGTTGACTGTATAAATAGGTATGGGTTCATTTCTGACCTGTATCCTTTTCCATTGATCTAAGTGTCTGCTTCTGTCCCAGGACCATACTGTTTTGATTACTACACCTTTGTAAAACATCTTGAAATCTCAGATTTTTGTGATACTTCCAGCTTTGTTCTTTTTTCTCAAGATTACTTTGGCTATTTAAGGTCTTTTGTGGCTTCACACAAATTTTAGAGTTATTTTTTCTAGTTCTGTGAAAGATGCTACTGGTATTTTAATAGAGATTGCATTAAATCTGTAGTTTGCTTTGGGTAGTATGGATATTTTAATGCTATAATTATTCTAATCCATGAGCCTGGTATATCTTTTCATTTGTTTGTATTATCTTCAATTTCTTTAATCAGTGTCTTATAGTTTTCAGAGTACAGGTCTTTTCCCTCTTTGGTTAAATGTATTCCTAGGTGTTTTATTCTTTTCGGTATAATGGTAAATAGGGTTGTTTTCTTAATTTCTCTTTCTGCTACTTTATTCTCTGTGTATAGCAATGCAGCAGATTTCTGTATATTAATTTTATTTCATTTTTTATTTTTTTATTTTTTTAATATTTTATTTATTTATTCATGAGAGACACAGAGAGAGGGAGAGGCAGAGACACAGGCAGAGGGAGAAGCAGGCTCCACGCAGGGAGCCCGATGTGGGACTCGATCCAGGGACTCCAGGATCATGCCCCGGCCGAAGGCAGGCGCGAAACTGCTGAGCCACTCAGGGATCCCCTGTATATTAATTTTATATCCTGCAACTTTACTGAATTCATTTATTAGTTCACATAGTTTGTTGGTGGAGTCTTTAGAGGTTCTATGTATAGTGTCATGTTATCTGCAGTTAGTGAAAGTTTTACTTCTCCCTTGCCAATTTGGATGCCTTTTATTTCTTTTTCTTATCTGATTGCTACAGCCAGCACTTCCGATACTGTGTTGAATAAAAGTTGTGGGAGTGGACATCCTTGTCCTCTCTCTGATCTTAGAAGAAAAGTTCTCAGTTATCCACCATTGAGTATGGTGTTAGCTATGGGTTTTTCATATATGCCCTTTACTATGTTGAGATATGTTCCCTCTAAACCCACTTTGTTGAGTTTTTTTTTTTTTTTATCATGAACAGATGTTGAATTTTGTCAAATGATTTTTTTCTGCATCTATTGAGATGGTCATATGTTTTTTATATCATACTATTTTTTTTGTTATAAATGTCTAGGCGTGATTGTGTGTGTGTGTACATATGGGAATTTTTTTTTTTTTTTGAGGAACATCAGTATAACTCCATGGACACTGTGGGCAATTAAAAATGTTTGCCCTCTGAACTGTGGTTGAATAAAGACATTTATTTTAGAAAAATGCAATACTGCTATTGATCTTAACCTTTTGTTGAACTTGTCTATTTAAAGACAAACTCAATATTTTGAAAGTTATAATACTTTTTGCTTTCTGTATCACACTTGAATCCGTTTCTGAGAAACTTTACCACTTGAAGAAATGAAAAGTCTATTCAAGAGTTCAGATATTGCTGTACTCTTATAGATGTGGCCTATTCTGTGTGGAAAAAAAAATTCTCTAGTCACATTAAAACGAAGATGTCTCCTAGTCACCTTTGACAGGTATTCCATAATTAAGATTGGATTTGAATTTGAAATGGTTAGGTTGTATTTCTTTTAATTTCAGCCAAGGGAACCTGTGGTGGGTTGATTTAGCATGATTCACAGACAGTGATAAAAAGATCCATATTTGTTTTATAACAAGAAGATACGGAATTTGTTAGCAGTTGTTCATGTTGCTGGTAAATGTAGCCATGGATAAATGTGGTAGGAAGTCCAACATTGAAGATTCTGTAGTAGGATCATTTACATTTCTTCTACCGGACTGCTGTATTTCTAAGACATATAAGAACCATTACAAAATTTCAGTTTTTAGTTCCTGTGTTAGCGTGTTTGGATTGTACAGTAAACTTAGTTATTTTAAGCTATCTGTTTTATAGCTCCTACCATCAAGCCATATTTATCACAATTATAATTTGGCACATAGCATTCATACTGAGAAGCTTAATAATACTCAGTATTTGCTAAAACTAAAAAGAAACCCAACAACCAATCAACAAACACAAAAAACCAAAAACCAATAACATATTTACCCATCCTGTTTGTGGTACTTTGTTACTGCAGCCCTAGCAAAGTAATACATCCATTTCAAACTCTTCATGTTGCCATACATCTGGGTTAAGTTTGAAAATACGATGATTTTTAAACTCCCTCTGTTTTGCAGAGGTCTTGGTTACAGAGAGTGGACTCCACGCTAGATAATTTAAGCTGGAAAAAAACTTACTGTTAAGTGTAATGTAGATAGCACATGCATTCGTTGGGAGGGCTGAGCTTCCAGCAACGATCCCCAACCACACCGTAGGATAGGGCTGTCCTGGGTGGTGTTGCCACGCAGTGATGTGGGAATTCAGAATTAGGCAGCTGCTGTAAGGTGCAGGGGCTGGGCACACCATCTCTGCCATGGTCTGTAACCATCAGAATAAAATCATCCATGCCCCTGCCTGTCTCTCCTTATGCCTCAGTTCACAGTGTCTGGGTGTGCAATCACCTACGGAACTCTAGTGAAAAGAGAATCTAGAAATATGTCTTTAAAGACGAGAACAGCTTGAGTGGCTCAGTCGGTTAAGAGACTGACTCTTGCTTTCAGCTCAGGTCATGATCTCAGGGTCAGGATTCCCGGCCCTGCCTGCGCAGGGAGCCTGCTTAAGAGTCTCTCTCCCTCCCTCTGTCCCCTGCCGCCTCTCCCTCTCTCCCCCACTGCACACTCACGTGCTCTCTCTGTCAAAAAAACAAAAAAACAAAAACAAAAAAAAAAAACAAAAAAAAAAAAACCAGCAAACATACAACAGAACTGTAATAACGAATCTTTACGCCAAGTTACCAACATTGTTCTATGCGTGTCTATTTCTTATTTTTATTGTTCTTCTTGAGATTTAAACCACTCAATTAATTATAAACTATACTGGAATTAAAATTAAAAACTGAAAAAAAAAATAACCATTCAGTCTCTACCAGTGTGTCCTCATAGACAAACATTCTGATGTATTTAACGTATGCTCTCATATTTTTGTGTTCCTGCAAGATGTGTATTATTTTATTTTCTTAAACTATTAGTGGACGTGTACGTTGTTTCTATAAGAGCTTTGTTTTAAAGACTGCTTCATTTTCATGGGCCCCTCTGATCCAACGGGTTATTTCTAACTGCTGCAAGTTCCTTGGCCCATATTTTACGTGACCAACCTCTGCCTCCACCGATCTACACTCAGATTGCCTCCCTCCTGACAATGGCCAAGTCCCCTCTGCGGTCCGCTGTGAGAATTCTTTGACATATACATCGAGGCAGGCGATTACCAGGTCACCGGGGGAGCATGCACCGCCTGGATTTAGTAGTCAGGTTGCTGTCCACGAGCAGCGCACCGGATTCTGCGTTGGCCTGTCAACACTTGGCAAAATTCAGTTTTCTAATTGTGGCAAAATCGAGGAAAAATGATATTTCATGGACACCTTGAATTGGAGCTCTCTCATTCATAATGCTGGAAGTAGTTTTTAGTGCCCCAGCCCCTGTAAATTAGAAAAGCACTGGCAAGACTTCGAGCGTGAGCGTGCCCGTCAGGAGGATGCGCGGGGCTCTGTCCCCAAGGCCATCTTCTCTCTCTGCTAACATCCAGCCGCAACAATCGCATCACCCACACCTGCTTCTGCACCGTGTGAAGAAGTGGCCCTTCCCGCGTGTGAATGTTCTGCTAGCCTTTCTCACGATGGGGAGACGTCCAGGCTCATCAGCCCTGCCGACGTTTTGGGCGATGTGAGGTCTGGAGGTGATTTCTCGTGGAGCGGTCACCCAGGATTTGACACATCGCTGTGTATGTTCTTTGCCCTCAGTGCATCCATAGACAGTAGCAGGGGGGATATTTGGATAACGTCAGTGAGAGCTTTTTTCCCAAGACTGGAAGACTGTGGGGCACGCAGCATCTCCCCCACCGTGCAGACAACAAAAACTTTTTTTTAAAAAAAAAAAAAGAATATAAAACTATTTATTGACCACTCTTTACCAGTATTTACAATAAAGTAAACAGTGTACAGTTGGATAACATTCTGACTACAAAGTTCTTGCTTTTCCTGGTTTCTGCTGAACTAGTAGTTCAAATACTGAGAAGATTGAGCCTACATGTTAGGAATGAGTTGGGATGAAGAAAAAACATGCAGGTCAAGAATTTGGATTATGGAAGTCTATCCACCCATTTATTCCAGCAGGTGCTCAAAGACTCTTTCTTTTTAATTTATTTTTTATTTTTTATCTGGCATAGATTGCATTTCTTGTGAAGACTATCTGGAAGCACCTGTTTCTGCTGTTGAGTAAAAACCATCTTCCTTGTTCTTCTCTGTTCATTGTCTGCTCATGGTCATGGCACTCCTCGTCTCCCAAGGCCACATCTGAAGGAGGCGCTAGGTGCTGCACCCTCTGTGCAGCAGCTTGGACCTCACCGCGCACATCTTCACTCTGCAGGTTCAGAGGTGAGGGCGGCTTTGAGGGTTAAAGGCTACGGATGAAAATAAAATAAAATAAAATAAAATAAAATAAAATAAAATAAAAGGCTGTGGATGGCCAGTCTTGCAATGTCTTTGGCAAAAGAATTTCACCCTCATGGTGGTTGTGCACTGTTGGTCAGTGTCACAAGTGAATTAGGATCAACCAAAATCTTGTGTCATAATCATTTTTAGTCTCTTTATTTATTTTGAAGACTCTATCGTATGGCCTCTGCGAGTCCCTCATTTCAAACAATGTTTTAGGAGTTCGGTGCCAGCTTTGTCAGCAGGGCTGTCATCCTTTGGTGAAAGAGTTATGCCTTCTGCTAAAGCTGCAATTTTGTAGTTAGAGTTTGTGGTTGCTATTGTTTTTTTTTTATTTTTAAAAAAGATTTTATTTGAGAGAGAGCGAGAGAGATTGAGCACAAGCGGTGGGAAGGAGCAGAGGCAGAGGGAGAAGCAGGGTCCCCATGGGGCTCAATTCCGGGACCCCGAGATCATGACCTGAGCCAAAGCTGCTTAGCCGATGGAGCCCTCCAGGTGCCCCATTGCTATTGTTTTCTTAACATAAATTTTTATACTATGAAGATTTTAAGCATAATGTAAAAAAAAAGAATTGTTAATAAAAATTCCCATATATTCATCTTCTAGATTCCACAATAATCAAAATATCACTTCATCTCTCTGATTTTGTTTTTGCTAACGCATTTTAAAGGAAACCCAAAACACTGTTGTTACATTCCTACATACTTTAGTGTCTAAAACCAAAAACAAGAATATTTTCTCATATAACCACTCTTCCACTCTCAACTCCAACAAGACATGTAATAATTTTTGTGAAAATCTGATGTATAATCCACAGTCATGTGTCCAGGATTGTCTCAAATATTTATTAATAGTTATTTCTTTTTCCTTTATTTCTTTTTTTTTCTTTTTCCTTTAAACTTGGGACTTTATCTGTTATTTTTATGTGCCTGTCTCTGGGGACCCCTGGGTGGCTCAGTGGTTGAGCGCCTCCTTTCAGCCCAGATCCTGGAGTCCCAGGATCGAGTCCCACGTCGGGCTCCCTGCATGGAGCCTGCTTCTCCCTCTGCCTGTGTCTCTGCCTCTCTCTCTCTCTCTCTCTGTCTCTCATGAATAATAAATAAAATCTTAAAAAAAAAGAAGCTTGTTATATGCCTGTCTCAATATAGGCTAGCTTGCTCGTCCTCTCTCTTTCTCTTTTTCTGTCCCTGTCTCTACATGTAGTGCCGTCCAATTGTTTACCGAAATAGGCTCTGTTGGCCTAATTAATGCACCGTGTTCTAGATATGGCTACTCGCTTTCTTGTGACCTCATTTAAATTGTTCCTTTGTCTCTGCCTTTTCTGTAAATGAACATTAACTCAACCTTGATTATATTATGCTTCCCCCCCCCGCCCCCGGCAAGACTACTCATATGTGATTCTGTGCAACTCCATTAATATATATTAGTTCACAGGTGACCATTCCACAAGTGTCAGGTTGTCCCCTTTTTAATAGTAATTAATCTGCAGATGTGAGTGGTGATCCCTTCATTGTCATTGCCCAACTAACATTTATCTAATAGTTTTATCATTGCTGACCATTGCCTGATGCAGATATTATATTAGGGGATGTCAAAATTGTGATTTTTTCTTATTTTATCGTTCCTTACACATTTGTTAGGTGGAATTTTATAATGAAGAACTTTCAAGAATTACTTAAAATACAGTTCATAGAGGAAAGGCAGGGAAAATGCATATAATTCTTTCTTACTTCTTGCCATTTTCCGCAGTAAGACCTGGTTCTTGAGTAACTTCCAATGATCCTCAGCGAGTCATTGCCATTGGTTTGATTTATCAGGGCCACCCTTTCTCCTTCCTTCCGGTGTGGTTATCCTCGTCCTTGTTCTTCAACTTTGCTGCTCCTTTTCTCAATTCCCCTCCCTCCCTTCCTCTCTCTCTCTCAAGTGTAGTTGTGAAATCATGAATATTTTATGTACTTAAGCATTTCCATCAATGACTTTTGTTATTTTGGATGCTGAAACTGTTCAGCCTCTGACCAATGAGAGACTCCGCGCTCTTTTGACACAGGCGCTTAGGTTCTTGGAAGATCACCTGCCGTTATGTGGCTGCCTCCTTGAACTGCTTCGGCTCATGGGATGGAAGTAGCTGGATTTGTCAACTCTGTGAGTTTCCAAATTCTAGGGCTCTCTTCCAAATTCTCTTTTAGCTTTAGGCAAAGGGAGGAAAGAGCACCTGTTTTAGAAGAACTGAGTTCTCTTCTGTCTCTCCTGGAAGGTTTGCTAGGTGGGTCTCTCTTCTAAGGCTTTGCTGAAATGAAGCAGGAAGCAAACTACACTCTAATATTCTGAAATTTCCTAGCATTATTTGGCATGTGTCTATCTCCTAAGGCACAGCAGATCATAATTTGACCAAACGGTCACCATCACATAGTGGTTGTTGTCAGCTTTCCCATTGGTACCGTCTTTATCCTGGTGCCAGCCACCTGACTGCCTCCCTGCTCCGTGGAACCAGTACTCTGTTTTACATTTTGTCATTGCAGCAAATGACTGTGTTCTCTAGTGTAAGCCGTATGCCTAAGCTACCTAAAACCAAATGCACTTTAGTTAGTTTAAGCTGAATGGGATTTATTAAGGATATGCATATCTTGGAATCATAGGAAGGATTGAAGAAATGTGCTTTAGGTTGAGCTCATAAGAAAGACTTCAGATTATACTGGAGAGCTGGCCACTGGGGAATCGCTGCTTTGTCAGCGTCTGGAAACTCAGAACGAAGAATCTGCGGCACAGCTGCAGGCCATGGGCCCTGCAACCCCCCGGTGCCCCACATCCTGCCTCCCCTGAATTTCAAACCAGAGTCTGTCAGAGGCCAGGAATTGGTGCAACAGAGATCACATCCAGAAGCCCATCCCAATGGGATGAAGACATTTAGTTTTTAGATTCCTGGCCTCTTCCTGTTAGTAGAAAGCAGTTCCCTCCACTATATCCTGCACTTATATGAATTTGAGAAGAGCATCTGGAAAACGATAATTTTTATTAAAATACCTGCAAATGTATTCATATTTATACACATCTCATTTCTGCAAAGGCATCATTTCATACCTCCCCTTATGGACATTCCTTTACATACAAATATATGTATAATAGAGATGAGACTGGTAGGTTTAATCTCATTATTTCAGCACAAGTTATCCTATACAAGGGCAAGTATAGGAAGTAGGATTGCAGCCTGTAGAATATTAAAAAAAAAAAAACAACTTGAGGAATATTTAAATTATGGAAGTATGTAGTTTCAAAATATGCATTTTAGACTCTTCTAGAAGTGAAAATCGGCTAAATCATTAGATAGCTGTCCGTGTAGTTACACTAAAGTGTATACGGAGTCTGGTGAAGATTAGAGACAATCAGAGGCTGACTCACTCTCTAGTTATTGATTTAATGAAAATGACTTAAGTACTTTGATATTATTTCTCCATCTCTCACCTGAACAATGACCCTGAACACAAGCGAGATAATACTTTTCAAGTGCTTTTAGCATCTCAGTTGAATTGCGCTATGTACATTGAACCAGAAGTGACAAGATGCAAGTTTCTTTGAGTTGAAATATGAGGAAGGGGCAGCCCTAGTGGCTCAGTGGTTTAGCGCTGCCTGCAGCCCAGGGTGTGATCCTGGAGACCCTGGATCGAGTCCCACCTTGGGCTCCCTGCATGGAGCCTGCTTCTCCCTCTGCCTGTGTCTCTGCCTCTCTCTCTCCTCTCTGTGTATTCTCATGAATAAATAAATAAAATCTTTTGTTTTTTTTTTTAAAAAAAGAAATTTGAGAAAGGAGCTGGCAAAGCACTGACTCAGTCCCTGTAACAAGCGGACTTCCACTCTAGCTACTTGCCTGATGAATAACTTTTGCCTGGCTTTGGAATGTAAGTTTAAGTGCGTGAAGTGCAAGATATAGGGTGAGGGTAGGGGAATGACAGTCAACAAGAATGCCCATACACTGGAATAAACAACCTTCCAAAACCCCATGAATGACAGTGATTATTAGGTTCCTTTAAGTGTCCAGAGAAATTCACTATTAATCCTGATGTGGTTGTTTTGGCCAGTTGAGGGGATCGTTGCACCTTAGACATGCTCTCGTCTCTGTGAGGTCTCATAGTGTGTCTGATAGTACTATTTCTTTCTTTTAAAAATTTTTTTAAAAAACATTTTATTGATTTGAGAGAGCGAGAGCTTGCCCACAGGCACCCACAGGCTTGCCAGCAGGAGGAGGGCCAGAGGAGGAGGGAGAGGGCCAAGCAGGCTCTACCCTGAGCATGGGGCCCTTCAGGGACTCCCTCTCAGGACCCTGAGATCATGACCCGAGCCCAAATCAAGAGCCAGTTGTTTAATCGACTGATGAAGCACCCAAGTGCCCCTCTTTTTAAACATTTTAATTCCCGCATAATTAAATACAGTCTTAATATTCTTTTCAGGCATACAATATAGTGATGCAACAATTCTATATATTAGTGCTCATCGTGGTACGTATACTGTTAATTCCCTTCACCTAGTTCTCCCGTCCCCCCCCCCCCCACCTCCTCTCTGGTAAATCAGTTTGTTTTCTGTGGTTACAAATCTGTATTTTGGTTTGTCTCTTTTGGTCTTTGTTCCATTGTTTTGTTTCTTGCTTTCCACATATGAGTGAAACCACACGGTGTTTGCCTTTCTCTGTTTCACTTATTTCACTTTAGCATGATACTCTTTAGAGCCATTCATGGTGTTGCAGATGACAAGATTTTACTCCTTTTTATGGCTGAGCAATACGCACAAACACACACACGTACACACAGCACATCTTCCTTATCCATGCTTCTACTGACGGACACTTGGGCCGCTTCCATAACTTGGCTGTTGTTAATAATCCTGCAGTAAACATAGGGGTGCGTGTGCATGTGTCTTTTTGAATTAGTGTTTTTCTGTTCTTTGTGTGAATACCTAGTAGTGGAGTTACTGGATTTTAGGGTGGTTCTATTTTTGATTTTTTGAGGAGCCTCCATGCTTCCATCAGCTTACATTTCCACTAACGTGAGGTTTTCTTTTTCTGCACATCTTCACCAACACTTGTTGTTTCTTGTGTTGCTGATTTTAGCCATTCTGACAGGTGTGAGGTGGGATCTCCTGGTTTTGATTCGCAGTTCCCTGATGATGAGTGACGTGGATGGGGCATCCTTTCATAGGACCATTGGCCACCTGCATGTCGTCTTTGGAGAAAGTCTCCATGTCTTCTGCCCATGTTTAATTGCATTATTTGTTATTTTGGCTTTGAGTTGTGTAAGTTCTTTATATATTTTGGATGCTAACCTTTTATCAGATATGTCATTTGCAAATATCTTCTCCCGTTAGTAGGTTGTCTTTTAGTTTTGTTGAGTTTTCTTCGTGGTGCAGAAGCTTTTTTTTTTTTTTTTGACGTAGTCCCAATAATTTATTTTTATTTTTACTTTTGTTTCCCCTGCCTCAGGAGACCTATCTAGAAAAATGTGGCTGTGGCCCATGTCAGAGAAGTTACTGCCTGTGCTCTCTTCTAGGGTTTTTATGGTTTCAGGTCTCACATTTAGGTCCTTAATCCATTTCAAATTTATTTTGTATATAGTGTAAGAAAGTGGTCCAGCTTCATTCTTTTGTATAGAGTTCTCCAGTTTTCCCAAAACCATTTGTTGAAGAGACTGACAGTACTATTTCTTGACTGAAGTAGTGAAGGGTGGTGTATACTAAATAGGTTTTCAAAATGAAATTAAAACTTGTGTTTCTTCAGTCAGTGATGCTGACTTTTTAAATTAGATTTACTCTCTGTGCCCTACTCAGTGAAGCCTCATACTGTGTCTTGCATTGAATTGTCACTTAGCAAATGTTTATTGATTTAATTAGGGAAGCTGTGTGATGGGCGAGTAGAGACATATTATGAGCGGATTTAAGGAGTAGACCAGCACCATGTTCATATCCCAACTCTTTTAGTTAGTGATTGTGTGACTTTGGGCAAGCAATCTGTTGTCTCCAAACCTTCTATTCCTCTTTAGAAAAATTTGAGAGGGTGCACTGAGGATTAAATGACATGGTGCATATAAAACACTTAGCATGGCATTTTATTCGAAGTCAAGGTTTTCTAAGGTTAACTATTTTACTTATGATTTATAAAGAATAATGATAATATGGAGATAATGATAATATTAATATTATCATTAATGATAATGATAATATTAATGATAATATTAATCGAACTGAATGGAGGGTTCACCGAAGGCATCAGACATTGCAAATTATTGACAGAGTGGTGAGCATCCTCGTGAGAGCTTATGGGCTTTGCGAGTCATGGCATGTGAGACAATAGTTTGATTTGGTTGGGCATCAGGGAGTGTGTTGGGGGAAATCTGGAAATTAGAGGAAAGAGAATACAGTACATTATATGTCAGGCAAAGGATTTTAAACCATGAATGGATGTGATCAAATATGCATTTTGGAGAAGCAGCTCTTGCAGTGGAGTAGCATAGAACTGGGGAAACCAAAGTGACTTGGTTGGTTGGCGGTTGTTGGGAAGGTTCAGGCTAGAGATTAGCTGATGTGTTCTAGAAGAGTCAGGGAGTAAGGAGTATATTCTAAGGCTATGTAGGAGAAAGAATCAATTGAACTTAGGGAAGAGAGAGTTAAAGTATCTGGAGGTTGTCCTATGATTCATGTATTCCCTTTACCAGGATGATTCCTTAGGAGAAAGAAAGGAAGTTAGGTGACTTGGTCTAATCTTCTTGTTAACTGGCTCTCCAAGTGGATAGTTGAATAGTTCTAGGAAGAAGAGGTCTTCTCTAGCGAAGGCCTTTGCCAGATAACCTTGGCTAAAGGATGACTTATGGTAAATAAATACAGAATCTATAAGGCATGGCCCCCATTTAAGCTATTCATTTTCTCTGAGTACTTTTTTTGAGTTCTTCATTGATATTTGGGGGGCAGAGAGTAAATATCTTATGTCAGAAAGAAGGAACTGGGAAGGTATGAGGGATGTCCCAGACCACTCTTTGTTTCATCTGTGCCTCTATTCTTGAAGTTTTTGGTTAAGTCTCATACTCTGATCTCTCTTTCATGGGAGTCTGATTTGATCATCTAATCCCGTGTCTTAGCTCAGACTTTGTGACCTAATAGATGTTGGTGAGAGAGAGAGAAAGAGATAGAGAGGGTGACTCCAGAGTTGGTGATGGCATTACATGAAATTGGGCATCCTGGAGCAGTGAGGTCATGCCCCTGTCCTTAAGGACAATATGATGAGGTCGGTTTTAGACCTTTTGAAGTTGAGTTATTTGTGTAATTTTCGGGTAAAGATGTCTCATACGCAGGTATTAGAGATCAGATGGTCAGTAAGTTTGGAGAGGCAGAGGATGTACTTAGGCTGCTGAAGTTAAAGTAGAACTGGGAATCATACTGAGAAAGCCTAGTTGGACGTTGGAAATATCAGAAGAGAGCGTGGTTGTGGAATCTATGGGAAAAACAAGTTTTAAGCACAAGAGTGTAAATGCTACAGAGGGTTGACCATAGATTAAGACTGAGAACATCAATTAGATTTACCAATTAGGAGCTCATTGGTGATTTTAAAGATAATTAAAGAAAATTATAAATTTGTCATGGTAACAAATGGTGTGGCTGGGAGATAGTCTCTGGTATGGGTATAGAAGTAGAAAGGGTAGATAATGAGTCATCCAGGCTGTGGGTGCTTAGTGTGGGTGTTATGAGGAAGAGAGCAGAGCTAGTTAAAGATTCTGATAAGAAGAGTTGTTGATGGAACCAGTTGCTTTTTCCAGGATGCATAAAAAAAGTCAATAAAGCTATGATAGTCTAAATAACTTGTAGTAGTATCACGTGGGATGTTGGTTAAAATTGAGTATTTGTTCCCTACTGAGTTAGAATCTCTGTAGGATGGTGCTATGGAATATTCTTTTTTAAACACTTTCCAGATTAATTTTTAAGAACCTGTTTAATTATAAACAAGTGGGTTGTGAGAAAAATTATGATCTTGCTGAAATATTAAGTGAAAAGACAGGACAGAGATCTGTACGCATAGAACGCTGTTAATTATATTTAAAAAGATGCAAGTCAATGTTCATGCATTAAAAAGGCTGGAAGGAAGTGCTTTAGTTATTTCTAGCTTGTAGGACTTTAAGTAACTTTATTTTCTGCAAGTCTTTTAATGACGGTTTAAAGATAAAGTATTATTAAAAATTGGTAGCTAATAAATGGCGTACTTTTACATACTGGATTATAGATACAGATACAGAGAGATAGGATACTGTCTTAAAGAGGCTCTTTTGATAAAGATGGAAGGAAGAAAGAACCTAAAGGCGTTTTATACCTGAATTAGGTATAGAGGGAAAGATATGAGAAGAACACAGAGGAAAAGCAGAACCTTTTCATGATAAACAAATGCACGTACTTCGTAATTTTGCCGAGAGTGGCCCATCCTCTAATACTCTAAAGACTGCAAGTATTCAAACTTTCAGCTTCTACCCATTTTTTTTTATTGAGACCAAAACTGTCCATGTGTCATGGGATACATAAAAAAAAAAATACAGAACACTTTGTAGAATCAGTAGTGATTTACAGGGAACATCAGTCTGATAAAAAGCTGAGGCCATGAATCCAGCTATGTTAGGAAAATCCCAAAGGCCGTCTCAGGGAAATGGCTGAAGTCTGCCATAGATTTCTGGTCACCTGGGAGTATAGCTGTCAGAAACGATTCTGACAAAACCTGGGCACAGGAGACAAAAATATTCCTTGGAAGCTTAAAGTACGGATTTATTTTTATTAGGTCTTTGATAAAGCTGGTGTTATCACAGTGATATCGGAGCAAAGTGTGTCAACATCATAGATGTTTATCAAGTAATCATTATAAGCTAGAATCTTTGATGAGGGATACCAAAATCTGTGTGTATCGTAGATGCAATCCTCAACCTCAGTGAGCTTACAAGTGAGGAGACAAAATAAATGAGATCTTTATCCTGAAGATAAAGGTAGATATTAAAGATAAAGAGGCAAAGGGAGACATGAAGGAGTAGATCATAACTGGGGGAGCCTTCCAGAGGGGAGTGTGGGGGTGTAGGCAGGAGATGGCCCTGGTGTGAACTGAGCTGATGACAATGTCCGTGGAACAGAGAGGAGGAGTATGTACGGCGGGGGAAAAATACGGTGAAGAACTAATCATTAGGGCTTCCTGACCACTCATTGAGTACAAGGGAGGTGGAGGGTCGATTCAAAGCTGACCCTGATGCTTCTGTGCTTACTACCTTAGAAGAACTCACAGGCCTATGGAAGATGAGGGGAAGGACTGATGTAGTGGCAAGAGGGAAATGATGAGGCCTCCGTTGTATCGAGGGGGTCATTATTGTGCTGGCCGTATCCAGGAGAATTTGTACTTCTGTTCTCTTCAGAACGTGCCTCCATGGGCTGAAGATTGCCCATGGAGACTCTGGATAGGTAGATGACAGGGGAGACACCAAGGTTGGGGAAGGGGCAAATTTTGGCTCAAGCATCTTTCTGGTCCCTAACTCAAGACAACAAAAGATGGACCATATGCCGTGAGGCTCTGATTTCAAAAAAACTATGAATTCAAGATGTCATGGCTCAGAATGTCCTCTCCTGCCAGCTCGTGCAATTGCTCTCTGTTAGAGCCACTTTCTCTCAGGTCATCAGCCTCCTTTTTGTGCACTGCCCTCAATATCTAATTCAGGTCACAGGTTTATGATTGCCAGCAACCTCCTGGAACGAACTCGTGAACACTCTTGTTCTTCTGACTTTTTCTTTTCCCTCCAATCCCTCTTGTGGCTCCAATTAGACCCAGCTAGCCACTTTCCCTATTATAACCAAGAGACTTGGACGTGATGGAGAAAGCTGGGTAACAGAACAGACCACTTCTGCTGAGAATCCATGAACAGTCGCCTTCAGGAGACCCCCCAGCACTGCCTGGCAGGCCCCCTGTGCTTCTCTGGTAAATTCTTCTCATCTTCGCAGTGTATTTTTACTGTAGCTTTTTTTCCCCCCAAACCACCAGTTACCTCACCTGTTCCTGAGCATCTCTCTCAGCAAATGTCTTTGCCTCCTTCTTTCCAGAGAAAATGGAAGCCATTACATTAATTCATCTTACTGCTGTCAGTGGTACAAACCTATCCACAACTGAACCCAACTTATGTGCCTTCCCTTCCATTACAGTAAGACGGGAGCCGTCCTTCCTGAGGATGGCTCTTCAGCTCTGCGCTGAGTCTCATCGACTCCTATTGTGTTAGGAATCTTACAGTAATTATTATTACTTTTATTTCTTGGTATATTCAGCCTCTCTTTTTCTCAGCTGCATCCTTCCCATTAGCTTTCAAACTTTTCTTTCCATTAAAACAATAATGAAGTGTCCCCAAAGTTCCATATATATATATATATATATATATATATATATACATATATATATATATTTAAGATATACTTATGTATTAGAGAGAGAGAGAGAAAGAACAATCAGGAGGAGGGACGGGACGGAGGGAGAGAGATAATCCCAAGCAGACTCCTTGCTCAGCGCAGAATCTGACTTGGGGCTCTATCCCAGGACCCTAAGATCATGACCTGAGGCGAAACCAAGAGTTGGCCACTTGATTGAGCCACCCCGGGTGCCTCTAAAGTTCCTTACCTTCACCCACCTACCCTCCTACAGAGTTGAATTTTTGAAAGTTATCCCTTACCTTTATCCAGTTGCCGCCTTAATCATTTGACCTATTTGAAATGACGGTCTGTATTTTGATGTTAACATTTCTTTTTTTTTTTTTCACTTTACACTTACATCTCAACACACTTCAGTCTGGCTTTTTGTCCTCAGCGCATCTTTGGAACAGCCCCTTCAAAGGGGGCTAGTGTTTTTCACCCACGCCATTAAAGCCTGTCTTTCCCTCCTTACGTATTTCCACCTCTTACGACCTTTGCCGTTGTTGACTCTGCGGCCTTGAACGCACCTCCTCTTGGCTTCTGTGCTTATGGCTGTTCAGCTTGTGCCTAAATGAAGGGATAAAACCAAATGTGTGGTCCTCTATCCAAGCCTTATTAAAACAAATTATAGTCCAGTGCCAGATCAGAGGAAAAAGTTTTTTCTCTTCATTCATTCATAAGGGACACTTTTAGGATTCTTAATTTTATTTTTTTATTTTTATTTTATTTTTAAAAATTTTAAATTTATTTTCTATTTTTTAATTTTTTTAGGATTCTTAATTTTAGGACACAACAGGATGCTTCTCTCCTTGTCTCTTCTTTGTGGTACCTGTGTAGGATCCTCAATTCTCTACCTAGATTTAAATGTTCGTTCCATAAGTTTTGTTCTATCTCCCTTCTCATCATTCCCGTGTCGCTCGGGGATCTAATCTACCAGGATGCAGTGATCACGTATACACTGATGGCTCCCAGATTTATATCCACAGCAGACTTCCTCTTTGAGTGCTACGCCTACTGGTCACTCGGCTCCTATTCAGGATTTCCCCGTGAATGTGTGAGTGACGTGTCAGATTTATTATATTCAATTTGACAAGCTGTGAACAAAATTCATAACTTCCCTCCTTCTCTCCCACTGTTTCCAATACTTATTTCGATTTCAGTGTTGTTTCTTCCAGTAATTGGCCATTTTATGTATTCTGATACTTTGACCAGAAACCTAGTCATCTTCCTTCACACATTTCTCTTCTTGTTTTCCTTTTAGAGTTGAAAGCAATTGTAGCTCTTTGCTCGCTTAGAAGTATTTAATCCGAGGCGCAGGGACCTCTTGCAGTCTTTGAATTTTCTGGTATTTGATTCACAATTAATTGTGCATAATCATCTGAGCATCTTGAGAAGAGAAGAAGGTCCCTCCTATTCAGGACTCTCAAAAGGGGTCTGTAATCCAGAAATATATCGGTAATATTAATCAAGATTTTGATTAACTCTTGAATGAGGAAACTGAAACTCAGAGATGTCAAGTGGCTTCAGCAGGGTAATAATTCTGACTGGAGCCCAAGTAGGAACTTGAAGCGAGGCTCCCGACCTCCAGGCCACTACTCTTTTCCCTTTAAGGCATTTAGTGGTCAAAGTCAAATTGTTTGGCCGTCACCTCTTATCACAAATAAAACAGCACTGACAGCAATGTAAGCCTGAAGATGCTTGTTGGTTGCTGTGCATACGCATTGGAAGATTCTCTATAACTTATTTCAGATTCAAAGAAGTTATGTTTATAAGTAAAATATCATCAAATTTCATATTTACATTTAAACAATTTTAGAATGAACTTCTTTTTAACTTGTCTGTGCAAAATAATTTCCGTGTTTCGTGTGCCCTTACCTGTCTCTGATTTTTGATTCCACAGCCACCTCGCCCAATTCCCAGGGCCTGTTTTGCTGCTGAATGAAACGATTTGGCTCTGCTGCTATCACAGGATGTAAAAAGGGACAAGGGAAACCTTGTACACGATGTTTCTTTTATTAACTTAATAGTTTTGCTTTTTATATTAAAGTCTTGTAAGCATCTGAAGTACTCTTGTATGTGGTATTCAAAGGTCGGATTGCAGGGGTTTTTTGTTTGTTTGTTTGTTTTAATTTAAATTCAATTTAGTTAACATATATTGTATTATTAGTTTCAGGAGTAGAATTTAGTGATTCATCAGTTGCATGTAACACCCAGTGCTCGTCACATCTTGTGCCCATCACCCGTGTAGCACATGCCCCCACCCACCCCCCTCCAGCAACCCTGTTTGTTTCCTACAGTTAAGGGTCTCCCATGGTTTTCTCCCTCTCTGGTTTCTTCCCAGTTTTCCCTCCCTTCCTCTATGATCCTCTGCACTGTTTCTTATATTCCACATATGAGTGAAATTATGTGATAATTGTCTTTCTCTGATTGGCTTATTTCGCTCAACATAATACCCCCCATATATGTTGATATAAATGACGTTCTTTCTAATGGCTGAGTAATGTTCCCTTGTATCTATATCCCACCTCTTCTTTATCCATTCATCCGTCAATAGACATCTGGGCTCTTTCCATAATTTAACTATTGTGGACTTTGCTGCTATAAACATTGGGGGGTGCAGGTGCCCCTTCGAGTCACTTGTTTTTGTATCCTTTGGATAAATACCCAGTGGTGCAATTGCTGGGTCATGGGGTAGCTCTATTTTTAACTTTTTGAGAACCTCCATACTGTTCTCCAGAGTGGCTGCACCAGCTTGCGTTCCCACCAACACTGTACCAGGGTTCCCCTTTCTCTGCATCCTCGCCAACATCTCTTGTTTTCTGAGTTGTTAATTTTAGCCGTTCTGATTGGTGTGAGGTGGTACCTCATTGTGATTTTGATTTCTATTGCCCTGATGCCAACCTTTGTGGAGCAATTTTTTCATGTGTTTGTTGGCCATTTCCATTTCTGTCTTCTTTGGAGAGATGTCTGTCCATGTCTTCTGCCCATTTCTTGACTGCATTATTTGTTTTTTGGGTATTGAGTTGGTAAGTTTTTTATAGGGTTTCGATACTAGTCCTTTATCCAATAAATTTGGAAATAGCTTCTCCCCTTCCTTAGGTTGCCTTTAGTTTTGTTGAGTGTTTGCTGTGCAGAGGGAGCCTAGCTTGATGAAGTCCCAATAGTTCATTTTTGCTTTTGTTTCCCTTGCCTTTGGAGACGTGTCTAGCAAGAAATTGCTGCAGCCGAGGTCAAAGAGGTGGCCGCCTGTGTTCTCCTTTAGGATTTTGATGGATTCCTGTCTCACGTTTAGGTCTTTCATCCATTTTGAGTCTATTTCTGTATATGGTGTAAGAAAGTGGTCCAGTTTCATTCTTCTGCATGTGGCCGTCCAGTTTTCCCAATACTGAACAGACTTTTTTCCCATTGGAAATTCTTTCCTGCTTTATCATAGATTCATTGACCAAAGAGTTGAAGGTCCATTTCTAGGTTCTCTCTTCTGTTCCATGGATCTGTGTCTGTTGTTGGGCCAGTACCATGCTGCCTTGATGATCACAGCTCTGTAATAGAGCTTAAAGTCCAGGACTGTGATGCCTCCAGCTTTGGTTTTCTTTTTTAACATTACTTTGGCTTTTAGTTGTTTTTTTTTTTTTTCCTCCTAAGATTTTATTTATTTATATACTTGAGAGGGAGAGAGAGAAGGAATCTCAATCAGACTCCATGCTGAATGTGGAGCCTGATATGGGGCTTCATCTCACGACTCTGAGATCATCACCTGAGCCAAACCAAGAGTCATACTGGACATTCAATCAGCTGAGCCGCCCAGGTGCCCCAAGATTGCAGTTTTATTTATTTTTCTATCGACCACATGGAAATTTATCCTTTATTGCTACGAGGAAATTTATTCTGTACACCCTAATTTGTGCTACCACTTTACTCATCATCTTGATTTGTGATATGACCTTACTTGTATATTGTTATTTTTTAGGCTTTGGAGAGTTTCTGTTTTATTCCAGTTGTTTAGTTTTATTCATACCAATGCAGTTTTATCTATTCTTTCTTAAGTTGATTCCTACTTTGTAGGTTTTCTTTTTCTATTATGACGGGTGTTTTATTTCTCATTAGGTTTTGTAGTTGGTTATTGGGTAGTTTCTAATGTAGAAAAAAAGTTCATGGTTTTTGTTAACGAATCTTGTGTTTGATCAAATTCTTTTGTTAGTTTTCATAGTTTGTCTAATCCTATCATTTCTTTCTGCTGTGGACCATCATATTATCTAAAGGACAGTTTTATTCTTTCCATTCCAGTCTTTTTACTTTTATATTTGTCTTTTTTTTTATAGCAGTTGCTAAGATTTGTAATACTATCTAGAACATTTATAACCTTGCAATTTCTTTGTCAACCTGCAATTTAATATACAGTTGTTAAGTCCCCTGAAATTCAATATACAGTTTTGTATGAATGCCTATCTTAATTGTAAAAGGAATGTGTCTAAAGTTTTTCCCTTAAATGTAGTGTTTAAGCGTGTTTGCTTTAGGTAGGTAGTTCATAATTATCACTAACTTTAGGCTGTTCCTTCTATTCCTAGGGAGTGAATTTCTCTTTTAATCATAAATAAGTTTTAAATTCTATCCAATTTGTTTTTCTTTATCTCTTGAAATAATTATATGTTTTCTCTTAGATTATTGATATGGTAAATTATATTGGAGTTTTTTTTTCTGTATTAAAATAGTCTCATAATTCTGGGGTAAATCCTGCTTCATCATGTTGAATTTTATTTTTATATACCATTTCATTTAGCTAATATTTTATTTTGGAATTTGTACATACATTTGTAATTGAATGGGCTTATCTTTTTATACTATGTTTATGTAATTTTTGAATTAAGATTACACTAGCCTTATAAAAGGGGCAACTTTCTTTCTTTCTGCTTTTCCTTGAAAGGTAAGAATGATTTGCTCCTTGATGGTTCAGTAGAAGACATCTACAAATCAGCGAGGCTAGAGAATTTTGGGGAGGAGGAGACTTTGCTTTTTAAATTTCTTTAGTATTTATTGATCTATTCAAGTTTTCTATTTCCTTTCATACTTATTTGTCATTTTATGTCTTTCTGGTAATATATATTTTGCCTAGGTTTTCTTTTTTTTTTTTTTAGGTTTTCAAATTCAGTAGTATACGGGTACTTATAATATTTCTTTTATTATCATTTTAGTATTCTTTTGTGTCTGTAGTTATTTTTTTCTTAATTCTGTCTTTTATGTTTATGTTCTCCTCCCCCCCCACCTCTCTCTCTCCTGCTACCTTTCCCTCTTTCTCACCCTCCTTCTCTCCCCTCCTCTTCCCCATTTCTCTCTTTCTCTCTCCCTTTCCCTTCTCTCTCTCTCCCAAAACTAATTTCTAGATTCTATTTATTGATCTTTTTAATGCTTCTAATTGTTTTGTTTTCCCCAATCTTTTATTTTTTTGTGGATTTGTTCTCTATTTATTGATTTTTGTTAGTATCTTTATTATTTTCGTACTCCTTGTTTCTCTGGATTTGCTCTGTTCTTTTTCCCACTGTCCAGGTTCAGTGATTAGCTCATTTTTTTCTAGCCCTTGTTTCTTGATGAATGTACTTAAAATAAGGTTCTATTTAAATGCAGCTTTGTAAGTGTCCTATACTTGTTAATATGCATCATTTAATTTATTTTTAAAATATTTTTTTTCTTTTTTAGCATGTTATTTAGTAGTATTTTGGCTTTTTCCCCCCTCTTCTTCATTGATCGCTGATATTTATTGCTTTTGAATCAGATATCTTTGATACAGAAAAGCAGGTGCTGCTGGTTCCTATCTGGCAAATGGTGTGGGAAAGACAATGATTCTTCCAAAGCATTGTTTAAGGGAGGCAAGAGCAGAGTCTCTCTGAAAAATAATCCTCAGGCACTGTGTCTACCCACACTCTGCCACATGGTATTATAATCCCACAATGGCTTTCTCATAGCTTTTACGTTGCTTCATTAGATGCATGGTTCCCTCTGTCTTTTATCCAAAGGGTGATTTTTAGGTAAGAAGCAGTACCCTGTGCTATTTGCCATCTTGTCAGAAACCATGGAAGCTACTAGTATTTTCTATTTATTGATTCTTTCAGCATTCAGCAACTATCGATTAAGCAATGATGGTGTCCAGAATATAGTTCTAGGTCCTGAGAATTAAGTGGTAAAAAAGACACACTAACTCCCTGACTCTTAGCACTTATATTCTTGTTAATAAAAGACATTTTGTTTCCAGGCCAAAATGAAATATGCCCTTCTACTTATAAATGCAAAATTAACTGCTTTGTCAGACTTAATTTAATGTAAGCAGAGTTATGTGATATTTAGTGTAAAGAGAGGTGGAAGACTGGCCGACTGTAGTATCTGCTCCATTACCTTTTATCTTTTTAGGATGCAGACAGACTACAATTAGTAAATCCCATTATTTATTTATTTATTTATTTATTGAGATTTTATTTATTTATTCCTGAGAAACACACACACACAGAGATAGAGACATAGGCAGAGGGAGAAGCAGGCTCCCCACAAGGAGCCCGATGTGGGACTCGATATTGGTACCCCAGGATCATGCCCTGAGCTGAACGAAGGCAGACGCTCAACCACTAAGCCACCCAGGTGTCCCTAGTAAATCCCATTTAATAGTGGAAATAGATTATGATTAGTGGGAACTTTTCTCCCTTTAAAGTTTTTTTTTTTTTTTTTTTCTTGCCAGAATTTTAGTATTGGTTTGCTAGGACTACCATAACAAGTACCACAGCTTGAGTGGCTTAAACAACAGAAATTTATTTTCAGTTCTGGAGACTAGAAGTCTGGCTAGAAGATGACGATATTAGTAGGATTAGCTTCTTCTATGGTCTCTCTTCTTGTCTCGTAGATGGTTGTGTTCTGGTGTCTTCACATGATGCTCTCCCTGGTAGGACTGTATCCTAATATTCTCTCCTGGTAAGGACACCAGTCATATCAGATTCGGGCCCACCCTAATGATCTCATTAAAATTTAATGAACACTGTAAAAATCCTGTCTCAAGGGATCCCTGAGTGGCACAGCAGTTTAGCGCCACCTTTGGCCCAGGGCCCGATCCTGGAGTCCTGGGATCAAGTCCCACATCCGGCTCCTGGCATAGAGCTTGCTTCTTCCTCCTCCTGTGTCTCTGCCTCTCTCTCTCTCTCTCCCTCTCTGTCTATCATAAATAAATAAGTAAATAAATAAATCTTAAAAAAAATCCTGTCTCCAAATATAATCACATTCTAAGATACGGGGTTTAGGACTTCATCATGTTAAATTTGGGGGACCCAATTCAGTACTTAATAATGGAAATTATATATTAATAAAGTGTTTATTAATATGCACATTACTTGTAGATATTCTTTATGATTAAATTAGCAGAACTATATATAATTTCCATGTTAACTTGTAGAGTTGACTTTTTGGCGTATTTTAAATGATGTAACCATGTGTTTAGCTTTTCAGGGTTAACGTCAGGAGCAAGTGCTAAACTTATTTTTGGTGGACAAACCTGATTTGTAGAGGGAGAAACCTCACACAATTATATCAAGCAGGATTGCTTTCACAATGGATATTTTCTAAACAGAATTTAGAGGTCTTTCACAGTTTGTGAATGTTATTCTGTTCAGAATTTCCCATGGTTCTTTACCAATTTTTGCTTATAAGCACAGAGGTAAAGTTGACAGAGAAGAGAGAATGGCTGTTTACATTGTCTGTATAAGTAGTCTAGTGAATGACGTAGGAAAAACAGGGTCACTTAGTAGAAAGAGCCATGAGAAAGCTGGGCTGGGAGTGAGAACAATTAGATGAGACTCTAGGAGCTGCTACCACATAGAGAGACCGACATAGCTACAAGGTCATACTGGATGGTGACCAGAGGGTGGCCATACTGGAGGGGGCAGGAGTTGGTGGGAGATCTCCCTAAGACCACAGATATGTCTTTAGAAAAGACGGCCAACCCATCCTGGTGAGCAGTGTCTCTGGGGACCTGAAGAGTGAATGAAGTTCGTTGCATTAGATCAAACGAGAACCTACTTATTTGGGTGCATGATGGGTAATGTCTGATAAAAACCCATATAAATGTGTCTGTTTAAACTATCTACTTGACACTGCTTTGTTAGGTTTAGTTCAGTATGAAATTATGATATCATTTATATATTGTTTTTACCACCAGCTCCTAAAAAAATGTAAGATTTCGTACTATTCAATCCACAAGGCTTACTCGGAAGCTTCTAAATACTTGCAGAAGAATTAAACTTCTCTTTAGGATAAACCTTCAGAGTGTATAGGAGGTGTATGGATCTGCTGATTACAGCACTCCTTTATGTGGTAAGCAGCTCAATGGGATTAAAAATACTTATATTTTCTTAATCACTGTTGATTCAAATGATCAATAATCTCATGCTACATTTATTACTTGCTTTTTTTCTCTACTAACTTTTTACTCTCCGTTTGTCTTTAGAATTCTGGGTTTACCTATAAAGGGAGATGAGGTTCATTGTCTCTTGTGGACCATTCTCAAGAACTTTTTCCAGTTTAAATTAGCAGAGGAATTGGGTCACTTTTTATTAAGTAGACCGACTTGTAGACATTCTCTGGAATCACAGCTGTGTCAGTTAATGAGCTGGAGAGAAGCTCTTTTTCTCCGATATTTTGACAACAGAATAATTAACAGCATAACTGTTTTACTAATGGAGTATTTTGTGTTCAGAGCATTGTGATTGCTTACTTTAAAAATTGCTAAAGAGTAAAAAACAAAAAAGCATGTACCCTGCTTTGTATAGAAGATATTCCCCGAAGAAACAATGCAAATGTGTCAACTTTATTAATTTAGGTCAGGGTTTCTTGACTTCAGTACTATTGACATTTTGGGTCCAATGATTCATTATTGAGGGGGCTGACCTCTGTAGGATGTTTAGTAGCATCCCTAGCCTCCACTCAATAGATTCCAGTGACACAGCCTTCTTCGTCTCCCTGGTCCAAATGTGACAACTGAAAATGTCCCCAGGTCCAAATGTTTTCTTCTGGGGGGCAAAGTAGCCGTACTTGAGGCTCACATACTTAGATCCATGTTAACATTTACCTGGCAACTGAAGCGATCAAATTTATGGTTGGGAAAATAGAGTGGGAGGGCAATCCCTTTCTTAGCCAAAGCCAACAGCCCCAGCAATACCACCACGATCACTACCACCATGGGCTGAGGACATGGAAAGGAGGATTTGCTGGATATGAACCAAGAACTAGGTACTATCTTAGGCTCTTTATATTATTTCATTGCTATTTCCTAATAGCCCCATGAAGAGGACATCGTCCTTCTCATTCTACTACCGTGAGAATTGAGGCTCGGCACATTTAACCTCCCCCTGTCCCCTGGGTCAAAACATCTGCCCGGTGGTGCAGTTGGGATGAAACTTAGCCAGACCCATCACCAAATCCTCTTTTTTTCCCTCTCACATTCTACTGTATCCTTAAAACACTTTCTTCTGCTCTTTCTTTCAATGTAACATGGTTCTAAGCACCTAGGGTATATTGTGTTTTAATTTTTTTTTTATTTTTATAAATCAATAAAATTAGCTCAGCTTCAAATGTGATATGGTTTTCTTTTTTAAAAGTCCATAGGGATCCCTGGGTGGCGCAGCGGTTTGGCGCCTGCCTTTGGCCCAGGGCGTGATCCTGGAGACCCGGGATCGAATCCCACGTCAGGTTCCCGGTGCATGGAGCCTGCTTCTCCCTCTGCCTGTATCTCTGCCTCTCTCTCTCTCTCTGTGTGACTATCATAAATAAATAAAAATTAAAAAAAAAATTTTTAAAAGTCCACAATACATATTTGAGGATACCTCCTTTAAAAGACATCTGCTCGGGAACCCTGGGTGGCGCAGCGGTTTGGCGCCTGCCTTTGGCCCAGGGCGCGATCCTGGAGACCCAGGATCAAATCCCACGTCAGGCTCCCAGTGCATGGAGCCTGCTTCTCCCTCTACCTGTGTCTCTGCCTCCCTCTCTCTCTCTCTCTCTCTCTCTGTGTGACTATCATAAATAAATAAAAATTAAAAAAAAATAAATAAAAATAAAAGACATCTGCTCTCCCAGGAATTTTAATGTACACTGTTTCTTGTGTAGGGTGTTTGTTCTGTGTCCTCCCCTACTCCAGCACACCCAAGTTGAAAATAACACTGATGAATATTTCTCAGAGGTATTCACTCCAGCAATTAGTAATGGAGAAAATTTTTCCCATATTATAAATATTTTAATTTCTAAATTGACTTTCTAATAGCAAAATTTGATAGATTTAAAATTAGTCCTTTTTTTTTAAATTTACTCATGAGAGACATAGAAGAAGCAGGAGAAGCAGGTGCCCCCCCACCCCCCGGGGGAGTCCGATATAGGACTCAATCCAGTCCTCCATCCAGGACTCGATCCAGGACCCTGGGATCACGCCCCTGAGCCAAAGGTGGACGCTCAACTGCTGAGCCACCCAGGCATCCCTAAATTTAGCACTTTTTATTGTTCCCTTAGAGAGAGGGGTCTAATCAGCAACCGAATGGCTAATAAAGAGATTAAAAAAAAAAAAAAACTAAGGATAGGGGAGTGACATTCTGGGGTGAGAATGTCAAGTTTGAGATTTCTATTTCAATGCTAAAGAATACAGTGTATCACATTTATCTATTTATTTATTTATTTATTAAATTATTTTATTTATTCATGAGAAAGAGAGAGAGAGGGAGAGAGAGACACACACAGGCAGAGGGAGAAGCAGGCTCCATGCAGGGAGCCCGATGTGGGACTCGATCCCGTGTCTCCAGGATCAGGCCCCCACTGAAGGCGGCGCTAAACCGCTGAGCCCCCCGGGCTGCCCTGGCCTAGACATTTAGAAACATATTTCTAAGTAACAAAAACAAGACGGAATTACATGTATTTTAGGAGCAGTTAATTAATGCTCATGCTCAGATTTTTAGTTGCCGTTAAGCATAGAATAATCTAAATCAAGAGAAAAAAAAGAAATCCACAGTTAAAATTGAAAACCATTAACATTATTATGAACAGGCCGTTGTGACTTTTTTTCTATCCTCTAAGGATCTGGGCTCTCTCCCAGTGGTGGTTGCATCAAACATTGAAACATCTGAAACAGACGTTGCATGTTTTCCCCATAATTTCCAAGGATTTGCTCTATTAGAAAAGGTAGGTAAGTGACAGGGAGTCGTACAATACCTCTGTCATGCTTATATGGCAGCGAGACTTGTGAACTGTTTGGAAGGGCTCTCAACAAAGCCTAATCTTCATAAATTTGTTCTCTTTCTTGAAAGGAAACGTATACTGTATGTCAGCAATTATCATCAAACCAGGGGATATGAAGAACATTTTGCTTTCAGGGAAATGCACTTAGGCTATCTCAAGTTATCTGACACGAACCAAATAATAACAAAAATGACCAAAAAAAAAAAAAAAAAAGAGAGAGACAGAAAACCGTTATTTTAAAAACACCTTCATAAAGAGGTTGCACAAGTCCCTTGCCTTTTTGTTGGAAATTCAATGTCCATCATTTTCTCCCCTCTCCTGCCCTCTCCTGAAGCAGCTTAGTTTGGTTTCTGGCCAGGTGCCACCCTAGGGACTGAAGGCCATACTCTGTTTTAAATGTCTAATTCAGTTCCTTTAGAGCCTTCATCTTCTGACTTGTTTTTAATTAGCTTCTTGCTGGTCTTAGAATCCTTCCCCGTGACAGGACAGTGGCCTGCCCTGTAGTTTTTTACTTTTATTTGTATTTTTTTGTAGCTGAGCTATTGGGGCATATCCAGGCTCATTCATCTACCTATTGGCTGTGGCTGGTTTTGACACAGCTGAGTGGTGATGACCCAGTCTACACGGTCCCCAGAGGTGAGAACCTTTACTGCCTGGCCCTATGAAAAAAAAGCCTGCTGACCCCTTTATCTCCTTTTCCTAGAGTCCCCATGTATTTTGGTGCATTAAATCACTGCTCATCCCTTCCTGCGGCACCTGAGTCTGCATAGATTTGGGGTCGGTTGTGCCCTAAGGGCTTTGGGAAGTCCAAAGTGTCAGGTGGTTGGTTCATTGCTATGGACCGAATGGTTGTGTCCCCTCAAAATTTATATATTGACTCCCAATGTCTGATGTAGTGGTGTTTGGAGGGGGGGGTTCTTTGAGAGGGGCTGGGTCATGGCAGTGGAGCTCTTAGGTGGGGTTGGGGTCCCAGAGCTCCCTCACACCTTCCACCCACGTGGAGACACAGTGCAAAGGTGACTGTGGGCCAGTAACTGGGTCCTCCTCACCGGACACCGAATGTGCCAGAGCCTTGATCTTGCACCTCCCAGCCTCCCAGCCTCCAGAACGGTGAGGAATAGATCTCCGTAGCTTCCAAGCTGCCAAATCTCGAGGGGTCCACGGGGTGGCAGCCCGCTGGGCTAGGCCGTCACCAGGCTTTGTTTGAGGTTGGGAGTGAAGCTCTTTTGCCTCCGAATCTCCGAGACATACTCAGGTCTCCTCTTCCCCTCCCTTTCCTCTCCCTTCCAGTTCATCTGTTA
This sequence comes from Vulpes vulpes, assembly GCF_048418805.1. Classification (NCBI taxonomy): domain Eukaryota; kingdom Metazoa; phylum Chordata; class Mammalia; order Carnivora; family Canidae; genus Vulpes; species Vulpes vulpes. The sequence goes on from NC_132781.1 coordinate 83,426,161, forward strand.
CAGAACCTGGGTGATTTGGGAGATTTCCCCAAAAAAGTCTGTCGTTTCTGTGTGGCATTGAAATAACAGGGTGTCTCGATTTCTGAGGCTTTCTGGCCTGGTTTCGCACCCGCTCCCTTTCTCTGGGCCTCCTCACCCCTTCCCCCCGCTGCCCGTCTCCTACGGTTCTGGGATGTCCCCCGGGCGCTCCGCTCGGTGGGACGTGCGTTCCGAAAAGGCTGCGGCCAGGGGCCCCTCGTAGAAGCCGCGGGCACCGGGGCGGCTCAGCGGCCGGAGCAAGGCCCTGGGATCGAGCCCCACGCTGGGCTCCGGCTCTGCAGGGCGATGCTTCTCCCCTCCTGCCCCTCCTCTGGGCACTTTCTCCCTCTCCCCCTGTCTCTGTCTCTCTCAAATGCGTGAATAAAATCCTCTTTTAAAAAAAGAAGCCGCGTGCACGACACTGTTCCAGCTCCACAGCCCACGGGCCTGCTGTAGGCCAGAGGCCACGGGCGGGGGCGGCCCCAGCCCTGGTCCGGTCCCCGGTGCTTCCCGTCGCTTCCTCGGTCCCCGGGGGCTTCGTGGGTTCCCTTTGTTTCTTTCCATGAGAAGGTCCCGTGGCTGTCGGTGGCTTGAGCCCCCCACATTGGTTTGGGCTCGGCAGGCCGTTGTGTCACCGGGTCCGGCCAGCGGTGTCCGCGGTCCTGCCCTCCCCGCAGGGCCTGAATCTGTCCCCTGAACCCTCGATTCGACTTTCCCATTGATTAAGGGGAGCTGAGCAGCTTGGAGTGTTTGGGAATAAGAGAGGTAGAGTAATTCGGGTTGGCAGCCACATGGACGCGTGCAAGGCGGTGGGCGCGGGGACACCGGGTCGCCTTGGTCCAGACCCCCGCCGCTGCTCCTGCCAGCCCTTTGCCGCGTGTGGAGCATCCTGCTGACCCCAGGAGACGCGCAGGGGATCCTGCCCTCGGGCCGGGGTGGCCCGGGCTCCCGGGGTGGCTGCGGGCCGGGGTCCCCCGGGCACCTGCTCCCGTGTGGTTGCTTCCCCTCCTCTCCATCAACTCCACCCCACCCCCCGGCCCAGGTCCGGCCTGCGCTGCCGGCAGGTGCTCCCTGCGGGGCCCCGGCCCCCCCACCCCAGTCCACCTCCTCCAAGCCCCCCCCCAGGCCACCTCTTCCAAGCCCCACCCCAGGCCACCTCCTCCAAGCACCTGCCAGGACGCCGCCCCTGGGGCCTGCTTGTCGCCGGCCACCCTCACCCTTGCTGTCGGCCGCGCACGCCGACGAGGCCAAGAGGCTGGCTCCCTGGGGCCCTGATGGTGCAGGGGGTCATGGTGGTCGTGGGGGGAGCTCAGCCGCAGGGGGCGAGGTGCACTTGCCTGGGGTGGGGGGGTCCTGCCCCCGGAGCTCGCCGTTCCCTCCATCCCTACACGAACCCACTTACTGTCCCTGACACCACATTTCTTGGCATGACATTAGTTTTCTGGGTGTCTCTATGTTCCTTTTTTATTAAAAAGGTAATTAATTAATTAATTATTGTTTTACTGAAGTGTCGTTGACACACAAGTCACATCAGTGTCAGGGGTACCAGCTAGTGACCCAGCAAGCCCACAGGTCATGCTATGCTCCCACTGGGTGTGACCGACGTCTGTCGCGACACCACTGCTGACAGCTCGTGTGCTGCACTTCTGTCCCTGGGACTTACTCTCTCCGCTACCCGGAGCCCCGTCACGAGACCAATTTTAACGTCTTGATTGGAAAACCAGTACTTAGCAGCTGTGGACCTAGCTCCCCTCCCCTTAGTACCCCCCTCCCGTTAGTACCCCCCTCCCGTTAGTACCCCCCTTCTAACACGTATTCAGCACCATCCCTACGTGGGCCTGGCCAAATCAGTGAAGATTGTGCTGTTTAACTACGCCACAAAATCAAACTTTTTTTCTTGTCTGGTGTTTCTCTGAGAATCATCTGAGTGTGAATTTTTTCTTTTTTCATGTAGCTCATCATGGCCAGCAAAATTAAATATTTTAATTAACATTTGTAATCAGCTTTTCCTATTCTTGGGTCCACTGGTTTATATTCGTTTAAGCAAATTGAATTTTAAAGATAAGTGAAACACGGCCTTTACAAAGCCAACTTCAGATTGGTTTTCTTTTCTCCAGTGCTACATACTTCATCAACTTGCATTTCCATCACTCATGGATTTGTTCGTTCATTTAATAAATCACATGTGTTTTGAAAGCTATTAACTGTCCTTTCTGGATAGGTCTAGAATTTGCTCAAGTCAGGGTGGTGGACTTTTCTGGAAAGTACTGTGCCTTAATTTTAAAAATTACAATGAGACAGAAATTTCAGGACATAGACTAGATGCATTGATTTTGCTATTCATTTTTTTTCTGATTAAATAGTTTAAATAATATTCATAAGCTAATTGATTTTAAAACAACTTCTGCTCCTTTGCCTAAAAGTGAAACGATTCATTTGGTCCTACAGGTATAGGCTCAGGGTCATCATTATTCTTTTAATGACTGAAATTAAAAAGTGAAGATGTCTTACCTTACAAATTAAATACTTGATAAGCTTAGGGGCTCGTTTTGTAAGGGGATGGGCTTTGAACTCCTTTTCCTGAGGGTAGAGATTATTGATCTTTGGATGACATTCAAACATCATTTTTTTTTAACTCACCTGTGACACTTCAAAAACTTATCTCTTTTTAAACATAAATATGAGCAAACAATTTCTGAGAAACTAGAGACTCCTTGGTGTTCTTCTTTCTTTTTTTTTTCTTTAATTTTTTCGTGTTCTTCTTTCTTATTGCAATATGCAGTCTCTAGTTTTGGGAAAAGGCACTCAGACCTGAAAGCAGTTTGTTTAGGGCAACAGATACAGTATACAGAGTCTGCTAATGTCACCAGCTTCCGATAAGAAAGACTTTTTTTTTCCAGTGGGTGCTGTAGGTGTGTTTTTCAGGCCTCTTGGAAGCAATTTTTCTCAAGGATATTCCGTGGACAGGGATACAAACTCAGGTAATACATGGTTCTTTCTGTCAGATAGTTTAGAATCTAACCAGAAAAACACACAACCGTTGATTACAAATGAGTGTGACAAATTCTTTTGAGTCACTAATTTACTAGGATAGATGGCATTATTTTATCTTAAAGTGATTTGCAAGGCTGCTGTTTTCACAACAAAAGGTGACACATAAAGTGCTCTGCTACAGAGTAATAGTCCATGAGCTATAATTTGGACATAATTTTTTTTTAATAAGCTTTGTTTCCTAATTTCTGTGGCAGATATAAGTTGAATTCTGATAACAAGATAGGAAAAACTGGTAAAGACACCATAAACGAATTTCAGAAATCCAGCTCTCAGGGGCAGTTTGGTGCGTGAGTGAAAAACCAGAAGTAACCCCCAGCAACGTCACTGGATCGCAGTGGTCATTGTTCAAGGCTTGGGGCTTTGCAGTCAGACACATGGGGATTCAATTTCTGGCTCTATGTGAATTGTGTGATCTTGGATAAGTTACTTACCTGGTGGTGTACGTCTCATTTCCTCACCTGTAAGATGCCTCAGAAACTACTTCGAAGACTACAAGAAATTGGTGATGTAGAAGTTTATAGTATATTGCCTGGTACCTAACAAGCCCTTAAAATCTATTTACGAGCTTTATGTTACCGTGATAATGCCCCTGAATCAGTCTTAAGATATTTTAAACAATTCGCAGAGTATCCATTCAAGGAAGTGTCAAAATCAAAGGGAGTGAGATAAAGATGTGACAGAGGGTTCATGACAGGGCACCTAGACCTCAGAAAGAGTGGCCATCGATCTGGCCCCCAACCATGACAGGCCAGATACTCAGTTGTTCACGATGCATCTTTTAAAAGGGACTCACAAGGTTGGGTGCATACTGCCTACTTTGGGCTCACTGCTGGTGGAGACCATGCTATCCGTACATTACAGTTCAACAGCCAGAGCACTTTTTTTTTTTTCCTGTGTTATATCCTAGAAACGATATGGTCACAAGCTGTTTGCACAGTGAGCACAGAAGCAAATCAAAGGTACTGACATTGTCTTGTGGAATTTTTTTATTCAAGACTCTTAAAAGCCCAATGAGACCTCCTGACCCAGAAGAGTACGCCTTTCTCCCAGCCAGTGAGTTCAGGGTCTCTTTCCTTTGGTCATGCTGCGGAAAATAGTCTTCCTGACCTTTTGCTCTTTTTCCTTTTGCTCTTTTTCCTTGCTCTTTGTCCTTTTTTTTTCAGTATTCTATGAAGACCACCATCCTGGCTTCTTCATACAGCTGTAACAAATCACCCCAAACTTAGTGGCTTAATCCAAGGTACATCTCAGCGTTGTGGAGGTTAGAAGTCTGAGTGGATCTCACTGGGCTCCAGTCCAGGTGTTGGCAGGACCGGGCTTTCTTATGGAGGCTCTAGGAGACAATCTGTTTCCTGCCTTTTCCCAGCTTCTGGAAGCTGCCTGTACTCCCTGGCTCCTGGCCCCCTTCCATCTTCCCAGCCAGCAGAGTAACATTGCAAATCAGTCTCTGTCTCTTTCTCTGTCCTTCCCTCTCCATCTGATTCTCCCGCCACTTCCTTTTGCTTACCTTGATCCTTGTTAGTGCATTGGGCCTGCCTTGATAACACTTGATTACCTCTCTCCCCCATCACGAATCTTAACTTAATCACAGTTGCACAATGTCTTCTGCATGTAAGGTGACATAGTCACAGGCTCCTGGGTTGGGGGGGACATTTTGCCGGAAGCGTTATGCTGTCGCCCACAACAACCTAGGTAGTCTTTCTGGGGCTGTGGTCCTACTGTTGATTGCATAAAGACATTTTTCCCATTTAACAATGCTGTAATTAGATTTCCAGATTGCTCTTTAAGGATTGATTTGGGAGAAATCTAGTCCTGCAGGCAGATTTCTGTAAGAGCTCATCTTATTCCTTATGTGGTCATAACCTTATAGGTTAATGTTACATTGAAGTTCAAGTACTTCTTTTAGGTAACAACTATAAATCACAAGACGAGGTTATATATTTTAAAGATTTCCATCAGCAAGAATGAGAATTTCTTTTCCAAAGTTTATCTGTTAGAGTTGCAAGTTTCAGTTACCTGGGGAACCTACTTGCATGGAATAGCTCATTTTCTAAGGGTGCTAATTCAGTTACTTGTTACTGTAGCACATGTGTGGGTTTCTTAAATTTTAGCAAGTACTTTAATCTGACTCCTCAGTTAGATGTACTCATGCTTTTCACTGTCCATTTAAACAAATTGTACAATAAATTTTCCTTTTTGATGGTCTTCTGTATATTGATGCAGTATGTTTGCATTGATGAGATAGATACTGTTGTTATAGGAAACTGTATTGAACAGCAAAATATAAGGGAGGAGTAGGTTTCTTTTATCCAGGAGTGACTTCTAGATGGCATACAGACAATATTTTATTGCATTATCTATTCGTTCTAGAGGTCCTGAACTCATGAATAAATTGCAATAGCAGGCAAGCATGATCATGACAAGGTAAGAAAACTAGGAGAAAGGACTCAGAAGAAAGAAAAGAAAGTTTTGTTTTGTTTTGTTTTTCCTGTGCTTCGGACAAGCCCTTGGAATAAGTAAAAATTATCTACCTGAAGTCTTAGGCAAACAGCTTTACATCATATTAGATAATTTAGCTAATTGAAAATATGTCTAGAAAAATGGTAACATTAATTTTAAATTGTACTTTGAGTGTTAAGGTAGTAAGTGCTTCCTTTTTCATTGCATCATATACTTGAAGACTATTCTCTTCAATTAAATACTTTTAAAATTTGTAATGTTAGGTTGAGTTCTGCCTACCAAGTTAATCAAAGAGGCAGATTTTCTAGGAATCCCTTTCCTAGAAGGCTCATTTTTGAAGATATATGGCTCCATGCTGTCTTCTGGTAGATGTATTGCTTTTAAAATGTATTAGCCATTAAGCTAATGCATAATATTTTATGGCTCCTGTGTCTAAGAAATTATATTATAACTTGGGAACGTATTTATAATACCTATTCTTCCTTCACTAAAATAACTTTTGGAGTTTTAGGAGGGAACTGAAGGCTGGTGGCTGGAGAGATAATATTGGTAGTGTGAAGAGGGCAATGTAGGACTATGTCTTGCTTACTTTCCATTTACTGTTTTTCCCAGTTCGTCACTCTCATCATCCTGTAAGGTGTAAGCTGGTAGCCCCATTTTCCAGGTAAGAAAATCGAGTTTCAGACAGATGTTAAATTTGTTACTGTAGATTAGCTTTTTTAAAAAAAGAAAATAATATAAACAAGTAGATCTCTCTTCAACCGACTACGTGGACACCTGCTCTCAAGTCTCTTTCCAAATTATTTGTTCTAATTACCATGACACGATGCTTTGCTCTAAGTATTCTGGATGCTTTGTTCTACATATTCTAGATTTTATCTCTTGTTCAATGTCTCAAAATTATGTCTGATTGTAACTCATGAAAGTTGGTTTCCTAGGCCGTGGTAACGAAGTACCACAGATTGGGTGGCCTATAACAACAGAGATTTAGTCCGTCACATTTCTGGAGAAGTCCAACATCAAGGTACCTGCAGGGCCATGCTCCCCCACTGAAGGTTTGAGTCCAATCTTTCCTTGCCTTTTCCTAGTTTCCGGTGCTGGCTGTCAGCACTCTAATCTCTGCCTCGGTTATCACATGGCATTTTCTCTGTGTGTCTGTGTGTCTTCATACGACATTCTTCCTGTCTTCTTCTCTCTCTCCTCTTTTTATAAGAATCCAGTCATATCAGAATAGCAGCGTACTCTCCTCCACTAAGACCTCATATTATCTAACTACGTTGGTAACAACCCTATTGCCAAATAAATTAACATTCTGTAGTCCTGCCGGTTAGAATTGCAATGTATCTTATTTGAGGGACACAGTTCAACCCCTAACACCATGTGTACTACATTTGGAAAAACATTAGAGTTATTTTTATAAAATTTGTTGGCATCAGGCTCTCAGCTTTATATCAAAGTCACAACTAATGGTTGTATGAAAATAGTTACCATCCTTTTTATTAGTAGACGTTCTTCCAAATTTGCTCCGAGGAATACTGTTTTTCAGGATGCTCTAAGAACAGTGGAATGTGTTATCAAATACTTATGGGATATAATGAACCTTTTATTCATTCTTCTTAGAAAGCTAGTGACCCTTAAGATGTTAAAGTCACTTGGAAGTCCCGTGTAAAATCTGTTGAACCGACACCTGAGTTCCCTAAACACATTTGATGTCAGAAACTATCATGTAACACTTGTTGCTTTGTGCAACCATCTTGGAAAATGCCACAATTATGGATCCTGACATATATGCTGTTGTCCCTTTTCATTATGAACATTGGCAGGTGACTTACCCTTTGCATGCTTCAGTTTTCTCAATTGTAAAATGAATACAGTTCATTTTATACAGGAATAATAGGTATAGTTATAGCATAAAAATTATTGAGACTATTAAGTAAGATAAAACAGGCAAAGAGCATGACCCAGTGTTCAGCGTTGAAAGAGCTCAATCAATGCATGTTTATCATTATTGTGACTGGTGTTCAGTTGAGTCAATATTTGTCACTAAGCATTAATCCTGAGTGGTGCTGAGCTCCAACAAGCAAGTAGGCCATACTTATTAGCTTGAACACAATTTCTATATAATTTACAGAGTAAACAGATCTTTTTGTCCTCAGAGTGTTTAAATATTTTAGCTGTTTTATTGCAATGTCTCAGGAGACATAAGGGGAAAAACAAGCTGCATTTAGAATTGGTGTAGTTCGTATAGTAAGAGGGAATTGCGCGGTAGTACATTTTAGAAAAAGATTTTTGGAGAATGACTAAAATTCAGGTTTCTCATTAAGAATGCTCGTCATTTTATTGTGCTATTAATAAAGCAATGCCCCAGGAACAACTGAAATACACATATAAGGCTGAGGGAACTTGCAGTAAAAGGCCGAGAATCCTATGCTTTAGATTCTTGAGTTTTTTCCTATTGTCTTTTATGTGAGGCATTCAGTTGACAGTTTTGTTGTTTTCTTGGTTTCTCAGGTACTTTATTCTATCATTTATTCTAACCACTTGCTGTTTTAAAATATACTACAAACTAGAAAACTGATAATGAAGTTTTTTTCGGTTGTTCCTAAAATGGTAAGATTGCTGAAAGCTTTCTTCCCCCTGCAGATTCTTTTTTGTTTGTGTGTGTTTAAAATAATTCATTTAATTGTAAGTTTATATAATTTAATGTTTAATAATCATTTTGTTTAACTGGCCCACAAAATTCCTGAAAATTTAACATTAGGCCTTCAGCGTACCGCACGTGTTAATATTTTTTAATACGATTGTTAATATTTTATAGCTATTTTCTTTTTTAAATTTTAATTCCAGTGTAGTTAACATACAGTGTTATATTAGTTTCAGGTGTACTACATAGTGATTCAACAGTTCCATATACTACTTAGTTTTTGTGAAGATATCCTGCAGATTCTTTTTTTTTTAAAATAAGATTTTATTTATTTATTCATGAGAGACACAGAGAGAGAAGCAGAGAGAGAAACAGGCTCCCTGCGGGGAGCCGGATGCGGGACTCAATCCCAGGACCCCCCGGGGTCACGCCCTGAGCCGAAGGCAGACACTCAACCACTGAGCCTCCCAGGTGTCCCGACCCTGCAGATTCTTGAGCATATTTTTCTACATGGTTGAAATTGCTAGCTCAGTGACTTCTCTCCAGTTGGCAAAATGTTTCTGTGTTATGTCTCTTAAAATGATTATTTTTGTGTTAGTTAAGGATAGCTCCTAAGCTACCACTTCACCATTATTTCTCAGTCTCTGAATGTCCCTCTTTCCCTATCGATTCCTCATAATTTCTCCAAATGGGTGCCCACCTGGCTACCACCATGCCTTTTACAGCTAGATCACTCTAGTCAGGAGCTTGCCTTCCTGCCTATTAGAGGATGCAAGCTGCTCTGTCGGTATGGCTTTCTATCGCACGACAGCCCTGTCTTACAAGAGCTGCAGACAGTGCTTGGGGTCCCCCATGGATTGCTAAAAAAATTGCACTTTATTTTTTGTCAGCTGTTTTACTTAGAAGAGTCATAATGCTGAAAGGTTGGTTAGAGATTTTCCATTCATGGTTTTCTGATTCAAAAGTCTTTGTACTAATTTCTTGACTCTTAAAAATCTTAAGCCCCATCTTACTGTCTGTGTCTATGTCATTTGAGGGGATTACTTTTTGTTGTTGTTAATAAAGAGTCATAGTTGAATGCAGCATATATACATGTACATGTATGTATACACCTTATATAGTTAAATGCAATAGGTATATATTATCAATTTTCAAAGCATTCATAGAACAGAGAATGTGTAGGAAGCGATAAAAGTATGCTACAAAGATTTCCTTTTTGCTTAATACTTAGGGATCATTGAGTGAGTCAAGGTTATAATTTTAACAACTACTATGTGATTATATTTAGGAGTGTGGATTAGTATTTAATAGACTGCCAAGTAAAGTCACTAGTCGATGCTAGTACTTTACATACACTGTCTCATTTAATCTTCCATTGGCCGTATTAGTTTGGCTTTATATCTCCTGTATTGCAGATAATGAAACCAAGGCTCAAGGACTTAACTTGCCCTCACAGTGGATAGATGACGGGGCTGGGATTTGATCTCAAAGACTCCTGAAACCTCAGCGTGTGCGTTTCCTACTTTACTACTCTTGATGACATAAGAGTAAAAAAAAAAAAAATCAGAGAAGAGGCGAGATCTATTTAGCTTCTGAAGTATGAGAATTCAGTAGGCTGTGCATAGGAGAAGATCCCTTGTGTGGAAAGTGGGATATGGGATAGAAAATCAGCAAGTCAGAGACCTAGGGTTATTTGTAGGACTCGAGGAACATATTCTGATTATAATGGTAAGATTTGATAGGAGAGAAATTTAGGTAGTGTTATCCTCAGTAATAGATTGGAAAGTTTAAATGAACTTCAGTAGGTGATGAGGAATTTTTGGAGGATTTGATTCCAGGTTGATAGAATGTCACAATTCAAGTGTTGAATTAAAAAGAAAATTAAAGTGAGGACTGTATGAGGGTAATTGAAAAGAGGTGGTCTTTGGAGCATTAAAATGAATAAAGAGTCTATTGTAGCAATTGAGATGAGAATGATGAGAACCTACACTAAGTTGATAAATGAGATTTTTTGAAGGCAGTGTCTTTTGAACTTGTTTGAGAATGAAGGAGATAAATGAGAGAGTGAAGATCCTGAAATTTATGTTTTAAGTAATTAGAAGGATTGTGATAATATTGATTGAAGTAAGGACAATGCAAAGCAGCACTTTTTTGAGGAAGAAAAAGTAATGCATTTAGAAAATTGTGGGTTGATGGTTGGAATATGAAATGGATTTGTCTAGTGGGCTATATAAGACAAATGGAATTGAACTCAAGTGTTGGCTGAGGATTAAGGAGAAAAATTAGATAGTCATCTATAGACATTCAACACCCAAGATTTGTGTTCTTATATTTGTTTAGTTGTTATGCTTAATTCAAACATTTAAACCCAACTTGAGCTCTTAAAATTAACCTGAGAACAGAAACATTTGTAAATACAATATGTAAATTTAAGAATAAAAATAATGTGACAAGAAGCACAGATGGGATCTCCTTCGCTGGAATCATAAATTTTTTTTTAAATTGTACTTCAGCTTTTTTTTTTTTTGTTAAAGCTGTCATTCCTTTAGATATTTATGCTCCTACATCCTTCTTAGATTTGATATTTTATAGATCATGTTTGACTGAAGAGCAGAGCCATATCTTTCGATGCATAAAATTATGCTTCGAAGTTGAATCTCCCAGCTATATTTAATTCTTGAAGATATCCATTATATACTCTGAGTACTGCACTGACTACCAGAAACTTGTCCCTTTCTTACCTAAACCTGAGAACCGAGATTCACTACATATTCATCTCATCCTTGGATGCTGTCCGAGTGTGAGAAGTAAGAGAGGTAACCAGGGGACTATGAAGAAAGCAGAAATGCCTCAATCTAAAGGAGACATGATAACATTTTTGAAAATTTATTAGCTGTACCTTTACGAGAAATGCAAAATAGAAGTGTTGTTCTCAAAGAAAGCAGGGCTGCCAAAATATCGGGTCAGTCTTATAGTGTGACCAGCCCTTTCTTCTATTCTTGTCCAGTTCCTTCCAACCAAACCTTGTTATAAGAATGGCTCAGAGGACATGCTTTGGGATGAGAAGGATTGCCTTATTGCTTGTTCTCTGGAGGAAATAGGACAAGTCCTTCAAAGTACTCATAGCTACAGTTTTGATCAGTTGATCATCAAATTAACCTTGACCGCCCTCAGGAAAGTTTCTAGGTTGTGGTTGGTTTGTTTTCGATTAGGATAAAACTGGATGACACCTTCTTCTTGGTAAGTAGGGCTATTTGAGTAGAGATCTTGAGAAGAAAACAGAAGAAAGAAGAGAGATACTAAACACCCACGTCCACTCCTTCTTCTATCTTCTATGATTATAAAGACCTGGTTGATCAGATCTTTGACACAAAAGAAGAGCTTATTTCCCAAGTGATTTTGTTGTTTTAACCTAGGACCATGTAGGGGTGTTCTAAATCCTCTCTCTCTTGTTGTTTTGGTTGGAAGAAAAGCTGATATATTTGGTCATGAATATTAGATCTCACAAGGTAGAAATCCAGTTCTTAAATTAAGAAACCTCATGAAATTTAAATTCAGAAAAATAAAATTGCAGTTATCCACTTTGAACTGCAATTTTTTTTAGGCTTTTCAAAGCAGCTTTGTCCTAAGACACCCAAAATATTTTACTTCAAACGTTGCTGAGTGAAGGTGAACTGTGATTATTATGAAACAAGAGAGGCATTTAGCGTCTGAAAGTCTGACCTAAATTCTTCTCAACATTTCAGGGAATGTTGAAAGTGAGATTGCTTGACAAGCTTCATTACTTTTATGTGACTTCAAACATGAAATTAAATGTAAAATGATAGAATGTCGAATGAGTGTGAGTTAGGAGATTTCTTGAAATGCAAAACATGAGGATTTTATAAATTAGATACCCAGTTTCTACATCTCATTATTCCTCTGTGTGTTTGTCAAACTGACCAGCTCTTGAAGTCATTCAGCTTATTTCCTCTTCTGGATTCTATCTCTGTAGGCCGGAGGCAAAATTTGATCATACTCAAGGACATGCTGATGTTCCGGGAGAAACTCTATACGGGTTTGATACAATTAGTGTCCCATTAAAGAATGATGTATAGACTATAATACAGGAAGATAAAATGTCATACTTATTTGTCCTCTTGGCAAAGTCAGGCTCATGAAGATCTTGTTTGTGTCACTAGGCAAATTTTCTCATTGGTAATTTAAAAATTTTTGTACTTACAACCTTTATATAGAGAAATAGGAACGAGACATGAAATACAATGAGAACACAGCAAGGAAATTAATGTGTGGATTTAAGAACAGTTGAATATTAGGGAAAAAGAAAAGCCTTTTACTTTTTGGCCTTCCAAGGAAAATATATCTACATGTGATTTGTCAGAGATGACCATTTCTTTTCAAAATGTAGATATAAAAAAAAAAAACCCAAAAATGTACATATCTTGTATTAAAATGGACATGACACATTTTTCGATGTCAAGAAAATTTCTAATTTAGAGATTAATCATTTGAATCTTGACACTCTACCAAGACATTGAAACTGTGAGATGGGGGTGGATCTTAGTTTTGTAGGGACTGAATCCAATGCAATATCAGGGGCAGGCAGCTCTCCTGAAAGAAGAATGCAAAATACATTGTGTGTACAAAAACTAGGTACAAAAGTGAATCTTTCACATGAGAAAATAAATTACAACAATTTGCATGTTTAGAAAAGGTGACACGTAGCAAAAACATTTCAAAATCTACAAAAATGACATACTTCTACAAAGGTTACTTTTTTTCCATACGTTGTATAGCTACATACTCTTAGTGTCTGTTATGGGCTGAACTGTGTTCCCTCAAAATTCGTAGGTTGGGATTTGTATCCCAAGTATCTCAGAATGAAGAGAGGGCCTTTAAGGGGTAATAAAGTTAAAAAGAGGCCTTTAGGGTCGACCCTAAGCTAATCTGACTGGCCTCCTTATGAGAAAAAGAAGGACACACAAAGGAGCAGGGATGGGTGCTCACAAAGACCATGTGAAGATCCAAGAAGGTTGCCACCTGCAAGCCAAGGAGAGAGGCCTGAGGATAAAACAAACCTGCTGAGGCCTTGAGTTTGGATATTCAGCCTCCAGAACTATGAGAAAATATACTTGTGTTGTTTCATCCTCCTCGTCTGTGATATTTTGTTATGGTGGCCCTCGCAAGTGAATGCGGCACCTCTACCTTCTACTTATTAAAATGATGTCGCAATATTTTTAGTAGGGAAAAAACAGAAAGATAATCTAGCTTTTCATCTTGTGTGATTGATGGAAATACATTTTTTCATTATTGAGATGCATAAACCATGTGACTTTACATACAGACATACTGACTTTATGATCAGCAAACAGAGTAATTGTGATAAACTCTGTTTTGTTCAACTCCAACTCCCTCGTGCATTCATAATTATGGATGCCGCATTGTTGAGTTTGTTGATGAGATGTCTTGGGTTTTAATTGTGCTGATAAATTTCCCATTTTCCCATCAAAATGCTTGATAAATGGAGAAAAAAAAATCCCACAAATTAGCTTCTAGCCCCATTCATTTCCAATCTTGTTTCTCCTTTACTGACCGCATCCTTTTAGCGCTGGGTGCCAAAGGACACATTTCTCTCATGGTATCATCTTCAGTCTCTGCCTTTGTGCTTGCAGAGCTGAATAAGTTGTCCCTGTGAACAGTGGGAGTGTTCTTGGAAGCCATCTGCACACCGGGATGGCTAGTGTAATGGAGGCCATTTAAGATCATTTGAATATATCCAACTACATGTATTCCTAATTCAGCTTCCCCTTAGCCAGATTCTGAAGTGCTTGCAAACACTAGTGCCAACTGACCCAAGGGCAAGTGCGACAGAAATCACCATGGGAAAAGACGGCAATTGTAATCAATTTCAGTTGAAATATCCTTTGTAAGTTTTATGAAAATTTAAATGCAAATACATTGCTTGGGCCCCTCCTCAGGTCTGGGAAGAAGCCATGAGGCTTAGGCTTTATTCACTCCTGGCTCAGTTCCCTTCTGAGACTCCGGAGGTTTGCCTAAATTCACACAGTGATTAATGGGGACAGTGCCCTAGGTCTCTTTTTCAAAGTGTGGATTTATGCATTTTTCTTCTTTCTGCTATATTTAAATGTCCTATGACAATTAATTTCTATTAAATAGTAATTAAATACTGATACTCTGTTGAGGACTCCGATGCCAAGAGGAAATAGAGAGTCTTGGGATATTTGCATTCGTAGATTATTGTTTACATTACTCTTTTTGAGCTAAGGCCTGTGCTTGAAAGAGAAAATAAGCATTTGAAGCTGAAAGGCTTAAATTCAGAGATACCAAAATGAAAAATCAAATGACAGCATGCCGAAAATCTAAGAAGTTAAAAAATGTAGCCGAGTTGTCCTTTATTCAGGTGTTGTTCTCTGGCTACCTATCTTTTTGCTCTATATGTAGTCATTCGAATCCCAGGTTTCTATTACCTTTGTGGATTCGTTTTTTTTTTCTCTAGGCTATAGATTTTCATCCTAAAATTAAGAATTTTTTTTTAATTTTTTTTTTTTATTTATTTATGATAGGCACACAGTGAGAGAGAGAGAGAGGCAGAGACATAGGCAGAGGGAGAAGCAGGCTCCATGCAACGGGAGCCTGATGTGGGATTCGATCCCGGGTTGTCAGGATCGCGCCCTGGGCCAAAGGCAGGCGCTAAACCGCTGTGCCACCCAGGGATCCCCTAAAATTAAGAATTTTTTAAAAGCATAGAAGCTTAAAATAACTAAGGGAATCTTTGTGGGACTCCTCTACATTTCATCACGTATTTCTGTTTGTGGAACTCCATGGCCCCTTGTATAAAATTATTTGGGGAGAGCTATGTTACTCTTGGCAATGTAAAAAAAAAAATCAGTTTCTGGGTGGACCAGTGCAGGCAAGGCAATAAGAAGAGATCCCAACATAGGATAGTAATTGCTGCCACTTATTTAAGATTTTGTACGTCCTATGTCCAGTAGGAAACATCCTGCATATATTAATATATCCATGCATTTAATCTTTAAAACAACTATAATATAAGCATTGTTTCCATTTCCATTTCATAGATGGGGAGACCAAAGCTCAAAGGTGTAAAGTAACCCCTACAAAGGTGACTTAAACCTAGATATTTGGATTTCATGGCGTGTGTGCTTAACCGCTTCTACTGCTGTTTTATCTTTGAGAGTGAGTCAGTGACAGCTACACAAGGATGCCCGCCACCTAAACACACTAGAAACAAGCAAGGATGAAAAAAAAAAAAACCCTCTAAATTAAATATGACTGAGGAAATTTAAGCCCGTCTTCATCTAGGACTAAAGTAATGCAGATTTATTTGCAAAGACACAGGCAATTAAAATACCAGCCAAATAACCTGAAATGTCCTCTGATGAGTAGAGTCTATAGCAATAGTCAATTGTCTAGTTTTTAACCAGTGTGCAGTCTCTTTTTATCATAGTAGAGAAAATTCTGCATGGAAGACTGATAGAGTGAAATTCCAAGTTGTTTTAGGAGGCATCTAAAGATGTGATGAGTTGGCTTATCTACCAAGAACATATTTGTTTTCAATACCATGTAGGGTACGTGTTCTGTGAAAGATTTATCCTATTCACAGTTGGAGGGAGATAAACATGCCCCCACTTACATTTGGGATTTTTCCCTCTGGTGGGTGATTAGTGCTACCCAACCTTAGTGAGATCCTTATTAGGATTTGATTGCTCTTTTGCATCTTGTGAGGGAACTTGTGATATTTAATAGAAACGTTCTACTGATTTTGCTTTCTCCTCAAATCCTCAAGCCATACACTCAATGCTTTGTTGGTTGCCCTTTATCCTCCTGGGGGACCATCCTCTGTGAACTGTGCTGGCTCTTTCTATCCTTTAAAAATGGCGATTGATCTCTTCTTGTCTTGAACCCTTTGCCCAGGGCCACTCTTCCACCTCGTATTCTCATCCCATTTCCTTAATGCTCCCTCTGTGATCTGCTTACATCCTGTGGCTCCTTTACCTATACTTGCATCCAATCTAAAATTTGCACTTCCCAGCAAAAGGATGTTTTTTATTTATTTTTTATTTTTTTGTTTTCTTCCAGTATTACTTCTGTCTGAGTGGTCTCTCTTCACTGGTGTTTCTCTTCTTCCCTTCACTTGTAAAACCCAGTTGCCTGAAATTTTCAGTAGTCAATTATTTCCTATTCCTCCGCAATCTGGCTTTTGCCTTCAATATTTCATTGAAGGTGCTCTCATCCAGTGGATCTACAGAATGACCCATAATGTTTGGCAGTATCGATCAGCTACTCTTCCCACCCAACCCCCCCGAAACTGTCCCATGGCTTCCATCACGTGGTTCTCTGTCTTGGTTATCTTCATCATGTCCAGACTTGCTAGTTACTCTCCCTTCTCCTCTGTACCAAATGTCTGAAGGCTTTCTGGGAGGTTTAATCAGAGAATCTCTTTTCTCATTTGTTTACTGACTTACAATAAACCCTTCCTCCTTACTGTGGGCCCCAGGAGTCTGCATGAGCTAGTTCTGGCTTGCTTGCTTGCTTGCTTGCTTTCTTACTTTCTTTCCTTTTCTTTCCTTTTTTTCTTTCCTTTTCTTCTTTCCTTTTTTTCTTTTCTTTTCTTTCCTTTTCTTTTTTTCTTTTCTTTTCTTTCTTTTCTTTTCTTTTCTTTTCTTTTCTTTTCTTTTCTTTTCTTTTCTTTTTTTTTCTTTTTTTTTTTTTTAAATAAACTTCTGGCTTACTTTCTGACTTCAATCCATTCCTATCTTCTCTGGCATCAGTATTCTCCAGTTACTCTGGCCTTCCCTCATCTCCAAGAACCCCAAGTGCTCTTTCCTCCCCGAGTGGTCACTAAGCATGTATCTGGCCCTTCACGTGCTCAGGTCTTTCCTCATGTATCTCTGCAAGTGATTACCTTACGCGGAGCAGGTCTGCTGTCTTGCTGCTCAGGGAACTCAGCTATAAAATGAGCTTGTGCTTTATGTCCCCTGGAGTTTGTTCTGGATCTTTAATCCTGTGATAGACCTGAATGACCTAGGATGATAGAGTCAAAAAAAGGCTGCTGTAAGCAGAATGCCTCAGGTATCCCCTGCATCAACGCTGCGTCCATAAGAGCTACGATATCGTTGATGCACAGTGGCTGCTTGATGAATAAATCAGCTGTCAGGGTGTGACCTAGGGCAAGTCATTACTCCTTGTACTTCATCTGTGATGTTTATGCTTCAGTTTTGTTTTCCTTGGTTTCTTGTGAGAAGCGATGCAGAGAATCCCCCCCCTCCCCCCGCTTTTGGGACCAAAGGTAGCAAGTGTTAAAAGAGGACACATTAACACAGATATCCTGGAATCATTTTCTTGTGTCCTTGATTTAATGGACTTCAAGAGTTGACTTTTTAAACTTAGTTCCAAGGAATAAATTTCTGGCAATACAGGAAATGAATTAAAAATGTTGACCTCTAATGGCATAGGACTGTATAAATTTGTTATTTACCTGACAAACATCATTTTAAAGATTTTCTTATGACTCCTATAAAGTAAAAGTGCATTTTGAATTTCAGCCTCTGAGCTCATGAATAAATATTTCAGCTTCCTATCAATGATTTTACTATCGGAACATCGGAACGTGGCTGTAAAATGAATACTTTGCATTAAAAAACACATCCAAACAAAAGGAAGTTTAAGTCTCTTTTTAAATTGTAGATTTAACTGTAATTCATTAGACTACAACTGCTTTTAACCACAAATTAATTCCATTTGTGAGATATGGAATTGCAATAAATTGTACTTTAAAGAACAGTTCAAAATTCTTATAATGAGTTCTCACATAGCAAGAACATTTACCAGCATATTTTAGTCTTAGCACATTAGCAATAATAAATCCTAACTTCTTTTTTCTAATGAATGATTTGGTTCCTTTGGTAAGAAAAAGATGCAGGCCCATTGTTAAAAAAAATAGATAAGCAATACAGAAACATTCAAGAGTAATAATAAAAAAGTTATTCAAATGTAACCACCCAGAAAACACTACTACCAATATTATGCATATGACATTCTCGTTGTTTCTTTATATAAGACTTGACTCTTCAATTTCTTTTTGAGCCATGAACATAAACTCCTATTTAGCAACTGATTATTGTCTTCTGTGTTTATGTATATATGTGTGAGTGGGTATAAACACTGCACACACCCAAACACATACACAGATTTCTTATCTTTATATGTACGAATGTGCATAAATATATGTGCACATATATTAGTATATATTTAAATAGAGAAATGGGCTTAATATTTGCTACTTATGTCAAGGTACTTATGAGTCAATAAAAATGGTTTTACTAATTGTGTGTTATCTATAAAAGGGGCTCCTGTTTCTTAATGTTTCTGTAGTCCTCGTTTTTTAGAGAAGCCAATTCATTCGTGTTTGGTGCAGTGTTTTTATTTGATGTCCAATTAGTCAGATTCATCATCTAGCTGAAAAAACATGGCTTAACAGAATTAAGGGGTTCTTTGTTATTCGTGTGACAGGCTGAGATGCGGGCAGCCTAGGGGTGTTATTGAGGCTGTGTTGTGTCCCCAGGAAGCTTCTCCACCTCTCTCTTGAGAATGTGACACTTCTCATAATTGCAAATTGGCCACCAGAGTTGAGCCATTGGGTCTGCATCTCAAGCTGTAGGTAAAGGGCACAGGGAGACATGCCCCTTGAGTGGGTCGGCTCCTGAGGAGCTTTCTTACAACCCCTTCCCACAATTTCCACTCTGAGGGTTTGAAATGTGTCATGAGGCTGCTCCTTGGGTGCTAAGGAAGGTGGTTTTCTTAGACAAGAAGTGTAGAAAAGATGCTGAGCATTGCAAGGCATGGATTTGGCCCCTAATGGTTTCCTGATCCGTTAGGCAGAGACTGGCTTCATTTTTGTCTTAGGCATTCGTCAAATCATGTGTGTGTGTGTGTGTGTGTGCGTGTGTTTCTTTGGAAGTTTCATGTTATAAAGCGTATCTACGAAAGAGTTGCCGAAGTTGTTTTAGATTTTTGTATTTTGAAATAAATATCCTTTCTAGTGACTTAAGACAAAGTGAATTAGTGACAATAAACAACGTGCAGAACGGTTGGGGAATATGCTTTCTTGAACTCTATATTCTCACTACATAGAGGATCAAATTCAAAGTAATTAGCTCTACATATAATTAATGCAGGCATACTAAATACTGCCTACTTTTATATTAATTCATAGGCTACTTTAATATTTTGACAATTATCATCAAGAAACTCCATTGTTCTTGCACAGCAGATCTTTTTTAATGCTCATTTGAATTTTATGACCAGGTTTTTAAAAACTTGAGTTTAGTATTTATCATATTAGGTAGGTAGATATATCCTTTTTTCATGTATTTTTTTGAGAGTGACTTTTAGTTGCTGTTTTGAAAATAAAGTACATTTACTAACATTATTGGTGTAATTTTGATTTTCTAATTTTTTACCCCCTCCCCTTGCCCCCGGTGTGTGAATAACTATAATATGGTTTTGGGAAATTTTTTAATAGTAATTTTCTAAGGGACATAGCATTTGCAAAACCAAATCTATGTTCTTCTTTTAATTTTCTTTATAATTTTAGGAAAAGAGCATAACCTTTGTTTCTGTCCCTATCAAGTCTCCTTTACTGAAACCTGATCTTACTTTTGAAGAGCCATCAAGGCTATAGTTTGCAGTTATAATGCTCCTAAAAATACCGTGTTTATCTAAGGCCACAGAATTGTGCTCACTACAATCAATTATTAAATATGGAAAGAGTACAACTCTGTTGTTGTCACAATATTGCATCTTTTCCCACATTTTTGTGGTCTCTAACTATTTCCAGCAGGAATGGGGATTCAGTGTCAGCACTTTTCCCAACTATGACTTAGCACTGATCAGTATTCTTGCTTTGTAGGCTGGGAAGAAAGTGCTTCTCTGTCCTTATCTGTTCTGACAATTTGATATATTTAGGTTTATCTCATGAATATCATTTGGTGTTATTTTTGGCATTTAGTAAAAATAGATGTTTTTCAGCTGTACAGAGCTATAGTTTATAATAAACTTTATATTGCCATGTTCAAGGAAGAAATTATGATGAATCGAGACCATTCTCTGCCTGTAAGCCAAATCTCACCATTTTTACACTTCTCATTTAGCCCGGAGGGGAAGTTGTATCCACCATTTGGGATTATTTCACCTGCCTATTCTTAGCTCCAGAAGTTTCTCATCATCAGCATGATTAAAAATACTTACCAAGCATCTTCTTTTATGGTTATTTATCTGAGTGAATCAGCCTCTAACTTTTGGATGGTCATGAGTATTGGCAGGGAAAACCAAGGTGGTTTGGAGCAATTCATAGTCTTTTCCAAGCACACCCAAACCACTTAGCTAAGGTTGACTTTGATGTTATGGGTAACCTGACTCAACGATAGTGGAAACTGTGTAATGATAATTAAAATACCACCCCACAAGCTCAACTTCTGTCTTTTCTTTAGGACTTTGAAGACATGGTCAACAAATGTGTTATTTAATATATATTTAATGCCTCATTTTTGCAGAAGACAGTGCACATTACTGTGGGAAGCTGCTGGTAACACTTCTGAGGTAGGAGAGGGTCACATAATAAACCCACTCAAGGGACCAACTATGTCTCCTTCCACAAACCTTAATGTCTTTTTCTCAACACAAGTTAAAACAAGGAAGAGGCTTATAGTTAAGTTTTAGGGACAGTACATACCTACAGGTCCAATTCTATGAATTAATGGAATAAGCACTCAAGTAAATAATAAGATCTCTGTGGGCTCAGGGAAGGCAAAGGGCAGCTGGACCAAAAAATTTTCTCAACCTGCCTGCCAGAGTTTCTCAAATTTTCACAATTGGCAAGACTCTGTGACTTCTCTTCAGATTATACCGAGGTTTGGCATAGGCCCTCAGATTTAGACTACACCTGTTGTTGGTTTTAGCTCCAGGCTCTGGGTTTGGAAGACTGATTTGCTGAGTGCCGCCTCTGTGTCATTTCCACCAACCTTGAACTTGTGTGAGCCTGTGAATTAACCATCATGCAGCGATACACCCAATCAGCGTAACCGTGATGCAAACACAGTATGCCATTTGTACTGATTCTGAAAATCTGAACATGTTTTTATGATTTAAAAAGTTTCCAAAGATGCCTGGATGGTGCTGTCGGTTAAGCACCGATTCTTAGTTTCTGCTCAGGTCGTGATCTCAGTGCAGAGTTGCTTGAGTTTCTCTCTCCTTCTCCCTCTGCTCCTCTACCCCCACCCCATGATTGTGCTCTCTCTCTCAAATAAGTAAATAAATCTTTAAAAAATAATTAAAAATAGGTGAATATTTTAGAGGTAACAATGAAAAAATCTCATGTGATTTACATATTGAAATAATAATAGTGTAAGTGTAAAATGTTAAATGAGGAATAACCGTGAGTATTCTTATTTTATTAAGAAAAATATCAAAATTTCCAAATAAATTTGGAAATATGATGAAATCTGATGGATTTATTAAGAAATGATTGGTTTAGTTAGATACTTAGGAAGAACTTGTATTCTTTTTGAACCCACAAATGTTTATACAATTTTAATAGTAAAAGGCAGATCATAGTTAGATGACTGTATAATTCTAATTTTTAAGAATTAAACAAGAGTGATTTTCACATTGAAAGTCTTCACATATTTTAAGCAAGAATGACAAAGAATATCAACTTAGCACTTCAGCAAATTCACACGGAGAGAAACCTTCAAAATCACATGTAGGATTCATGAAGAATCCCCTTCTATACAGACAATGTATGAACTATAGAAAAATATGAAGAAAAGAACAAAGGGTACAGAAAGATGAGGTATGCCCTAAAGATCTTTTTTTTTTTATTTTTTCCCACTGCAAAATAATCATGTCGGATCACAGATGTGAAATTGAGTGACCACCAGAGCAACATGGTAACTAACTTTCTAGGCTACAAAATTGTTTGTCCTGCACTAATAATGTTGATCTTTTAAATTTTGACCATCACAAATTGTAATAATAAAATCACAATAATAATTAGAATTGTTTAATAAAATCTCGGAATCATTCTTGTATCTCATAGGTTCATTATATCATTAAAATACTCACTTTGGTCTTAACCTTAGCAAAATATTTATTTTTTTTGACATGTGTTCATCCAGAACTTGATTTTTAATATGTAATTGGTTTACCTCTATCCCACGTGGGTAGGGATGTTTAGTTAAGTTGAGTGGTAGGAGTGGACTGGAGCTAGAACCTACTGTAGCTTAGTCTGATAATGCTGTTCCTGAACATTAAGAGAATGGAATTGCTGTGAGGAAGGTTTTAGAATGGTGTGCATGATGTGTCCCATCACACAGTAAATTTTATTTACTTAACAGGTTGTCTAGGGCTGTTCCTGAGTGTCACAGTTATTGATAAGGTGTATTCACATATGACAGGTTAGGAAACAAAATAGCATATGCTAGGAAACATGCTGCTTACCAGGAAGATTGTTCTTTTATCAGACAATGCTAAACCTACCACTGATAATGCAAGAGGAATATGAAATATAATAGGTTTTATTTAATTGAAAAGGAAATAGGATATTAGTGGATTACAAAGTGAGCTAATACAAATTTTAGACCTCGAGCATACTTTTAAAATACAAATCAAGTTGTGTGTAATTGCTCATTATTGTGTGTATAAGTCACACAGTAGAATTGATCAAAATTTTAAAAGTTAATAATACAAAAATTAATGTAATTTTACATAATAGTAGTACATAATTCCATTACCTAGATTAATATGATGTTTCAGTCAAATTAAAAAGCTGATATCTTTTGTCATATGCTCTCTCACAGAAGGTATTTTATGATAAAATATGAGAAGCATGGATTTTGATTCCTTTTTTTTAAGATTTTATTTGCTTGAGAGAGAGAGTGTAAGAGAGAAAGAACGAGCATGAGCAGAGGGGAGAGGCAGAGGGAGAAGCAGACTCCTTGCTGAGCAGGGAGTTAGATGTGGAACTTGATCCCAGGACTCTGGGATCATGACCTGAGCCTAAGGCAGATGCTTAACCGGATTGAGCCAGCTAGGTGCCCTGGGATTTTGATTCTTAACCAATTTATCTATTGCAACGTTGTCATCACTCTTTTCTCCCTGGCATTCATGTAAACATACGTACAGACAGATTCAGAAGACAGACAGACCCTGCCACTCCTGCACACCTGTTTTTGTTCTGTTTTGCTTTTCATGAGTTAATCACATGACTTACATAGGATTTATCAAAGACCTAATATGTACAATGATACTATCCAGTCCTCATATGCAAAAACCTAATAGTAGATCTCAAGAGTTGATCAGTTGGTGTGCTCTATTCCCAAGGTGTGCTCATTTCAGGTTAGAAACAGTGATAAACAACTTCATTTTATTCTTTTTTTTTTTTCATTTACAGTGTACTGTCAAAAAGTAGGTGACTTTTACGTTTGCATAGAATGTTGTTTCGGTCATTTATACCAGCCGTTGAATGCTTCCCGCAAAGATGTCCATCTCCTAATCCTGGAGGCCTGAAAATACCTTATTTTAAAGGGACGTTGCGTACATTAAATTAAGGATATTGAAATGGAGAGATTATCCTGGATTCTCTGGGTGGGAGTAACAAGGTCTTTATACGAGGTAAAAGATCCAGGGTCAGAGAGAGAGAGATTGGAAGCTGCTACGGGACTGACTTCGTAGATGGAAGAAAGGAGCTACAAGCTGAGGAATGAAGAATGTGGGCAGCTTCCAGGAGTAGAGCGGGTGGGCAAATGGATTCCCCACTAGAGACTAGAAAAAACCGGCCCCGTCCACACTTTGATTTTAGCTTACTAAGACTGATTTTGCCCTTTTGATTTCCAGAACTGTAAGATAATTTGCTTGTGTTGTTTTAAGCCATCGAGTGTGTGGTAATTTGCAGCCACAGGAAATTTGTAACAGCAACTAATAGGAAACTAATGCTTCCCAGATAGTTATATGAGTATTTCTTCGTGATTGCTTTACTAGTAACATATAATCATTATCGTGGTCATTGCATTTGATAATTAGTTAGAAACCATTTTTAATCAAGAGAATGTGAAGGTTATCTTAGTATCTTGTTCATTCACTGATAGATGTGTTGTACACGCCTTGGCACACACACACACACACACAGACACACAGACACACAGGCAGCACGGGTGGGAAGAGAGGAGGGGACTGCCCAGGGAATGGAGGCTCTGGTGTGAAATCTCAAGGAATATAAGGATTCTAAATTTCAGTCCGGCCTCCAGGTTGCTAGGACTGTCTATTTGTAAATGTAGAAGGCTAGAGCATATGTTATTTAATAGCAGGCTAGCCTGATTTATAGATTTCAAATATTTACACCTATAGTATGCAGGCTTCTTTTATATTTTTACTCTGGGTCCTGCAGATGTTAGTGTCAGGTCTTTTCTCCGAAATCTGGTATTTCTCACTTACTCTGTGTGCTCCAGACATAACTAGTCAAGCACAAATTTCTCAATCTTCCACACTGCTTGATGCTTTTGCAGGTGTTCCCTCCTCTGCCAGGACTGCCCTTTCTTATTACTCTTTTGCCTAGAGACCTGACACATATTCTTTAAGACCTAGATCAAAAGTTATTTGTACCAACCAAGCTCCTCTGGTTACAATTAACCATTTCCCTACTGGTGGTTCCTTTGCTTCTTTTAGTCCTGACACAACTCTTACTTATATCCTAACTTGAATGCGAGCTTCTCGGTGGAAAGGACATTTTATTCCCATTGTCTTGCTTACAGCCCATATTAGTGAGGGAAAACATATTTTGTGTTTCTTACATATGTTGATAGTGTGAAATGAGAATCACTTAGTTTTCTTCCTGTCGTTGATCTTAGCTAATAGCACACACCCCACTGGATGCCTAGGTATTTAGGCTAAGAAAAATAAGCTTTATAAATGAAGAACCCATAGGCCCAAAGTGCATGCCTCCCTTGTGAAAGTGTGAGAGCACGACCATATCTTGAAGCCAAAGTGGGAACAGGGGCCCTGCCTTTTTCCTACATCTCAGCCTCAAGATTCTTTGTAGAGAGAGGCTCTGTCTGCATGGGTTAACCATCCAGATTTATGGAGCATTGCACATCTTTATGTGCTCATGAGCAGATGGGCCAGAGGGCTCCACAGAATATGAAAGAAGAACTCCAGTCTTGGCCCAGGAATGAGGGATTCAGGGCTGATCCTGTGTGCCTTCTGCATAGGTTGGAGAAGGGTGAAGAAATCTGGCCCTGGTTCTCTGATACATCATCAGGCAGTGTGTGAGAGGTCGTGGGTGGTGAACCGAAGTCTTGTTTCAGAGGAACAATGATCATGACCTAGGGCAGCAATCTCTCTAATCACATAATCTCTCCAATCGCATAGTCACTCCTTTTTGAGGTGGGGTTAGGATGACAGAGAAGAAAAAGAATGAATAAGAAGTGAAGGTAGAAAGATGCAAAATACTCTAATACTTCCTGAATCATGGAGGCAAGGGATGTTTCCTCATGTGTAGAAAGGAGAAGCTAGGGATTGAGTATAATCTCCTAATGGTAGGAACAGCAGGATTATGTTGAGTGGCCTATGGGTTATCATGACTGAGAAATCATGCATGAGGGCCACGCTTTGTTCTACCCTCCCAATGGGCTTTCCATCCCATTCTGTGCCCTAGGGAAGCTCATCCTGATGAATTGTTTCAAAGCACTGACTTCTGTTTTGGCTACCAGTTGGGTTTAGCAATGGGGTTTCTTGTAGACAGCTGCAATGCAGGTCTGGACACGCAGGTCCTAGAATTATTATTAGCCTTTGGCTACTGTTGAAGCCCATGGAGTCTTTGAAATTACCTTGGAAAACTCAAGAACGCAGAGAAAAACCTCGCAATGTTCTCCCAATGCCTTTATGTTGCACTTTTTTCCCCAACCCATTGCCTGATTTTACCCCCTGTACTCAATCCCCTATTATTTTCTTATTTCACATCAAGTGCTTCCTTTACTTACTTACATGCTCTTCTTGATTTCTACCTTTATCACTTTTGTGTAGCATATGTAATGTTTAACTCTCCAATTTTGAAATCTCAATGCAAAAGAAAAACAATTCAGGCTAGTGAATGTGATAATCTGGTTAAGTTGTAAGGAAGATGTTGGTTTTACTGAATATACTATGATTTTAATGGGACTCCGTTATGTTTATTTACTAAGCCAGGTTTTCCTTGAACAAAGACCATATCCAGATGATACATTAGGCATAAAGTTGTTTAGACTATTAGGGTTTCAGGTCACAAATTCCTGACTTACTGCACTAGATGGTATGTTCAGGAAAAGGAATAATACACCATTCATTCATTCTCTTGTAAGTCATATGGAGAATCTGCCTCATTGATTTGTTTTTTCTTCCAAAGGTCCTTTCATTAGCCACCATTTTTTTCTCCATTCTTGAGCATTGGTCTGTAGAGAGTTACAGAAAATATTTAATATATGACAAAAGAGTATCAACAACTCACCATGCAGTTAGATTTCCTTAGCAGAGATTTGAAGAAATGAAATAAATTCTATCCAAGTCTTTTCTGGTCAAAATTACATAAATTGGTAAAATTTATGTTCTGTTCAATGTTCGTTTTCAAGATAACTCTGTGATACATAATTATATAAAATATTCATATTTAGAAAATATATGTAAACATATTTACAGATATGTTTTGCTTTCAAATGAGTAAGATTATTTCGCATAACTTAAGAGTTGAGTAAATTGGAAACTGAGAAATGTTACCAGAAATTCTACAAGTTCTACAAGTAATTTTGTAGAGTTAGATGTCTGACTTACCTGCAGCTTATCCTTTATTTGTACGTTGGCAATCTTTACCTGTTTAAAAGGTCAAATATTAACCATAGCAGCATTTATTTATTACTAAGTATTCTATAATGGACACACGCTTTTTCTGTTTATCTATCTGTCTTTCTGTCTACCTGGATCTACAATCACAGTTTTTCTTTACACACAATCAATCGATGAACAAAATTCATTATATTGAATGATTTCTTTATTAATCGTAGTATCAAAGTATCAAATCCAAATAAACATCTAATGTTCACTTAACTCTTCTTAGAAATCAGGCTCTCTGCGAACCTGTAGATACTGATAGTCTAGGGTCATTGCTGCTTTTACTGTGAACTTCTGAGTAGTACATGTGTCCTATATAATGATATGCTGTGGTATGAGACGGTGAGCCTACTAATCTTGGTTGCTTTCTCTAAGGAAATTATAAGAAAGCAAAATTTTAAAATGATTTCTCATTAATGTGAATACTCGTGTTGAATTGAAATCTAAGAACCTGTCAAAGCCTTGCAGCCATTTACCACTCTTTGAGAACTGTAAGAAAAGGGTGACTTGGGGAATTATTAATTCTTATTTGTGACTTGGTCAAAGTTATTATTATCATTATTATTGATTTTATATTAAATAATATCATTATTATTTAACCAGTATAACATAGTGAAAAAATACGACTTTTGAAGTGAGATAAACCAGGCTTCAAATCCAAGCTTGAAGTAGCTTTCTGACTTTAGGAATATTAGATAATCTCATGAAGCTTTGCTTCCTCAGTTATTGAGGTCGATACAAAGATAGATAACTCATTGATTTTTTTTTGACAATAAATAATTAAATTAAATATTAAATATTATTTAATTACTTAAATAATTAGATATTATTTACTTATTTACTTATTTAATTAAATTAAATATTAAAAAATCTGATAACTTCCTCTATAGCTTCTAGGTCTGTTAAAATACAGGTAAGTTTCTTCTTACCACCCGCCAGCACTCCTGTCCATTTTGATTGTTTTGTCTTGTCTAAGAGCACTTGTAGATCCTTTTTTGCATTAGTCTACACTTTAAATTTGGAGCTACCATCCGTGTATAGTGAAAATCTGTGTGATTATCTCGAAAGTTATAGGTGATCTTGGCTAACAAATACTGACCATGATCTACATGACAGACTGATTTTGAGGATTGCCCCAATTCTTCTGGGACCGTAATAGCTGTCTAAACTATTTTGTGTTATTTCTAAAGAATAGTCCTTGGGGAGAAACAGACTTAGATATCTTTAATTGAGCCTGACCTTTCAGCGAAACAAAGGAGGTGTGTGGAATTTCACAGAGTCTAATCCAAGGATTTTATAATGACTTGGAGTATTGACGGGATGTCTGAACTGAGAGAGAGGGAGAAGGGCCTGGGAGAAAGGGAAGGGAGGCAGGAGAAGTGGGGAGAGTCAGAAGGGAGAACAAAATCCTGTCAATGACTTTCTTCCATTCATTTATTCCACACGTATTTATTATGTATTTGGTGCCAGGAGGCACGTTAGTCCTGGGCATAACGAAATGGTTAAGTGATTACAAAATAGCTACCCTCATATGGTACTTAGGATGGGTCAAGTGTCAGAATAAATGCTTTAAAAATATTAGATCACCTTATCTTCATAACAGCCCCCCGAGGTAGATGTCATTATGGTCCCATTTTACCTTTGAGGAGACCAAGGGGTAAACAGGTTGAGTACATCCCGTCACAGAAACCCTGAGTGGTAGAGCCGGGATTTGGTCCCAGGCAGCTCTGGAATCTTCCCTCTTTTTAGTTTCTTATTTAAGATGTTATTTGTTTACTCATGAGAGACCCACAGAGAGAGGCAGGGACCCAGGCAGAGGGAGAAGCAGACTCCCTGCGGTCCCAGGACCCCAGGGTCATACCATGAGCCCAAGGCAGATGCTCAACCACTGAGGCACCAAGTGTTCCTGGAATCTTCCCTCGTAACTGCGGCATTGTCCTGGGGATCCCTGAGGATCTCTGGTCCACGAACCCCATAAGTGTCGTGAAGGAGAGGGACACAGAGAATGAGAAGCATAGGAAGATGAGGGAGCAAACAGGAAAGACTTCTGTCCCATGAGTTAGGAAGGGATTCCCCAAAAGGTGGGATTTCTTGCTGCCCCGGTTGAGTGCAGGTCATGGGCGGGGGGGGGGGGGGGGGGGGGGGGAGGAAGGGTGCTCCAAGAAGCCTGAGCTCCATTAGTGAACGTAAATATTTATTTTATATAAAAGAAAGGGTATTTGCAGCAGGTGTATCAGCGCTGTAGTATGGAACAGAAAAGTGTCCTCTGTATTTTATACGAGCTGCTAAAACCTTTCCCAGATTTCCAAAAGCCATTGATACACCCGGGATTTTAATTAATAGCTGTGCTGTAACGACAGATAATGTGGGATAATTTCCCTACATCAAGGATGCAACTTGTAAAGGTGTCCCAGATTTTTAGAAGAATTGAGGCCGTGCCTCTGAAGTGTGACCTGGTTTCCAGAAGCATAAATGAAGACACAGATCTGTTCCTGGAAAGGCATCCTGTTATTGGCTTTAAGACCTTCTCTCTCCAACACAGTGACGGATGCTTATGAATCAGAAACTCACTGGATTTTGTGAGTAAAGTGAAGGAAGAAAAAAAAAGCCCCAGGCTTCTTCCCATAGAAATGAATGATCCTTCCAAAGATGTTCTCTTGGTTTTCCTTGAACGCTTCCCCCCTTCCCCTCCCCTTCAAGGTCCACTTCTTTTTTTAAAAAAAAAAAAGATGTATTTTTTTAAATGTATTTATGATAGAGAGAGAGAGAGAGGCAGAGACACAGGCAGAGGGAGAAGCAGGCTCCATGCCAGGAGCCCGACACGGGACTCGATCCCGGGACTCCAGGATCACGCCCTGGGCCAAAGGCAGGTGCCAAACCGCTGAGCCACCCAGGGATCCCCTCAAGGTCTACTTCTTTCTGTGACTTGAATCTGTTCTGGTGTTACGTCCACCATGAGGCACCTTGATTCCACCTGCCTTAGGTAGATCCCCTAACCCTCCTTACATGTGGGCACACACCCCCACTGTAGCCGCCACATCCCTGGTGGATCTGCCTCATGGACCTGTCGGTCTTGGCACCTCTGGGCTGGGAGCCCCTCGGGAGCTGGGCCTGTATTATATTCAGTCGGATAGGTTGCATGACACCCTGTGCTTGTTAAAAGTCTGAATCACCTAATACCACTAAAATATAATCTAGTGCGGGAGAGGGCTCGTTCAGCTTGGAAAAGCAAATGCACGACTTCCTAGAAATACAAGGCTTGTCATCAATATTCACCAATATTTCCTTTTTTTTTTTTTTTTTTTTGTTAATTGTTTCTTGGCTAACATTGGGCTCAAATATAGAACCAGGAGAATCTAACTGTAAACTCTGAGATCTCTGGAGCAGGAAAACAAAGCTAAAATAATCCTTTTAAAATATTTTATTTATTTATTCATGAGAGACACAGAGAGAGAAGCAGAGACACAGGCAGAGAGAGAAGCAGGCTCGAGGCAGG
This sequence comes from Vulpes vulpes, assembly GCF_048418805.1. Classification (NCBI taxonomy): domain Eukaryota; kingdom Metazoa; phylum Chordata; class Mammalia; order Carnivora; family Canidae; genus Vulpes; species Vulpes vulpes. The sequence goes on from NC_132781.1 coordinate 83,456,790, forward strand.
ACCCCGGACCCCAGGGTCACGCCCTGAGCTGAAGGCAGATGCTCACCTGGCCTTTGGGGCTGCCCAAACATTTGAAAACTGGCCAAATCACTAGTCAAAAAATAGGGAAGGGAAGAAATCAGATTCTTTTGGATAACGGACAAGTGAGATGTACTTACTCCATGATCATAATGAACTGGAGATGTGACTCGTTTCACAAGGAGTAGATTTTAAAGCACAGTAGGGTTATGATTCACAGTCGTACTAACTAAAGAGAATCACTTTTTAACAATCTGGGATGTATTTTGAAATTTGCTTGTGTGTGTACGTTCCAGGACTGGGGTCACAGAATATACAGGTCGTATCCTACTTTCTTCATTTAATGATTTTATTGCGAACCATCTCCGATGCTCCTAATAGGTTTTTGACAATATAGTTTTAACGACTGCCTATATTCCATTAACTCATCCGTCCATCCACTTATCAGTCACTTATTAAGCATTACCATGTGCCAAGCAGTATACTGTGCCTCAGGGATACAAAAGCCAACAGATAAAACCCCTGCTTTCCTGAATTTACTTTAAAAATGTAACGTACGTGGCCAGTACTGTTGGTTGGCCAACTTAGCATTCGTTTCTACCTCCTTCACTCCACTTCCAGGAATTGAGGCTGGAAAAGAAATACACTTTTCACCTTCTCTTTCAGCAGGGTTGACAGTGTAACCCAGATATGGCCTGTAGAATTTATGTGGAAGTCTTCTACTGGATTTCTAGGAAGTTTCTGCTTTCTTGATAAAGGGGATAAGTATATTGAAATTTTTGACCATTATCCCCTCCCGGAAGAGTGTATGGTGTCTGAGCTGTGTCATCTTTTAAAAGATGAGGATACAAGCAACATTCTGAGGATGTCAGAGCAGAAATACAGAAAAATTCTGGGGTCCTGGTGGATCAGTAGATTTATTATGTGAGAAAAATGAACTCTTACTTGTTCAAACCTCCATTGGTCAGATTTCCTGCTATTTGCAGCTCAGTAGAGCCCTCATGTTGCATTGTACTTAGCCAACCTGCTATGTCAGTGTCATTAGGTTGATTATTTTTTCAATATTTAAATTATGCTAATGAGTAATATCATTCAAAATCTTGAGCCCATTTCTAATTACTCCGATAAAATACATTTCTAGATGTCTCTAGGATTCTACAATTGCTGGATATAAGAGTTTGATTTTTTTGATGCATCTTGACCCTATTTCCATCTTGAAAGTTGGAGACGGTTTATAATCTCAAAGATAGGAGATTACTGAATTCAAATGATTGGTACTTCTTCACTATGTATTTTCACCTTACTGTGTCCTTTCAATGCTAGTAAAAATTTGAGTTCAGAAAATGACCCCATGTACTCGCTGTGAGAAAGCAAGGTCAAAAGAAAAGTAGTGGGGGCACTCATGGTTGCCCAGGAAGCTTTTGTAAAAGGAGAATATTTATTTCACTGTGTAAACCCTAGGTGGATAAAGAACCCAACCTTGCTATCTAAGATGCAGAAACAGGACTGCAGTGACAGGAGACACTTGTTCTCATCCGACCTGTAGTTTCTTCAGCAGAATTCTGAAATATCTGAGTGAATTTTAACCCAGAAAACATGTTGAGAATTTGTGTAAATTCTGGGGATATTCCAGACAACAAATATGGAATTGTTTATTAAAAAAAAACAAAAAACAAAAAACTGCAAGTACTCAGAAAAGAAATGCCAGTAAAAGCAATTGTGCTCATGGATTACCATCTCTTATCCGATTTATTTTAAAAAAAGAAAGTGATTATCAGCTTAACTTAGCAAAAACTGAAAAGACTTCACGTTTAAGTGCTCTACACTTTGCCAACTCATATAAAATATGTAAATCCTGCTAGCAGATTGGAATGGTTATTTTCTCTTAAGCATCCTCTTATCTGGTTTGAACTATGGGATATGTACTGCGCTAAACGTTAGGCACAGCTCTCCCATGTATAGAGAAGGCAAAAACACTTGCCTTTGGGAATTGTCTTCTAGAGAACTAAACATGACCTCATTAGAAATACAGATAACCTTAAAAGAACGTTAATAATGTCTCTCCGTCAATCACGGAGGCTATGCTAAGGGAGCGCTCCTCCCTCTAATGCAGGTCTCTTCCAGCGTAGAGCCCCTTTATGTCGGTAAGCACTCTAACTTGTCTCCCTCAAGCAGGGAGGGATGTTTTCTTTCTGTGTCTTCCTTCCCCTGGTGTACCTTCAGCTACTACTTGAGTGGAGCCCCTGGCATAGAAAACCTGGACAACCAGCTTGCATGCAACTTTGCCGAAAAAGGACAGAAGGAGGGAGCAGTGTCTATGCTGATGACTCACTGAAGTCCAGTCAGGTGTAAAATCAAGTTAGAAGCAGCCCAGGCCAGATACCGAAATGTGCCAGAAGGTAAGATTTCTAGAAAGTGTGGTTTTCATAAGGAGTATGAAAACTTTGATCCTTTCCCAGAATAGCAGCATCGCCCTTCATATTGAACCATAAACTCTGGTTTATGTTGCTTCCTCTGGAGCAAGTGCTTTTAAAAATACCGAGAAGTAAAGATGAGTCTAGCAGGATTTGTTGTTGGTTGTTTCTGGGCTCACCTCCTTATCTTAGAGTTTATGTAACATCTTTTCCCTTAAAAAAAAAAAAAAAAAAAAAAAAAAACCTGTTCTCGTTCTGGGTGCCAAAATCTGCATTTGTCTTCCTCCTACAAATTCCAGCCACCAGAGAGTCTTAAGGCATAGCGTATTCTATCCCCTATTTATAGGGGTTCTTTGTACATTTGGTGTGGTCCTCCACTTAATCTCCCCAAAATTTAATTTTGTCATTGGGCATCCGCTGTTGGCTTAGTGTCCCTGAGTGTCGGCAGCTATTGGCTGAGCTCCAGAGGACGGCTCGTGCAGAATCTGATTTGCCTTTAAGAAAAAGATAAAGCAGACACTGATGAAAACCTGTTCAGGAAGCTCTATGCGCTGTGTGTGAAATCCTGGTTTTATCCTTAATCTCAAAGATTGGGCATGACTGCTCATATCAGAGGATTTCAGCTCAGTGCCATCTTGATAAGGCAACCACAACATTTTCTAAAGAAAGATCCCCCCCCCCTACTTTGTCAGTTCATTGGGTGGGGGTCCCTAGCACAGTTTCAGATAGTAACCCACAGCGATCGCTTTAAAGATTGTATAAAATCATGAATATCTTTGGACAGGCGATGGTTTCTCTGGTGCCGTTTGCTGTATTTTATATACCCAATACCCGGAGAGCTATTTAAAGATCATCTGCCTGGATCATCAGACTTCCAGTCAATAGGAAAGAGACCCTGCTGTCATCTTTTCCTGTGGCATCTCAGAGATTTTTCAATAATGCCAACGGAGTTCATTGAATGAAGAGTAGCATTAATTCTAATTTCAGGTACGCCGAGGTGCCTCAAAAAGTTGACTATTAAAAAAAAAAGTTGACTATTGAAGGAAAATTATCTCTTATCCTCATTTTACTCATATTTAAAAATACCTTTTAAAAGAAATACTTCTTTGCAAGGTCAGTAGTGGTGATTCCTTGTTGCAAACTTAACGCACAGCGTAGATACAGCAGCCCGACGTGCTAAATAAGCTGGATCTGGTAATGAAGAACAGATGTTTAAGAACTTTGTTAACTTTCAGACTGATGGATGGAGGGATCGATTGATTCATTTATTTCTGCATTCAGTGAGCGATTTATTGAGTTCCTTCTGCGTATCAGGCTGTGTGCTGGTGAAGTGACGGTGAGCAACCGTAGGCCTGCTGCCTGTACTCCTGGAGCTTGCTGTCAAGTAGAGGAGGCAGGTGTTAATCAAATAGATCATATGTTGCAGTTGTGATAAGAGCATCAAAAAAGACACCTGATGATGCTACGTGGTTGCAACGTAGAGAACGGGCCTCACTCCGAGGCTGGACCGGGTGGCCACTCGGGCTTCGTCGTAAACTCTTTTATCTTTATCTTGAGAGCAATAGGAACTCATTAAACTGTTTTTTTTTTTCCCTAAGGGGGTTGTCCAGGAAGCAGGGTAGAGCACATAGGATATGAAAGTCCTCTTCTAAAAAGACCAACTCAGGCTGTGGGTGTGAAGGGAGCCAGAAGATGGGGAGTGTGTGTGCACCTGCCACGTGGTTAGGGCTTTGGAGGACTTCACAGATGACACACGGGCAGTAAGGGGAAGACTGGGTTTCTTCACCGGGTTTCCAGGAACTGGTGATGCTTGTTTGTAAGTCCAAGTCCAGGGACGGTGAATAATGGACACATTTATTATGAAAATTATGAGTAAGGTAGGCTCATCTGTGGGTAAGCCTCCCTCACAGGTCGGGAGGGGGATGTCTTCCCTCACAGAGGTCTTCATCAGGAAGCTCTCCAGTTTGGTTTGCTTTTGTTTGTGTGCTTGCTCACTTGTGTTGCATTATTTTTTTCTAGTTTTGCATGTTAAGGAAGATGGAAAAATAAAAACAAAGACTCACTCCCAGCCTTCCCTCTTCGCACACAGTCACACAGCGAAACACATACATATGCATACGTGCAGAATATTTTTGTGCATGAGTCTTTCTTTAGGCTTGTCTGGTTCTCTTTTTAGGATGAATTTCTAGATGAAATTACCGGGTCACTTGGTATACACACTTATTCATTTATTTATATTTTTATATATCTTAAGTTTTTTAAAAATTTGCGTTCAGTTGGTACACAGTGCTACCTTAGTGTCAGGTGTACGACAGAGTGATTTCACAAGATCATCAGTCATGCCGTGCTTGCACAGGTGTCACCATACGGATGCTGTTACGGTATCATGGACCGTACTCCTTGCACCCTACCTTTTCTTCTCCTGACTTACTCATTCCACAGCCGGCATCCTGCATCTCTCCCTGACCTTTACCCACTTTGCCATCCCTTGCCCCCTCCTCTCTGGCAAACATTGGTTAAAATTTCAATGTATTTGTGAAGTGTCCGTCCTCCAAAAAAACTTGACACGATTTAAATTTTTATCAGTGTTGGAGATGATTTCTGTTTTATCACCTCTTTGTCCGAGGCCAGATAGATACATTTTTTAAAAAAAAATTCTGATTATTATATTTTTTGCTTTTCTGGTAGGTTACAGATGACGGGTTTTTTTTTTTTTTTGCTGTTTTTATTTGTTTTTTTTCATTTTTAATGGATGTCATTGTTCTCAGCAGCTCTGTGTCACATTTTGACGTATTCATTTTCCTTTTAGGAAGTCATTTAAAATAATATCCTTAAAGTACTTCTGCACTTCATCTAATATTTCATTTCTTTGTAGACTTCGGAGTCAGCTTTTTTATCGAGGGACAGTACAGGCGTTTCAATGGAACCAGATGCAATCAACATTTAAAAGACACATTTTCCTTGATGCTTTTATGCAAAGCCCTATTTCTCTCAAGACTAAACAGTTCACAAATGTTTTTTTATCTAATCTTTAAAACATTAATAGACTTCATTTTTTAGAACAGGCCTTGGTTTACAGAAAAAAATGTGCAGAAGATACAGTGTTTCCATATGCTCACCACCCTCTCAATGGCATTTCTCTTACTATTCCTTTTTTTTTTTTTTTTTTTTTAAGATTTTACTTATTTGAAAGAGAGAGAGAGTGAGAGAGCACATGTCAGCAGGGGAAGGTGCGAAGGGAGAAGCAGATCCCCTTTAAGCAGGAAGCCTGGTGTGGGGATCCATCCCAGGACCCTGGGATCATGACCTGAGCTGAAGGCAGATGCTTAACCCACTGAGCCCCCCAGGTGCCCCTCCCTTACTATTCTTGCATTAGACTGGTACATCGATTATAATTGATGAACCACTATTGACATATTATTATTCAATATTGTTTTAACTTATATTAACATTTACCTTTTGTGTTGGACAGTCTATAGGTTTGGAAAATATATAATGTCACATAGCTACCAGTATAGTTTCGTACAGAATGAGTTTCACCACCCTAAAACTCCTATGCTCTGCTTATTCATCTCTCCTCCTTCTCTCATTTCTTATCTGAACCTCTGGAGGCCATTGATATTTTTTCTGTCTTTATTTTTGTGCCTTTTTCAGAATGTCATATAGTTGAAATCCCTACAGTATGTAGCCTTTCAGATTGGCTTCTTTCTCTTAGTGATATACATTGAACTTTCCTCTATGTCTTTGTTGCCTCGATAGCTTATTTTTTTCTTATCTGTGAGTAATATCCCAAACCACAGTTGGTTTATCCATTCACGTATTGAAAGACACCTCAGTTGTTTCCATAATTTGGGGAAATGATGAATTAAGTTGCTACAGACAGTTATTTGTGTGCAGGTTTTTGTGTGGTTGGAAGTTCTCAAGTCATTTGGATAAATTGTAAAAGCTGCACTATATGGAAAAACTATGCTTAGTTTTGTAAGAAGCTGTCAGACTGTCTTCCCATGTGGCTGCACCATTTCGTTTGCCCACCACCAGTAAATGAGAGTTCCTGGAGCTGCACATCCTCACCCGCCTTTGATACTGTCAGTGTTTTGGGTTTTGGCCATTCTAATAGGTGGGAGTGTTATCACATTGCTTTAATCTGCAATTTTCCAATGACATATGCTGAACAAAGTTTCACCCCCTCTGCTTATTTTCCATGTCTGTATCTTCTTCAGTGTGGTGTGTCTATTAAAATCTTTTTATCATTTTTAAACTGGATTGTTTATTTTTAAATTAGTGCATTTTAAGATTGTTTTTAAATTTTTTAATGAAGATTTTATTTATTTATCGATGAGAGACCCAGAGAGAGGCAGAGACACAGGCAGAGGGAAGCACAGGCTCCATGCAGGGAGGCCCGACGCGGAACTCGATCCCGGGACCCCGTGGTCAAGCCTGAGCCGAAGGCAGATGCTCAACCCTTGAGCCACCCAGGCGTCCCAAGACGTTTTTTAAATGTATTTTGGATACAGTCTTTTTTATCAGATGTGTGTTTTGCAAATTTTTTTAATGGATTAACTTTTCATTCTCTTAATATTGTCTTTCACTGAGCAGTAGTTTTTAATTTTAATGAAGTCAAATTATCAGTTTTTTCTTTCATGATAGTGATTTTGGTGGTGTTCTCTAAAATATTGCTAAAATTGAGGTCATCTAAATTTCTACCATCTTATCTTCTAGGAGTTTTATAATTTTGTGTTTTATATTTAGGGTCCATGATCCATTTTGAAGCTATTTTTGTGGAAGTTGTAAGGATTGTGGTTTTATTTTTTTATTTTTATTTTTTTTTGTATGTGACTGTCCAGTTGTTCGAGTACCACAGATGTCTTTGTCCGTGCTGGGAACCCTAACACACCCCTGTGTCATTGACACTAAGACTAGAGATTTAGATGTAGACGTGAATATTTTTTGCTACAGCTGAATAGCTTGCTCGAAAGCCAAAAAGAAGTGGCTTATATTTATCCTACGAGCCTTTCGTTTAGGACGAGCCTCATTGGCAGGAACACTTCCATAATGTACAATCTTAACAGAACTGGTGTGTTATTTAGGAACACACAAAGGACTGTTCAAAAGTTGGTGCAAAATTATAGGTGTGCCTAGAGGAAAAATTATGTTTCTTAACATCTTCGCTGTCTGCCCTGTTTTTCCTACAGCTTCTCATTTTACTCAAGTCTGTGATCTTTGTCTTTGTTAGCTTGCAGTGAACTTCATTCACTGATGCTGGAGGCAGAGAGTTTTCAGTTAGATGCCCTAGCTGCTGATCCATACCCTTGGAGACTGGATGTAGTCTCAATATTAAAATGTGCAGGAATACATCAAAGATACATCTTTAAATGTCCCCCTTTAACCTCGGAATAAATAATTTGGAAGTATTTCTTTTAGTTCCCAGCTTTGATAGGACTTACAATGGAATAAAAAGACAGGAGTTTCAATTCCTTTTAATGCTTCTCTTCTAATAGTTCTGTGATTTGATACCATGGTGACAGGCATCAAGAAAATACTTAGGATTAATGATGCTTTCAGTTCATTTGGAAAAGAAATGTATATTTAATTCATCTAGCTTCTTGGTTAAATTGCCATCTTGCATACAAACTCCTTTCTGGCATAAATGAATTGAAAAATACGGATTTCGAGAAATATTTTAATCCATGTAGCACCATACTTATTTTTGCCTGACTTTACGAGGCTATTTTAACCCAACTTATAGAGACAACAACAATAAAAAGAGTAAAGCAGATGGCTTAAATATTATAAGTACATCTTATAACACTTTTGGGATTTAGAGAATTACTTTTGGGATCGATGAGCTATTTCTTAGTATTTAAATGTTGGCTATTTCTTAAAATGTTTTTGGTCTTACCTGGGTTAAACTTTTATTTATTTATTTTTAATTTTACCTTTAATGCAAAGAGGAATAGCCACTTGAAGTTACCTGAGCATTCGAGTAGTTTCTTTGCAGTGTCCTTTGAAATATTTCTTTCCCAGTATTTTCTTACAACCACCATTGCAAGTTTCTACTTCAGCTTGGACTTGTTTCTATGACTTCTTGGTGTCTCTGACTTCTGCCTTGTACTGTTTTTGCCCCACACTCTTCACACTATTTGATCTTCAACACTACTCTGCTCGGATTGTTGTAGTAACTGTTGCGCGCTGCGGTGTAGGAAGAGTATGGATCTTGGGGTGGGTGCTCCTCTCTCCCTGCACCCCCAACACTCAGATCTCCCTAAGGCTCACTGCCTCCGCTGCACAGCATCGTCAGTGCTCTCATAGACGTTGGCCTCATGGTTAAATGAAAACTTGTTCCCTTAATGCTTCTCATCTGTCCACAATTCTTACCTTGACTTATGAAATCCACAGAAGTTGGTGCTCAGACAAGCCCTCAGCACTCCTGTTAACTCCCTGCGTGTGCCCAACATTTTAGCCAACACCCAGACCAAACTCTCCTACCCTGTTTTTGCCCTCTCTCTTCCTGAGCCTCTGTTTATATTTCTGTTGCCTGGAATTTCTTCCCTCTTCCTTCACCATTTATTGAAAGGCTATGGATTCATGAAAGTGCCCTGAAATGACCTCTCCGAATTCCTGATCAAGCGTAACCCCAGCCGAAAATGGCCTGTTTATCTTCCTGATGTTTATAGGGCACTGATGTTTGCTTTCTTATGACACTTAACAATGACTGTTTTGAGGGACTCCCGGGGGGGGTGCTCAGCAGTTGAGCGTCTGCCTTCGGCTCAAGTCATGACCCCAGGGTCCCGGGATCGAGTCCCACATTGGGCTCCCCACAGGGAGCCTGCTTCTCCCTCTGCCTGTGTCTCTACCTCCCTCTGTGTCTCTCATGAATAAATAAATAAAATCTTAAAAAAAAAAAAAGCGGGAACCCTGGGTGGCGCAGCGGTTTGGCGCCTGCCTTTGGCCCAGGGCACGATCCTGGAGACCCAGGATCGAATCCCACATCGGGCTCCCGGTGCATGGAGCCTGCTTCTCCCTCTGGCTATGTCTCTGCCTCTCTCTCTCTCTCTCTCTCTCTCTCTGTGTGACTATCATAAATAAATAAAAAAATAAAAATAAATTAAAAAAAAAAGCATTTGAGGAAACGGAAGAAGAAATATTGGGAATTAAATGGAAAAAGGCCATATGGAAATAAATATACCCATAAGTGAATGAAATATAAATGCATAAAAGGGCCCCAAATGGAGGATCTTCTCTGGATTGCATCTTTAAGAGATATTTAATGCTCATCAATGTGAAATTTAAAAACTATTACCTATTCATTTATATTAACTGTTAATCTTTAAAAAAATTAAGTACTAATCTTAAAACCTTTACTAAATTTTTATGATATCTTTCCTAAACATTTTCCTCAAGGATTTCTCTGTTTTCACTTTGGTTAATTTTTAAGAAGTTAATTAAATATGAGGATGGCCTTTCCATTCTCTTCTCCTGATACTCCTGGCTGTTTGAAAAAGAACACTCAATTCATTTAATAAAGAAAACACCTATTGGGATGCCTGGATGGCTCAGTTGCTTAAGTATCTGACTCTTGATTTCAGCTCAGGTCATGAATCAAGGTCATGAGGGCATTGGGGTCTGCATTGGCCATGGAGCCTACTTAAGATTCTCTCTCTCCCTCTCCCTCTACCCCTACACCATCCACTTCTCTCTCCCTAAAAAAGAAAAGGAAAGAGAAAGAGAAAAGAAAGAGGAAAGAAAAGGAAGAAAGAAAGAGGAAAAGAAAAGGAAGGAAAGGAAGGAAGGAAGGAAGGAAAGAAAGAAAAAAGAAAAAAAAGAAAAGAAAGAAAAAAGAAGGAAAAGAAAAGAAAAGAAAAGAAAAGAAAAGAAAAGAAAAGAAAAGAAAAGAAAAGAAAAGAAAAGAAAAAAAGAAAAGAAAAGAAAAGAGAGAGAAAAGAAAAAAATACTTGTGATGAGCACTGGGTGTTATATGTAAGTAATGAATCGCTAAATTCTATTCCTGAAACCAATATGACACCATGTTAACTAACTAGTATTTACATAAAAACTTGAAACAAACAAACACATTATTAGTATAGCTGTTGTTTTCCTTCTGGCAGCTTCAATTCTATTTTTCGTCAACTGCATCTAAGTTTTCTTTACGAATTTCATGAAATTGTCCAAGAAACATAACTCTAGGATCCTGGGATGGCACTGATAGAAGGCAAGCCATACACAGTGTGCAAAGCATAACAGGGTGCAGGTTCTCGCTTTCTTTTATCCTTTCTTTGAGTGTACATAAAGCAAATAAACATTCTGTAGTTTCTTAGAGCATGTGGATGGTGGGTATGAAGCAATCTGGATAATCTACTTTTTCATTATATTACATTTATAATTTATATATTCCATAAATCCGGTTTTATGAATAAAATGTTTTATTAAAATATAAAACATTTAGGTGTTGGATTATTGTAAGATTCTATCTACTGGAAAAATTCACTGAAATATTCCCAGTTCCCTTTGTTGTAAGGATACATACTTTTGCTCTTGAGAGATGTGTGTATGTACCCTTGATAGTAATAATCAGCCGTGCTTTTAACCCTGATAAAATAATTCGTTGCTCTTCCTTTTTTTTTTTTTAAAGTCACAAGTATATATTCACTCTACAACGCAAAAAGGTGGAATAAAAATGTATGATTTTGTTAAGCTGTATTGCTTTAAAATATTTAGGGGAAAACTACATGCAGATTTCTAAAAATAAATGTCTGGTCTCAGCCTGGCCTTATCTGATCTCAATCTGATCAATGTTGAATTTATTCAGAATGGTCTTTAGAGATTTTGTCTAAGTCTAGAGAAAATATAACTGTTCTACATGGGTTTAAACTTTGAATTAAGCCTCACAAACAGCAAGACCAAAATAGCAGAGTTAAATAACTAAAGAAATCAATGATATTTGCATAAAATGAATTAATTATTTTGGGTCTTTTGAATTTTATATGACTTCAATACAGGGGAATATACATATAGGAGCCATTCCACTAGTATTTCCTATATACTTCATTTCCTGCTCGATGTCTGAGGTTTGCTTACTGTCCAGTCTGCAAATAACCGATGACGTGGATGATCAATACATTTTGTAAGTGATATATTGAAAACTTAATTCATTTTTATTCCTATGACAAGCCTTAGCCTGCCATTAATTTCAATAAAGGGTAAGAAGATCATGCAACTTGATGTGTTAGGAAAAGCCAGTTAGTAGAAAAAGGAACAGTGCATTAAAATCTTGCTAAATAAATGAATTTGGCAAGAAAAAAGATGAAATCATAGGACAAACACATATCTATGTAACAAAAGTCATTGCAGCACTATTCTATTAATATGTGTAGGGCTTTCTGATTTAAAAGCTACTGTTTGAGAATAAAATATCTAATTTCATTTATTTTTTTTTTTACTTTGAATTTTTACTGCTATGACATATATTCAGAAAAGTCTCTAAAGCAAAGTTATACACTCTTGCAAAGTCAACACCTGTGCTTCCACATTCGGGACAGGAAATAGATCTTTACCCTCGTAATCACCATCGGTGCCTTAGCCTCTCAAGTTCATTTTTACGTTGACTTTGTGGTTACTAATTTAATGTCATTAATTTCCTTGCTTCGTCATCATTTTAACTCTTAGGTACGTGTGTCCCTAACCATGTTTAGTGGACCATTTTTTGAAGAGAAGGAATCCTGCACTATGCATCCTTTCATCCCCAGCCTCCTGTACTCACCATGATGCCTGCGACATCGAGCCATGTGGATAGGCCTACTTTGCTCCCTTTTCATTGCATGAAAAGTCTTTATCGTTTGGCTACTTCCCAAATTTTAAATCTATTCTACTGTTCACGGACATCTGAGTTGTCTCTAGGTTTGATCTTCATGTCTCTTGGGTGTGCGCCTAGATGTGGAACTGTAGGCATAGGTGTCTTTAGCTTTAGTAGATGATGCCAGACTTTCCATTATCATTTCACTCCCCTACCAACCTTTGGCATTTGTTTTTAAAGTCTAGCTGCTCTGATTGGTGTGCTCTGGTAGCCCGGTGTACTTTTCATTTGCATATCCAGCTAATTAGGTTCAGTTCCGTTTGGCCATCTGTGAAATATTTGTTTAAGTCTCTTGCCATATTTTTCTACTGGGTTATCTCCCCGCCCCCCCCCCCCCATCAATTATGATTGGTACACACACACACACACACACACACACAAATCCTATTTTGTTGGTTCTGTTTGTTGCAAATGTTTTCTCTCAGTGTGTGGCTTACCGTTTTGCTCTCTTCATGCTCTCTGCTGGGAACACGAAGAATTAATTTTTATGTGATCCAATTTATCAGTCTTTTTCTTCATGGGTATTGCTCATTGTGTATGAAATCTTCTTCTGCCCTCTCATATATTTTCCTCTGTTATATTCTGGAAGCTTTATTGCTTTGCCTTTTACATTTGCTCTACAGTTTACCCGGAATTGATTTTTATGTATTATGTGAGATAGATGTCTAGTTTCATTTTATTCCATGTGGATTTTAAATTGTCCTAGAATCATTTATTGAGAGACTGTCCATTCCCCACTGTATAAAATAATGTGAAGTGATAAAAATCAATTGTCTGTATATGCATGCATCTGGTAATGAACTCTCCATTTCATTCCATTTGTTCACTTGTCTGTCCTTGTGCCAATTGTCTTAATTATATTTTTGTAATAATTCTTGACATCCCATAGAGCAAGTCTTTTTTGCCTTGTTCTTCCACAGTCCTGTCTTAGCTATTCTTGGCTCTTGTCATTTCCACCTTTTAGTATCAACTTGTCAAAACTCTCTCTCTCTCTCTCTCTCTCTCTCTCTCTCACACACACACACACACACACACACACACACACACACACACCAGAGTTGTGATTTTTATTTGGATTCATTCAATCACTAGAGTAATTTGGAGAGAATTAATGTCTTAAAATGTTGAGACATCAGATCCATGAATGTGATCTCTCTCTCTCTAGTTTTTTTAGATCTTCTTTCTTTTCACTCAACAGAATGTTAATTTTTTTGTTTTGTGAAGACATCTTGAGCATTTTCAATGAGAACTAATCCTGGTATTTTATTGGTTTTCCTACTGTTGTAAATACCGTGCTTTATAAACATTTATCTAGCACCCTTATAAAACTATGTATCTCACATCTTTGTAAATCTTTGTAAAATTACTTTATATCAAGGTTAGTAATTCTCACTGTGTATCTAAATTCAGTACTCTAATTATATACTTTGTCACTCCCCTCCGGTAATCTATGGATTTTGGCTGCCAGCTACAGAAACTAATTTTGGCTAAGTTATGCAAAGGAGAATTTACAAGAAGAATGTAGGTGAAATCACAGATTTCTGGGTTTCTGGGGATCTGTTTTGAAACCAAGTGAGAACGAAGGTAGCCCCAAAGTCCTTGAAGTGTGAACTAAAGTTTGAAAGCATGATGCCTTTGTGACAGCTTTTCTGCACCTGTTCTTGCTTATGCTTGCATCTTTTCCTCAGTTGTGATATTCAAGGCACAGAGCATTCACTTCATCAAACTTAGATCATGTCCTGATTCTCTTTATGGAAGAAGAGGAAAAAATGTGGTCCTTGGGCTTCTTTAGTGTAGGGGGCAGCTTCTGAGAATTATCTTCCCACCAGTGCTATGCAGCTTGGGCTAGAGAACAGAATATAATTCCTCAAAAGAAAATTGGATGCTTTTAAGGAGAAGGTTTGAGTGCTGGAGAGCAGATCCAACAGTCCCTTCTCTTCAGAGGAAGATAATAGATGCCAGTTTGTTGCCCATCAGGCAGGTCTCTCTAAAGTTTAGTAGCAAATACTTTCCCAAGTGTGGATATACACGGTAATAGGATCTCTGAATCCTGATTGTTGTTGTTATTCTCCACCGTCTCCCACTCCTCCCTCTGCTTCTCTTCGTCCCCCTTTTCTCCCTGCTCCTCCTTCTTTTCTTCCCTTACCAATTTTAATCGGTCAAAACATGATAATTGATAACAAAACGTTTTGGTGAAGCAGATTAGAGAATTGGGAGGTCAAATCTTGGTATAAGTATTTAATTTTTTTTCTGTAGAAATTTGTAGTATTAAATAAACTAAGAGAGATATACCCTATAACTTAATTTCTCTAGAAATTAAAATAAGTCATATAACTTTTTGCACATCTATTATTATTATTATTATTATTATTATTATTACGGAGAAATGAAGTTCAATTAGGTTGGTATTTAACCCTTTTTCCATTCTAAGGATGACTCCAACTTCAAGCATGTTCCTCACTTGTGGAGAGTAATTACATTTGGAGCAATGTAAATATATGTGCAGGATCAGATGCTATAGTGATGTGCTAGTCTACTGTCCTTTACAGAGAGTTCAGAGGTCTTTTAGTTCAATCCTTACCTCATGAAGGAACTTGGCCTATCTGTCTCTGGAATTTATTGTGTAATATCCATTGAAAGCTTCCTGGGATAAGGAATGGTACTCTTGGAGACAACTTTCTCCATTACTGGGCAATGCTAAAATCACTTTCTCTCTTACTTCTTTAAGACTCCATGACTCTACTTTTATTTTTTAATCTACTTCTTTTTCTGAATGTACTTTTAATTTTTTTTAAATAATTGATGTTTCTTTTTTATAGTCAATGTTTCTTTTAAAAAATTTATGCAGATAGTAGAAAATTATACGAAATAAAAGGTGAAAGTTTGGAAGTGTCTTATACTGCCAAAGCAATTCTTTCTTTATGCAATTTCCACACATCTGTCTATGTCCAGCCTTCTGGAGCAAGGGAATGTGTGTCTGTCCATTCTTTCTTTACATAAAAACACTGCAGGTGTTAGAACACAGGTATCATGACCTCATTAACTGTTTTTCTTCCTTTCTTACTGTGCCATGTATCTTCAGTTGTTAAAATATTTTAAGTGTATACAAAACATCTTCAAAATAGAATTGTTCGGTGTTTTCATAGAAACACTTCTATGACATTTGTGCAGTTTTATTTTATTAACTAAATGTGAGACAGTACTGAATAAGCTTGTGTGACATTCTGAATCATGTTTCAGCTATTACTGAGTTTTTACATGAAACACCAATATGAGTGTCTGTCGGTACCATTTATATACACAAATGACATTTTTGTTTTTGACACTAATTCAATAAAAGGAAACATAATTTGTGGATCCCTGGGTGGCTCAGCAGTTTAGCGCTTGCCTTTGGCCCAAGGGCATGATCCTGGGGTCCTGGAATCAAATCCCAGGTCGGGCTCCTGGCATGGAGCCTGCTTCTCCCTCTGCCTGTGTCTCTGCCTCTCTCTCTCTCTCTCTCTCTGTCTATCATGAATAAATAAATAGAATCTTTAGAAAAAAAAACATAATTTTGTCATTAAAATGTTATCCATCTATATTGTTAAAATTTTCTAAAAAATGAAACTAGTAATCATAATTCTCTTTTTAATTAAATAACACCCAAAGATAGCATTTGTTAGATCACTGTTTGAAAAGATCTTGAAAGTTCCTGTGTCAGTACATGCATCACCTCTTTAATAAATAATATGTGTCATTTTAAGATTGCATGCATGTATTCTAGTTCCTATGCAAATAATTATTTGCAAAAATTGTCAACTCTTCTAATTGAAAAAGAGGTTCTTACTGAGAAGACTTAACACAGCAGTAGAATGAAGAAAAAATTTAATGCAAGCCCATGACTGTGTCATTGAGCTGTATTTCTTAATAGTCCCCCTAACTTTTATAATTTATAAGAAAATGATTATAATATATAACTATTCAGTAATACATATTTTTAAACAACAATATATAGTTATATTCTTAGAGCTATCTTTTAAAAAATGACTACTTATTGTTTGATAGCTTGAGTGTCCTAAAAATTAATTTATCCCTCCTCCTTCTAATGAGTATGACTTTGGATCATTTATAACAAATAATGCTGCAAAGAATTTCTTTGTAAGTGGGTACAAACATTTCTATAATAGATTCTTTAAACTGGAAATATTGGGTTCAGAGTATGTGATTTCAGTTACTGACATGCAAACCTAAATTGTTGTCTGATGACATTGTGATTTCCAGTCACACCAGGTATATTGCTTTGTAGCATTAGCTTCCTCACATTCTCTCCAACATGAATAATAATCACAATATTTTTAATTTGGGCAGATTGATAGTTAAAAAATGACATCTCATTTTAATTTCTCAATTTTTTAATTAAAGAGGTTATAATTTATTTAGGACCTTTTGAATATCTTTTCCTAAGGAAATCCTTTCCTGATTTTTATTTTTATTTATTTATTTTTTTAAATTTTATTAAATTCAATTAGTTAACATATACTGTATCATGAGTTTCAGAGGTAGAGTTTGGTAATTCATCCATTGCATATAACACCCAGTGCTCATCACTTCATGTGCCCTCCTTAATGCCCATCACGCAGTGACCCCATTCCCCCACTTATCTCTCCTCCAGCAATCCTTTTTGTTTCCTTTAGTTAAGAGTTTCTTATGGCTTATCTCCCTCTCTGATTTCATCTTGTTTTATTTTTTCCTCTTTCTCATATGATCCTCTGTTTTGTTTCTTAAGTTCCACGTATGAATGAGATCATATGATAATTGTCTTTCTCTGATTGACTTGTTTCGCTTAGCATAGTACCCTCTGGTTCTATCCACATCAATTGGTAATATATCATTTTCTTTTTGATGGCTGAGTGATATTCTATTATTCACATCTTCTTTATCCATTCATCTGTTGATGCGCATCTGGGCTCTTTCCATAGTTTGGCTATTGTGGACATTGCTGCTATAAACGGTGGTTTATAAGTGTCCCTGGGATCATTGTGTTTGTATCCTTTGGGTAAATACCTAGTAGTGCAATTTCTGGGTCATAGGCTAGTTCATTTTTAACTTTCTACAGAACCTCCATACTGTTTTCTACTGTCTATACTACTTGCATTCCCACCAACAAAATAAGAGGGCTCCCCTTTCTCTGCATCCTTGTCAACATCTGTTGTTTCCTGACTTGTTAATTTTAGCCGTTCTGACTAGTATGAGGTGGTATCTCATCGTGGTTTTGATTTCTATTGCCCTGATGCCAAGTAGCATTGAGCATTTTTTCAGGTGTTTTTTGACCATTTATATGTTTTTGGAGAAATATCTGTTCCTTGTTCTGCTCATTTCTTGACTGGATTGTTTAGTTTTTGGGTGTTGAGTTTGATAAGTTCTTTAAGATTCTTGGATACTAACCCTTTATCTGATAAGACATTTGCAAATATCTTCTCCCATTCTCTAGATTGTCTTTTGGTTCTGTGGATTATTTCCTTTGCTATGCAAAGCTTTTTATTTTGATGAAGTCCCAGTACTTCATTTTTACTTTTGTTTCCCTTGCCTCTGGAGAAGTGTCTAGCAAGAAGTTGCTGTGGTCGAAGGTTGCTGCCTGTGTTCTCCTCTAGGATTTTGTTGGATTCCTGTCTTACATTTGGGTCTTTCATCCATTTTGAGTTTTTTTGTGTGTGTGGTGTAAGAAAATGGTCCAGCCTTTCTTCATTTTTAATTGGATTGTTTTATTATTATTGATTTCTTATTGGAACCCTTTAAAAATTAGGGTTGTTATTTTTTTCTATTATGCATAATGCAGCTATCTTATTCCAGCATAGTATATGTCCTTTAACAGTAGTTTGTAGAAAAATTTTTTGCAAAGGATTTTTTTTTCTATTTTTAATCAGTCCTTTATAGAGTATCGTTTTCTGTTATGTTTATGACAGCCATTTATTTTTAATGATTTATTTATTTATTTGAGAGAGAGCAGGAGCAGAGGGAGGGGCAGAGGAAAAGGGAGAGAAGCAGACTCCCCACTGAGCCCAGAGCCCAGGCCACTTCATCTGAAGACAAGCCAAAACCAAGAGTCGGATGCTTAACTTACTGAGCCACCCAGGTGTCCTTTCAGCAGCCTTTCTTACCCCAAGATTATAAACTGTTATTCTATATTTTTCTTATGAATAATATTTATTTTTAACTAGGTTTCAAAAAATAGAAAAAATAGATCATTGCTAATATACATTAAGGGTGCTTATACTGTGTGACAGGCAATTTCCTTAGAATCTTTGCATCCACTAATCCATTTAATCTTCAAAATTATCTGATAAGTTTAGGTTTTTCTGACCCTGTGGGTAAGGATATTGAAGCACAAAAAGATGAAGAGGTTACTCAGCAGGTATGTAGTGAGTCGGGAATCAAGCCTTTGCAGTCGGCCTGTTCAGCCTTTTTCGTAAATCATAATGAATTACTCGCCAATGCAAGCAGGTCGACTTAAGAATTTTTATTTGAGTATCTCTGTTTCCAGCATTATTGGATTGCATTCTGTGGGGGAATATGGCAGACGTGTAAGCGCCTCTTCCTTTCACATGGAACGCAGAACTAAGAAAGTTGCATCATAACTTGAAAGCAAAGGAAAGCAAATAAGGTAGATCAAACAATCAGAAAACAAATTGTATACTTCAGAAATGAGAAGCTCTTGGTGATAAAATCCACAGGGTATACAGCAAGAAGATTTTGGTTTTGGAAGTCCTCCTTACCTCCCTCTAAAAAATCACCAATATGTTGAATCAAAGGAGAGCTTTGGAGGAACAGAGGTCACTGCATTTCTAATAGGAACAGAAAAAGAACCTTCTCAAGTAAGAAAAAAAATAAAAAATAACTCAATTTAATACCCTAATGACACCTAAGAGATCATCTGAAACACTTTATTTTAATAAAGAAGAAAAAGAGCTTCATAGAGTTTTTCTGCTGTATATCCTTTCCAAGGTAATGGCTTTGATTGAAATAAATTTTAAACTGCTAATTAAGCAGTGGCCCACCTTGATATTTTAAGCAACATGTTTATGCTCATATTAAATTACAAGAAGTGTTAGCTTCAAGGGAGGGGGAGAAAAACAATCCTGACCTTGTGAAGTCCTTCCTGTATGGATTTGGTAGAAATTTCCAACTCAGTTTCATCTTCTATATTTAGATACTTTAATAATATTCAAGGTTATCATAAGAAAATATTTCTGGCAGTGTTTCTTTCATATGTTGTTTTTTGACTGTATTATGAAATAGAAAACAAACAGAACAGATGAAATCCAGAACTTCCAGTTATAGAATATTTATATGTTTAGAGAGGGTCTTGACTATTATGCCAGATATAATTGTTTCTTAATTTTAATGTTTTCTTTTATTTGGGTGATACTGGAGGATACCATTTATTCAAGCAAAAGGTACCATGTATATAATAAAATATCTCCTTAAAAATAGATACAGAAGTTAATTGTACTATATTTTAAAAAATTGTATTTTTGTCCTTCAGTTTTAGGATAGCTATAGAATGGTGGCTGTTATATAGAGTGCTCCCACTCACATCCTCTGAAGGACATATCCAATTCTGGCAATTCCTTTGAACAGATATTCTCATGGCCCT
Source organism: Vulpes vulpes (assembly GCF_048418805.1). Lineage (NCBI taxonomy): Eukaryota > Metazoa > Chordata > Mammalia > Carnivora > Canidae > Vulpes > Vulpes vulpes. The sequence goes on from NC_132781.1 coordinate 83,476,705, forward strand.
TAACTTAATATTCTTTGTTTCCTTCTGTTGGGGCCTTAGGAGGGGAATCTTCTGGCCAAAATAGTCTTATAATACCTTCAGCTGTTTTGTCTTTTGTATGAAGAATGAACATAGTTATTGTATGAAATGATCCGTGCCTTGGATTAATCTCAATCAAGAGAAGAAAGCTGCATTCATTCATTCTTCATGCATTCAGCTATTTATCTCTCTTAGTCTGTGGCAGTGATTTGGCAATGATTGAGGAAAGGGAAGAGATGGAGAAAAAAGAAAGACTCAATCCAGAGCAGTCTCTGGAGTCAGGCTGCCTGTGTTCCACTACTTTGCTAGTGTGACAATTGTCAAATTATTTAACCTGTTTTGCAGTTTCCTCATCTTTATGTTTTTTTTAAAATAATTTTAGCTATTTTATTTTTATTTTTTATTATTTTTTAAAGATTTTATTTATTCATGAGAGACACAGGCAGAGGGAGAAGCAGGCTCTGTGCAGGGAGCCCAATGTGGGACTCGATCCCAGGACTCCAGGATCATGCCCTGGGGCGAAGGCAGGAGCTAAACCACTGAGCCACCCAGGGATCCCCAGTTTCCTCATCTTTAAAAGGGAGACAAATAGTGTAGTAGAGAAAGAGATAGCAATTAATGTTACGTGAGTGTTAACTATTTTTATATCTTTGTTTTCAAGATTTTGTTTCTGTTTTTGTTTTAAACGTCTTTTTTTTTTTTTTTTTTTTTTTTTTTCAATAACAGCCCTTAAATTGAGTTTTGGGAAAAATGGCATGATATCTTACTATGGAGGATAGTCTACAGAAATAATATTTATTAATTTTATAATGTTTAAAGTTTTCAAAATATTGTTCTAAACATGGAATTATTGAGTCTTATGGCAATTTTGTATCATAGCCATCATGGTCATTAATCTCATATAGACAAAACCTCTTATTCTAAGTTACACAAAGAGCAAGCAGAGTCAGAAATGAAATATGGGTCACATAAATTCTGCTTTTTTTCATTTGATACTACCTGGCCTAGGACCTAGGTACCTGATGAGGTTAGAGAAAATGGGGATTTAAGAACATGTTAAGAGAAAGGAGCAAGTACTCTCATAATTGTCAGCTAATAATGCTTAGTCTCTTCTTCCTTTTTTTATTTTGCCAAAAAAGAAAAAAAGTTAAGAAGTGAGAATTCATCCATTATTCTTAACTCACAGCAAACTGCTTTAAGAAGTTAGAATTCATCCATTATTCTTAACTTGCAGCAAACTGCTTGTAATCTTTAAGATCTTAATAAATTTTATGTAAAGTAGGTAAAAGACCAAAATTAAGTGAGAGGTAGTAAAAAAAGACCTTTGGTGCAAAGTTAGACTCTTTTAAACTGTAATCAAAATCTGAAGACTGGGAAAAATTCAGAGTAAGAAGATTATGTACTATTCAACCATGAGGAATAAAGCCAATAGGGGAGGAAGAAGTTATGAATACTGTATCCATATATAGGGTTAAATATGCATTTAATTCATGTGCTTAACTATTTTCCAAGTTTAGATAGTGATTATTTTACAAAATATTGTTGATAATTTTACACAGATTTTAAAATTTTTAACCTTTATTATTAATCGGTCTTTTGTATGAAGAGCCTATGTAGTTATTTTCTATACTTCTATGAATTTTCTTTAATGATTATATTTATCTCCTTCAGTAACTTTGTCCATTTATTGACTATTTTAAATAAGTACACTGCATCATAGGGAATGCAAAAGTGAATAAATCGTATTCTTAGTTGGAGATTGATATTATCAAATGGTGAAGTTGCTAATCTGGGTTTCTTGATTGTGTCCATGCCCTAAATATATAGACCAAATAATTTTCACTAAGAAATTGGATGATAATTTATTCTAGCTATGTAAATACTCTATTTGTATAGAAGTCACATTCTGACAACTCTAGCAGTTAAAACAAATTCACTAAGAAATAAATGAAAATAATTTCTTATTGAAAAACATACTGCAGAGTTCATAGAGGATTATAATAGAATTAGAACCACCCATAGTGGCAGGGAATATTTTTAAAATTCTGTGTAAAGTTATGTTGCCTAATTTAGTGAATTTGACATCACTAACTATTAACAGCATGGATTAGCATTGCTAAAAATGGAAACAATGTGTCATGGTTCTTAATGAGGCAACATGCCCAGCAATAAAGCAAATGTCTCCATTGATCTCACTAACTCCTGAAGGCATGACCTTACAACTGCATTGTTTAGGAATCAATGTTTCTAATGACTCAAGAGAAAGGATAAATTATATTTTGGTATCCACTGTTTTAAAAGCTATAAGAAAGCTTATGTTTTAAGATTTTTCTCAACAATAATTAATAATTTTAAAAATAATGTTTTATTGGATAAGAGGGTAAACTTTAAACTTGTGTGGAAACAGGATTTGCATGATAACTATTAGTATTGAATTTTCTCAGTTGACTCAATTTTTCATAAAGTTTTCTATTCCAATTTTTAATTTTAATAAAACAATTACCCAACATAAAATATCAAGGCAGCCAAAGCCATTCTATTTTTTATTTACTGCCCGCTTTCTAATTCGTGTGCTTTTATTCATTTTCCCCAAATCATATTGACTTTTAGAAAAGAATAGCATTCCATGACCATTATTTTTCACTCTTTCTGCCTTCCAGAGCAGGAACAAATACTGACTGTATCATGCCTGCTGTAGTCAAGGTCTTTGCTAAATATTTTACAAAGCCAGTGCCTTCATGCAGTGTTTAATATATTTGTGATACTGTAAGGATGTGTGAAGTAAAGCGATGCAGCACAGTGCTGACAGGTAGTGCAACTATAGACCACTTATTTATCATTCCTGTGCCTTAGTTTTCCCATTTGTAAGTTGGGGATAACTACAGCACTCACTCGGCAGGCCTTTATGAGGCTTGGATAAAATAATTGTCAGACTCAGAAAAGTAACTGGCACATGCTGATTGCTCACAAAGTTAATAAAATAAGAGGGTATTACAGTGCCTCAGAAGAAGGAAGTTACATCTATCTTCCTTTTTTTTTTAAACATTTTATTCATTTATTTGAGAGAGATTGAGAGTGAGAGAACGTGCATGAGTGAGGGAAAGGGGCAGAGGGAGAAGCAGACTTCCTGCTGAGCAGGGACCTTCTCCCCACCGCGCCCTCCACCCCCAACACAGGACTTGATCCCAGGACTCTGGAATCAACCAAAGGCATAACCAATTGAGCCACCCATCTATCTTCTTTAGGCTTCATGAAACATATAATATCTGAGATTGACCTTAAAGATGTGATTTTTGGCAAGTGGAGATGGCAAGGCTCTAGAAAAGGCTATTTCAGATGGAGAGAGCCATTGCTCATTGATGGGACTTTGTGTCATATTTAAGAAAGGATCATCTAGTTTCACTGTTACGAAAAGTAAGCATGAAGAAATAGGATCAAACTAGCTAGAAACGTTAAGGGGCAGGGAATGGGAATTCCACTAGGCAAATCTAAGAAGATTTTACTTAATTCAGAAATTGCAAAAATTGAAAAGGATTAAGCCTGGAAGCTGATATGATGGAAATTTTATCATAGAAAATTAGTATAGTTTGTTTAATAAAAGATATGTTATATGTTACTGCAATAAAACAAAGACAAAAACAAATGACCAAATAAAGCAGTAGGCCTAGTGGTAATAAAATTGAGAAATGGAGTTATATATGAATGTTAGAAAACTCTCATTCATTCTACTAGATTTTTTTTTTAATCTTAGTGTGGGTTGCAAGATGACTAATAAAAAATACTTGGAATAATCCCAAACAAATTTTCCAACCATGATAGCATGACTGGGGCTGGTGCAACTGTGTAAGCCACTAGAACACTGGATAATATAGGCTAAAAAACTAGTTTTATACACTGGACAGTAGGAAATGCAGAGGTATGATCACAGAAGAGAATACAATGAGGAGAGCTCTAGGATCACCTTGGCTTTTTCCCTGAAAATGTTTTCCTAACCATGATGCAAGGAGGAGTCTAGTGGTCTCTCTGGTTGAGGTGACATAAATAGAATTTGGAGAGGCCCAGATTGCTGGAATTTCCACGCTAGGATGCAGGTAAGGAGAAAAACCTCCAGAACCCTGATAAGTGGTATCATTGGGTCTGTCACTGTAATCCTAAGCTGGTTGAGGATAAGGGGAAAATCCATGAGGCTGTAGGGAATAAGTAGGGAATTATAATATGTTCAATTTTCATAGGTCACCCAAGGCTAGAGTAGTTTCAGTTCCAACAGGTTAGAGTAGAGAGAACTGTTTGAACATCTGAGACATTCATAAAAAAAAAAAAAACCCTTAAAAGTGACACATTAGAAATGGATGTAAGTTAAGCTTAGAATAAAGGCTACACTGAACCTGCACACCACTCCACCCCCCAAAAAATAGTCCTAAAACAAGCCTCAAAAGGGTCTACACATAACTTCCTATCAATAGAAAAGTCTAATACACTTTTTAAAAAGTCAACAAAATGCAATACTCAATAACATAACATTCACGATGTCCAGAAACAAACAAAAGAATCACTAGATATGCAAAGAAAAACATAACTCTTGATTTCCTTAGGAAAAAAATCTGGTAATAGAAAGTCAGATAGAAGTTACAAAGATGTGGAAGAGGTACCTGGGTGGCTGAGTTGGTTAAGCCTCTGACTCTTGATTTTGGCTCAGGTCATAACCTCAGAGTTGTGGGATCGAGCCCCTCCCCACTATATAGGGCTTCCCATTGGGTGTGGAGCCTGCTTAAGATCCTCCCTCTCCCTCTCCTTCTGTCTCTCCCCAATCCATCTCTAAAAGAAGAGAATAATAACAGTGATGTGGAAATAGCAGAAATATTATAAGATGAATCACTTATAATAAACATACTCAGGATTTAAAGGAAAACATGAACATAATAGCAATAGAAATGGAGGCTATAAAAGAGAATTAAGTGGAACTTTTAAAGCTGAAATATAGAAGGCCTGATATGAAAATTCAACTAGATTAATAGCAGTTTAGAGTAGAGAAAAAAAATCAGTGAATTTGAAGACATAGAAAGTATCAGAAGTGAAGCACAAAGGTTAAAAAACAAATAAAAATAAAAATATACCTTCAGGGATCTCTGGGACCTGTGAGACAACATCATGTGCTCTAAAGAGGAGAAGGGGAAGAGAAATTTTTGAAAAAATAATGGCCAAATTTTTCCAAACGTGATTAAAATTATAACCAACAGATTCACAAATATCAGAGAACCAAAGCAAGATAAAAACAGAGCAAACCAAAGCAGGGTACATCATAAGCTAATTGCTAAGAATCAATATTAAGAGAAAGTCATAAAAGGAGTAATAAAGAGAAGACCTGTCGTATTTTGGGAGAATAGAGGAATATCAGAATTATTACAGATATTTCATCATAAATAATTCAAGATAAATGACGATGGAATGTATTTTTTAGAATGCTAAAGAAAAAAAAACCTAAATCTATATTTCTATATCCAGCTAAGATTTCCTTTCAAATGAAGGTAACATTTTTGTAATTTTTTTCCCCCAGAGAATTTATACCCAACAAAACTGCATTACCAGAAATGTTAAAGGAAATTTCAGGCCAAGGAAAGGTGATATTACATGGATCTAAGCAAAGAAGTTTGTCTAAACAAATCTCCAACAAATTGGAGATTGTTGGTGTTGACAAATATGGGTAAATGTAAATGTATTATTTTCCTATTTTGTAATTTAAAAAATATAGTTGACTGTGTAAGATAATAATGACATACTGTGTGCTATGTACTATGTGTGGCAGTCAAAGATGTGGTATGGTAGTAACACAACGACCAGATAAGGGAAATAGTACCTTTTTATAAGGTTTTTGCATTGTATGTTAAATAATATAGTTTTATTTGAAAGTATGATTATTGTAAGTAAAAGACATATGTGCATATTATAACCCATAGAGCAACCATAAAAATACCCAGAATAGGCACAGTGAATAAGCAAATGATAGAAATAAAATGAAGGGGTACTTGGGTGGCCCAGTCAGTTGGGCAGCTGATTCTTGATTTCAGTTCAGGTTGTGGTGTCAGGGTCCTGGGATGGAGCCCCACACCAGGCTCTGCGCTCAGTGGGGAGTCTGCTCAAGGATTCTGTCTCCTCCTCCCTCTGCCCCTCCCTCTACCTCCTCTCTTTCTGTCCCTCCCTCTCTGAAATAAATAAATCTTAAAAAAGAAATAAAATGAAATGATGATCATTCATCAAACAAAAATTTTTGAAAAGATAAGTAACAAATGAGACAAAATAAAAGCAAGATGCGTTTTAAGCCTAAACTATTGATAATTACATTAAATTAATGAAGGTCAATATACAGGGATGCCTGAGTGGCTCAGTAGTTGAGTGTCTGCCTTTGGTTCAGGTCATGCTCCTGGAGTCCTGAGATCAAGTCCCACATCGGGCTCCCCTCTGCCTGTGTCTCTGCCTTTCTCTGTCTCTCATGAATAAATAAATAAAATCTAAGATAAAATAAAATGAAGGTCAATATACAAAAACACGATTGCTTTTTGTATGGAATAAAGGCATGTGAAATACTTAGGTATATACAGAACAAAATACATGCAGGATTCAAGCAAAGAATACTAAAAACAATTGATAAGAGAAATTATGTAAGACCTAGCAGAATGGGAAACTATACTATGTTTATTGTTTGGATGGCTCAATATTATGTGAGTTCTTAATGACATTGTTAGATTCAGTGCAATTCCAATCAAAATCTCATCAGGCTTTTTTACAAAAATTGATAAGCTGATTATTAAATTTGTATGGAAATATTAAGTACCTATAATAACCAATTTTTAAAAAGAAGAGGAATTGAAGAACTTAAATTACTTGATTTTAAGACTTATCATAAAGTCACGGGACTCAAGAACAGGTAATATTAGTATAAATGTTGGCATAAATGTTATTGGATATAAATAGAGAATTCAGAAATAGACTGTCACAGACATGAGAAGGCAATTCAGTGGAGAAAGGTAGTGAAAAAAATGGTATGTGAAAAAACTGGAGAGTCATATGAAAAAAATAAATCCAAACCTTACTTCTTTAATTCTAAATGGATAGACCTAAATATAATAGTGAAAGAACAAACTTCTAGAAGAAGAATTTTAGAAGAATCTTAGTGACATTGGATTTGGCAAAGATGACTTGTAAGATCCAAAAACCATGAAGGGTAAAAATAAAAATAAAAATAATAAAAAAAGACGACAAGCAAAACCAGAAATTTTGCCTTTCAAAAGACAGAGAAATGAAAGGCAAGGGAAACATTTACAAAATATGTATCTAATGAGGAACTATATAAAAAATATATATATAAAGAGGTATTACAAGTAAATCGAAAGAAAGCCAGCCAATTGGCAAAAGATTTTAGAAGATACTTAAATCCCGAATATGTATATATGCATATGTATTGCGTATATCACGTATCTCACGTGTGTTTCATGTGTCATATATGGTACACATACGCACACACGTGCGAAATCTGAGGCCTTTCTCCTGTTTTTTTTTAGCAAGCGTCCTGTCCCTGCCAATCAAGGGAACTCTGCCTTTTGCTAACCATCATCACGCGTGTCACACACTTACCCGCAAGTGGGCATGTCAGCGCTTCAGAGGGAGTACCAAAGCTCAACTAGGTCACCGAAAAATGTGATGTCACTGTTAGCTGAGTAAAGGCAGCTCAGCAGGGCCCAGAAAGCCTCCATTTAGGTCATCTGGCTTCATTTTAATGCATACTGGGCTGTATCCTAGGTGATGGTCTAAAGTAAATGAGAGAAAATTAAGGATTCATGGAAGGAGAAGACAAGGCTTGTGTTCTTGGGGGTGACCAGGCAAGAAGCTCACTAGATTCTCTTCCTTTCAACTATGTGTTACAAATGCAAAAACAAACTATTTCATGTTTTCTTTCCTTTTTTAGACTATGGCTGTAAGATGAATAGACATATAATGAAATTTGAATGTTGACTGGAGTGAAACTAAAATGTTGAAGAAAGAATAAGTTATTCTTTCCAACTCAGTAAAACAGCTAGACTGGGACCCACCCTCTGTGCTCAGTGGTGTTCTTGGCTGACAGAGAATGTAAAGTTACTGGAAGGTCAGATTCATGTTTCAAGGATCTTATGAGCTCTTGTCCTATGGGAACATATTGATACTTGATAGTAATGATATTTTCTGGATTTTTTCTGTTGTTAAAGGACCAGAATCTCATTTTTTATAACATCCCATCCAAAGGAAATATTATGTGGAATTTCAGTGTATAAAATTAATTTTAAAAAAGGCAAGTGGGAAAGGATGTGAGCCTGAAGCCCTTCAAATTCAGAACTGAGTGTTTTTACTCATTTCAGAAATCTCCGAAGAAGCCTAGGGTTCCTGCTGAGATCCCCAGACCTCCTGGGAACCTTATGGTTCAGGAGCACACAATTTCAAAGTCAATAACAGATATAATTTTGCAGCAGGTCTCCGTTATTTTTTCTGAAGAAATGACCAAAATGATATGGAAATCTCACTTGGTTTTGATACAAACTAAATGGGTTTGTTTGGGTACTTTTAATGCACAAAAATCCTGTTTTGAACTAATTTCAGTCCTGTGGTGAAAATATCGGATCATCGAACCCATAATGTTATCATTTATTCATGCATGTCACAGTTATTTACTGACACCCAGGAGCCATTCTAAGTGCTGAGGGTAAAATCAGATTGTAGGAAAGGAGATTTTAAAAACTGACCGACTTAAAAAGTCGATTTGTAAACTGTGTCAAAGAAAATGAGATGTATGTGAAGATAGAGCATCTTAAAGGGATAGATAAGGGATAGGGGAAGCTGAGGAGCTATATTTGGGCAGAGAACTGAATGAAATTGAGATACTGAATGAATCCAAACGTACCCTTCGAATGTTCTGGGCAGCCAGCACTGGTGCATGTGCTAATGGTTGTATTCAGGTAACGGGGACAGAAGTTTGATTGCAGTGAATAGGATGGGGGAAAAGATGAGGAAGAAAGTAGGTATTGACAGCTCTTTCAAGGACTTTGCCCGATCAGGGCACAAGATCAATTTTGGTTAAATAAATGATAGAAAGGATGGGCTGGTTTTCCTGATTCATTATAATGCCACTTTACAGGGATGGCATTTCATAGATTAGTGGCTATCAGAGTCTTTCTAAACATGTTTTATTCATTTTGCCAAAACACATCCTTTGTGGAGCCTTCATATGTAAACAGATGTCCGTAGAGCATCACCCCATAATCTCATGCAGCTGTTAAGTTGCATATCACCAGATGATGTTACCTTGAAATGTTTAAAGAGGATATACTGTTGCAAAATGCCATCCTAGAATGTCTCGTATTTATGCTTTATATATAAATGCATGCATATAGTGACCTGAACCTCGTGATCCTTTTACTGTAGGAACAAATGAAAACAAATGGGTGAAGAAGAAAAAAAGAAAAGGAACATGTGATTTTCCATGAATGTCACTCAATTGGTTTGTTTTGTTTTGTTTTTGTTTCTGCCCACATCATGGGGCATGCATCTGCCTGGGGCGATCAGAAGGGGTTAGACTGTAAGACTTCAGATGATAGGTAGGATTTTAATAGCTTAAAAGGGTGTTAGGAAAATGATATGTTGTAGAGAAAGAGTTTGAAACGGGTCAGAGGTACGGCATAGGCATGAAAGCATGAGCCACAGTCAAGGTAGGGCAAATGATCGGATTGCATGCGGGCAGGAGAGAGAGCAGTACAAGGCAATGAAAATGTACCGGGTTTTTTTGTGTCCTAAAATAATCTCAATATACTTTTGCAAAATGTACCTCAGGAATTCTTATTTTGCTAACGAGGAAATAAAAGTGAAAAAAAAAAAGTTGCATACCTAGCAAGTGGTGGATAGAAGCAGCATTTTAAGCCTCTCCCTCTGACTCTTGAAGTGTCCCTTCGACTGCACTTACTGTCTCTTAGACAATTCCGTGAAGAATGACTGGGCTCATACTTTGGTGGGCCTTCAACCCTGCGTTAAAAGATTTCCACTTCATTTATTAAGTAATAAATATGTAATAAGTAATAATATTAGATAATACCAAAGACTTTTAAATAGGCATTAGTATCATCAGAATTGTGCTTTGGAAAACTAATCAGATGGCTGAGTCCAGAACTGAGTGGTATGGAGAAGTCAGGACATGACACGACAACGGTAAATCAACCGTAGTCATGTTAAGGGGAGGGCAGCCATGGGGTTGTGCCACTCAGCTGTACATTCCAGAAAGAACCTGCTGGTCATCTGCAAGTTGTCCGGTTGGTGGGCAATTCCTACTGTTAGTGCTTTTGGGATCCACAGTGGCTTTTGACCAAGGCCATGCTTTTCCTGGGCGGCCCTCTTTCAGTGGCTGAGCATGTCAGGTGTTCAAGAGCCTGCCCAATTCTGAACGATGTGGGACTCCTATAATAGGAAGTCCTTGCTCCAGAACTTCCCACTGGGTTAGCCAAGACTTTGTCAGATCTTCACTGTTTTGAGCCTTTCTCTGCCCAGTCTTGTTTCTTTTCCTCCACCCAAATCCTTTTCTTTAACATTTTTCACATCTCTGTCACAGTCTGAAGTCTTTCCTTACCCAATGTTCCTTCCCCTTTTATCTTTTACACATACTCTCTCCAACAAATCTCCTGTGCTCCTAACTCTGTCTCAAAAATGTTCATTCTACAATAGTTAAGGTGTGGAAATCAAAAGATGACAACAGATGCTCGAGCTGTTTCTGGATGATGATGGTGATGATGATGGGTGATGCTAATGGTGATGATGGTGATGGTAATGATGGTGATGGTGATGGTGATGATTGTGGTGATGGTGATGATCGTGATGATGGTGATGATTATGCTGATGGTGATGATGGTGATGGTGATGAAGATGATGATGGTGGTGATGGTAATGGTGATAGTGTTGATGATGGTGATGGTGACAGTGATGATGATGGTGATGATGGTGATGGTGATGATGGTGATGATTATGCTGATGGTGATGGTGGTGATGATGATGATACTGACTTTAGCATCACTTAAGTTTTTCTGTAGTCACAGCCAGAAATGCAGTTTATAAATGTGTAGTTTCTAGAACTGACAGTGTATCCAAAGAGATGGAATCTAAGGAAAAGAGAAAAAGTTAGAAAACCAAAAAAGGCTCAAGGGTAATAAGAGGAGATCTGTGACAGTGGAGAAAAGAGTTTCATTGAGGAAAAGGGAATCAATATTGTAAATGCTGCCAAGCTAACAAGGAGGGTGAATGCAGCAAAAAGGTCATGTTACCTGTTTTTTTTTTGTTTGTTTGTTTCTGAAATGTAATGATTTTTTTTTTTTTTTTTTTTTACGATTTTATTTATTCAGGAGAGACCGAGAGAGAGAGAAGCAGAGACACAGGCAGAGGGAGAAGTGGGCTCCCCACAAGGAGCCCAATGTGGGACTCCATCCCAGGACCCCCGGGTCACACCCTGAGCCGAAGGCAGACTCTCAACCACTGAACCACCCAGGCGCTGCCCCCGAAATGTAACTATTCTTAGTGTGAGCGTAGCTGGCTATGAGCAACAGGGACTGAGAGGGCTCACTAATCTAGAATCTTGGGTTTAAAATTGAATGATGTCAAGATGTCTGTGGACCTATCCCTTCCCCTCTGAAGCAGTAGGTATATTTTTCTCATTTGTAATTTTGATAAGGAATTAGTGTAAGAATCCCAGCCAACTCTAGTTGAGACGCACATATTCCTTATTAGAATGACTACCATTGCTCACAAGAAGGTGTGAAGATCCGCGTCCACACAGACACACACACACACACACACACACACACGTGTCGCTTGCATTTGTCCTGGTAATTCTAGATAGTCTGGTTGAAGCAAATGAAACTAAGCACCGTGTTTCCTTAACTTGGTTTGCACCTATATTTTCTAGAGTGTGGCTCTCAGATTGGGGTTACATATGCCATTATCGCAGTCATTCAAAACTGTGTTAAGAAAGGGGAAGTTAGAAAAATAGGGTTTTGACTAATGGCTTTACTTATCTAATATTTAGACCAAACAACTGTTGTTTTCTTTAGTGATTTTCACCGCTGACCCACAGACTTTACTGTGCAAAGTTGTGTGCTCATTTTTATGGAATACAATCATTTTAATTACGTTCTTAACTCTGTCTTTCTATGTTATTTGAAGCTAGACATGCTCATTAGGAAGTAATCGTATATTTCCAAGTAAAATTGAGCTATAATTCCTGTACCTGCTGGGTGTATTCAGAGAACAGGTCTCCAACTGTGATATTAATATTACATTATTTATCATGAAAGAAACTTGCCAACTTATTTCAACTGAAAGGCCAAGATGATGCCCTACAGTGATAATAATGGCATTTATTTTTTGTATAAAAGTATTGATCTAATTATTTATTTAATGTTACCAGGATATACATATGGCTGCCTGCATTCCCATTAGCATGATTCTGGTTTATACATACAATATTAAGTTATATTTAAAATAATTTTTTAAATCTTATGATTGAAAAGGTTTATGCAAAATTCTTTTATTGATCATAAATGTCAGAATGTTGATAATGCTGATATATTTTTATATAATATAGTTTTCTCATTAATTCTACTAGGGACATATACAAATGTCATGACATAAAATACTTATTGATGGTTTACCAGGTTTTACTGCTAACTAACCATGGTTAGTTGAAAAAAAAAAAAACACAAAACCTCAGGAATAATGCATTAAACAATGGGGAATTAATAGTGGCAAACAGAGGAATCTCTTCATAGAACTGCAATTCCAAGTTCAAATTTGAGGCTGGAGGTTGTGGCTATGTTCGAGTGTATTCTGGCTTTAGTTGCCACTGATGAGCACCTACAAAAAAGTTGGGTCACTTGCATCTTTTTTGCTTTATTCAGCCATCATTTTGGTGCTGTCAATCTTTAAATTTAGCTAGCTTAGTAAGTTTTCGGTGATATTTTGGTTTATTTTCTTTTTCTTGATAATTAATGATATTGAACGCTCTTTGTATGCTTATAGACCATTTGTGTGTTTTTTTTCCTTTTTTAATTTTGAAGTGTCCTTTCAGATTGTTTTCCATGGAGTGGGGTTATCTTTTAATTACTCACTTGAACAATGTTTTTATATTTTGTACAAATAGTTTTTCAGCCGATTATGAAACAATTGATTAATTTCTGAGCATTTGGCAGTTATCTGAAATATAACTTTAATTTAATGTTGTGGTCAAGAGGCTTATTATAATATGATTTAAATCCTTTCAAAGTCTTGATCTCTCTTGGTATATGTTCCTTCTCAATATTTTATCATAGTGTTCTAAAGTTATCAATTATTTGAAGTTGGTTGATAATGTGTTAAAATCTTGTATATTCATAGGGATTTTCTCCTTGTTTCATCAATTACTGAGAAAGGAATTTTAAATCCTTCAACTGTAATTGCAGAACTGTCCATTTCTCACTTCAGTTGTGTCATTTTGTTTTATATATTTTGAAATCCACTATGAGGTGTGTATACATTTGGAATTATTATGTATTCCTGATAAATTGAACCTTCTATTGTTTGAATCATTTCTGTTTCAATTTTTGACAGTACTCCTTAACCAGAGGTCATTTTGATAACAGCCACTACAATTTTCTAAGGATTGGTGTTGTCAAGTACTATCTTTTGCTCTCTACTTTTAAGCCATCTCTGTGTTTATATTTATATTTAATCTGTAACTGTTAAAGATAGCATGTACTCAGGGCACCTGGATGTTCAGTGGGTTAAGCTGCAGACTTTTGATTTCAGCTCAGTTCATGATCTCAGGGTCCTGTGACAGAGTCCTCTGTTGGGCTCCATGCTCAGTGGGGAGTCTGCTTGAGCCTTTTCTCCTCTCCCTCTGCCTCCCATCCCACCTCCACACTCACCGACCTTCTCTCTCTCTCTTTCTCTCATAAATAAATAAATAAACAAATAAATAATAAATATTTTAAAGAAAGATAGCATGTACTCAATTTTTGCTTTTTAAATCCACTTTGATAATTGGTCCTTTTAAATTAGGCATATTTATAGATGTATGATTAACATAATTATCGATATGGTTGTCAGCCTATTTTGCTAAGTTTTTTTTTCTATTTGTGCCATTTAATTTTTGTTTCTTTGTCTCTTTTACCTTGCTCTTTCCTGAGTGGCTTGAAATACTTTGTAATATCTATCCTATTGGTCATTTATTTATTTTTAATTTTTGCTTTGCAGTTATATAGATTTTTTAAAAATGAGTAGAATTATGTCCACCACCATAGTCAATATAACGGAATGTTCCATTAATACCCTGTATAGTCAACCAGTTTCCCACACCCAACCATTCATCTGTTCTCTATATCTATATTTTTTTCTTCTTCAGAATATGACATAAATGGAATCAGATAGTATATAGCCCTCTGGGTCCAACTCTTTCACTTGAAAAATGCATTTGCTGGTCATTCATATTGATACATGTACTGATAATTCCTTTCTTTTTATTGCAAGTACTACTTCACTATATGGATGTGCCAGAGTTTCTTTAGGCGCTCCTTAGGTAATGTACATTAGGGTTGTTACCTACTTTTGGTGATTTTAAAAGAATAGGTTATAAATATTAATGTAGACACTATTATGTGAACATAAATTTTTATTAAGAAATTGCAGGATATTTCTTTTAAATTTGACTTCTTATTTATATTATTTCACTCCTATTTGTAAATGTCATGTTTGAAGTGTTTGGAATGAAACTTTTATGTAATTTAAAAATTCCTACATTATGTTTTGTAAATTTTCTAGGGCATTAATTATTCTATGAAAATCCTGGCTCTGAGTGTTTGAGAGATCCAATAAAACCACTGCACCATGGATCCTTCAGCTTCTGCAAATGAGCAAATAACACAAAGGCAAATTTGCCGAGATAGTAAGAGGCAATATATAAAATATATCATAATGTTATAATCATAAGGGTGTTGTCAGAGATTAGCGTTTGAGTTTCATCTCTACCTTTTACTAGCAGGGTGACCTTGGGCAGTCTACTTTATCTAAGTCTCCATTTGTTTATCTGTAAAATAGGGATAAAAATACAATCTATCAAAAGGATTTCCTGAAGGTTAAATAAGATAATGTTAGTTGAGTATTTAGGATAATGGTTGATATTCTATGTTTATCAGTCATCAGTAGTATTTAGTATTAATCATACTTTTTACATTATAGTATTTAAGGAACTCTAAATAATTAGTGTAAACACTTCATAATCATTTAACAATCTAATTATATTTGATGCAATATGAACATTTTATGACTCACTTGTTCTACCAAATGATGTTTAGCGTTTTCTCCAAGTGTATGATTCTCTATGAATTTTCTGTCATTGCCATAACAAATCACCACAGATTTAGTGGCTTGAATGGCATGCGTGGGTTGCATGGGTCAGAGGCCTACTAGGGGTTTCACAGGTTTCAAATCGAGATGTCAACAGACCTGCATTCCTTCCTGGAGGCGCTAAGAGGGAAGCAATTTCCTGCTTATCGAGGTTGGTGGCAGAAATGAGTTCCATGCTGGCTGTAAACCGAGGGCCGTTCCCAGCCAGAGGCCACCAGCTTCCCGTGGCTTGCAGCACCATCCTTGGTACTTAAAGCCAGCAGCAGTGGCATGAGTGCTTCTCTCGCTGCATCTCCCTGACCCACTCTTTTTCTACTGTCTTTTAGTTTCAGAACTGGTTTGATTAGATTGGGCCCACCCAGGTCATCCAGAATAATCTCTGCATCTTTATTCAGCATAATCACATCTGTAAAGTTCTGTGCCATTGGAGGTAACATATTCCCAGGTTCTAAGAGTTAGGTCTAGGGCTTTATTTTTAATTTTTATTTTTAACTTTTTGCAGATGTGGGGAGAGGGAAGCCTTATTCTGTCTACCACAGATTCTAAGAATTGCATACAGGACACAACAACTCAAAGATGTCAGAGTTTGCCTTTTCAAATCCATGACATCTTCGAATCCATGCTAACCAATGCCCTATGTTCTATTAGACAGGAACCAATGATTTTCTGCTTTTTATGAAATCAAAGGTTGGCTGAGCAGTTGCTGCTGTATAGTAATAGGTGGAGGGAGAAAGGACCAAATTTGGGATGAACTAACAAAATAAAAAGGAAAAATAATATGTAAGGGATGCCAAAGCATTTGATTCTTTTTGTGATCTTGTTTTACCTACTTCATCTTTCTTTTCCTTTTTGTAAACTTTGAGCAAATGCTTTCTCTCTCTCTCTCTCTCTCTCTCTCTCTAACACATACACTTTTTGAGTTGATCCAGTTGTTACCCCGATGAAATAATGGTACTTTCAAAATAGTCTTTTTAATTGCCAACAAAATGGATGAATAATCCTTAGTTTTCATTTTAAAATTTATTTTTCAAGTTAAGAGATCTTTTGTCTGTAAATTCAATGCAAATCCCCAAATTTCTTCTTACATATTAACCAATATTGTATTTCCTTTTTCCTCAATAAATAAGGCATGAGTTATAGTTACATATTTTGAGTTTTTAAGAAGTGCCTTTTGAAATTTTTAAAGAAAGCAACCGTATCATAACTAGTCATCACTTTGTTAAGTATAAATTCCCATATCATATTTGGTCTTACTACAACTCTGCTAGGTAAATTGGACAGGTAATATCTCCATTTTCGAGTTAAAGTCAGTGAGGCTTAGTACCACCCAGAATAAACTATAGATTTATCTGTTTAAATACAGCTTCATGATTTTAACCAGTGTTTTTCTTTTCTCCAAATCCCTCGTTTTATCCTTTAAATTCAGAATGTGCTCTCCTGCTCAAAAAAAGGCCCCAACTAGTAGTTCTTGCTCTACTTTGTTTTCTTGTGAGTATATATAAGGGACTTATATATAAATATAAGACATATATATATATATATATAAATTTTTTAAAGAGACATTTTTCTGTTATAAATACAAATATTTTCCTCATCATCTTGCCTGCCATTTCCTTTCTCTAAAAAGTCAATTCAAAATGTATACTTTAGAAAAATCCCTGATTAGCTCTCTAATAGTTAGATCAATTTATAATTTGTTTTACTTTGTAATTAATTAGTAGTTAGAGTGAACATTTTGGAGGTATTTATTACCTATGTGCATTTCTTCTTTTATGACGTATCCTGAATTAACGCCTTTTTTTTGATATATTTACTCTGAATATTTTTCCATTTGTCATTTTAACTTTAATTTCTTTCCATTTATCATTTCTTCAAACATTTTTATTTTTTTATTTTTTTAAAGAATTAATTTATTCATGAGAGAGAGAGAGAGAGGGACTTGAGAAGGACTTGAGAGGGACTCGAGAAGGACTTGAGAGGGACTCGAGTGGGACTCGATCCCAGGACCCCAGGATCACACCCTGGGCTGAAGGCGGTGCTAAACCACTGAGCCACCTGGGCTGCCCCTCTTCAATCATTTTTAAACATAAAAGGATTCTCTGAATAGAGATTTATTATATAGCAATTTTATTTTATTCTACATTTCTTTTGCTTACAAAATGGACATACAATTTTATTCTTTTTATTCTTTTTTTTTTAACACGTTCATCAATTCTTTTTATATCTCCCATTAAAGGTATGTAGTATTCTCCAAAAAGATGTCACACATTTATTGTTTGGAATATTTTAATTTCATGATATTATGACTTTATAAATTATATTTTCTGTTACCTCTACAGAGAAAAAGTTAGTGATTTTTGCACTTTTATCTTCTTCCTCGCCATCTGAGTTAGCTTTTTGTCTTTAGTTTTTCAGTTGATACTTTGCACAGTCATACTTTCTCTTTTATTTATTTTTTATTTTTTTATTTTTTTATTTTTTTAAATTTTTAAAAATTTTTTTTCATACTTTCTCTTTTAATTATAGCTCCTGTTTATGTTTCATGGTTTTTGTTGTTTTATGAACCAGAGACAGCAGCAATTTTTGCTTTTTTATTTGGGTGCCTTCAATGGAGGCATAAAATAAATGCTATGCATTTGAGAATGACATGCTTCATGACTTCTTTGTGGTGCCCCAGTCAATAGAAGAGTGCCCGGTACATAGTAGACACCCAGTGTATCCAGTGTCGTCTGAAAACTCTATAGTGGTTTACTGGAATAAAAAGTACATCTCTCTGAAGAGTGCTAAGTTCAATATGCTACAAGTAGTAACTTTATTGATTCTGTTCTATAAATTCCATCCTCATTTCTATCTTCTTAATTGACAATAATTTGGTAATGGTATCTACGGTTACATTTTGTTCAATTTTTCTCATACTTTTTGTAGTCTTTACACCTTTATTTTAATGATACCTTTTTAGTGTATAATGGGTTATGAATATTACATCATTCTATGAATATTAATTTTTAGATATATATACAGTGATCTACCCTCTTTTCCTTACTTTCTTTGGCAACCAGCAATATGGCCATTATCCCTTTTTACATTTGGATTTGCCTTATGTTTTTGCCTTTAATTTTTGAACTTTTTCTGTCAAACTTTTTTCTGTCCATGTGGGACAGCTAAGCCTGAGTGTTCATGTTCATATTATCAACCCCATTCTCCTCAATATGTCAGTCACAACCTTAGCTCAGCTGCTGTATCATCTTATCCCTATGTTCTAATCTGTTACATGTTACTGGATATAATGATCATTTAATAAATGTGTGAAGATGAATGATGGGGTCAGTTAGGAGCAGTCAGCAGGACATTCCTTGAAGGACTATCAGATACTGTTGCTAAGTAATCATGGAAGACTTAACTGTTTTTTTTTTTAAGGATTTTATTTATTTGTTTATGAGAAAGAGAGAGAGAGAGAGAGAGAGAGGGATGGGCAGAGACATAGGCAGAGGGAGAAGCAGGCAGGGAGCCTGATGGCAGACTCGATCCCGGAACTCCGGGATCACACCCTGAGCCAAAGGCAGACGCTCAACCGCTGAGCCACCCAGGCATCCCAACTTGACCTTAATTTTATCTGCCCATATGCTCAGCTCTGCTGTAGCCAAGTGTGAATCACCTGGAAGTTGTGGATAAAACACACTACTTGGGAAGTATTGATTTATATCTTTGAGACAGTAGTCAGGATTTCATCCAGAACATCTCCAATAAAAATCTTACTTGGTTTGTTGGTGACTTACATAAACACGTGATATTCTCTATATGGCCTGCTATTCTATGTAATCGGAGACAGTAATATTGGTTATTGGCCTCACATCTTTTCCAGTCTCTGTATTAGTTCTTTTATATTTATCTTCATTATCAATGAAGGGATAGAGTGTTTGCCAAGGTCTAATAAAGTACCTGTATATTTATTTTTTAAATAAATATATTTAAAATTTGTATATTCGTTGAGTTATCCATTCCACTGTTTCCTTATAGGTAAAATGAGAAAGCTCCAAATTGAGTGGGTTGTTTGGGCCATTTAAAAACGAAGAAGGAATGGCACTACTCTCTATTCAGTCTGGACAATTGTGCTGATCATTGAGAATATAGCAGGTGTATTGAAATGAAATGGTCACTGCCTTTGGCCTCAGTGTTCCCAGGGGGCATTTGACAATGTCTAAAGATATTTTTGCTTGTCTCAACCAGGGAAGTGCAAAAACAATATAGGGGACAAAGGCCAGGGATGGTGGTGAACATCCTATGGTTCGCAGCACAGTATACGACAGAGGATTATCCAACCTTAAATGTCAGTGGTGCTGCAGTTGAGAATCCCTGCTCTATCACATAAAACAAAAAGACGCTTTTGAAAGAGCGACATGAATATGGAACATGTGTGATAACTGGTGCTATAAAAATAGAATCATTCATGATGAAATTAGTATGATGAATTTGTCTTTTTGTAACTATTGAGGTTTTGTGTGTGTGTGTGTGTGTGTGTGTGTGTGTTTAAGAGAAAGACTAATACAGTGAGAACCTACTCCCCTTTCATTTATACTTGTCTTGCCTGTTTCATTAATGGTAAAAGCAAATGAGATAATGTGAGAAACCGAAAGTGCTTTGTAAGAAGTGAAATAGTACATCAATGTAAAGTAGAATTGCAAATGAAGGCATTCAAGTCAATAACCATTTATTGAGCACTTATGCTGTATGATTCTACGGGGAATAAAAGTGTTTAGTGATATTCCATTCTCTTCTGTGTTGATAGATTGAAATTTGTAGACTGGGGATTAATACTTTTTAGAAGTGGAATATTTGGTTTGAAACAATGTGTTAAGACCTTCGTATGACAGCCGTGTGGGACAGCTAAGCCCGAAGACCCGGGCCCATGTTTCTCTCATCTTCCCTGGAACAGAGCACATCCCCTGTCATGCGTTAGCCATATAGTGAAAGTCTTAATAGGTTGTGATTGGAAAAGAAAAATCAACAGCTAAGATCAGTTAGAAAAAAAATTAGCTGAGCAACTCCGGTTCCTTCCTGGTAACCAGGAGCACTGAAATGTTGATCATGGATGACTTAGTGAAGGTTCTGGAGCCAGAAAATAAGAGAATGATCAGTGAAATTTAGGTCTTCTGACTCCTTTCTTCTCGCATATTGCACTAAGCTTTATGCCCGCTAAAAGGTGATGATCTGAGAGAAATTGCTTCTGTGCTTTAATTGAGGGTATCTATTAGTTTCTGTGGAGCCACCATATAATAATTCCTAATCGTGGGTCCCCTTTTTCAGGTCTTTCAAAAATTGGTCCCAGAAAGTAGCTGTGTGTGTGTGGACTCTTGTAGGATTGCACAATTCTCCTTCCATATGTACATTATACACACGTATCTAGAGTGTGTCATATGCGTATCTGTCTTACACGTCTTGTAGACCCACATCACATACAATTTCTGTAAATTGCTACGGCCAAAATCAACAAGGAATATTGGCAGTGAATTTTCTATTCAAAAATGGCAGTTTTTCTTCCAGATTGATTTGCAGTCAAATGCTCTACTCCTGAACTCTAGCCCTTTTGTAGGTTGATTTGAATTCACTTTGTGTCACATTCATTATATCAAGAACAATATAATTATCCCATCACTGAGACCTTACCATGATCTGTTTTCTCTCACTGATAGCAAATCATTTTCTCGATGCTTTATAAAAAATAAAGAATATTATTTTGAATGCATCTATTTTTTTGAAAGAAAATGATTTTACAATACTATGATTATTAAAGTGTGTAGGCACTTTTACTCCTATCATCATTGAATTAAAATATCCTCAACACTGCGTGAGTCTGTCTGTATGTAATTAATACATTTGTCCTCGTTTTTTTTTTTTTTAATTTGCATTATTAGAGGCTGTAAAATTCAGGATATGTACTTAGGGCCCGACAATTAGAGCTGTTTTTTCCTTCAGACATTTGCCCAACTGAGAAGAAGCAGATAGTAGCTTCAACAATGTTATTTTCTTATATGTTTTATTTTCTCACAGACTTTCTTTAGAAGTTATGCGAAGCTGTCATGCCTTCTTAGTTTACAAAGTACCTGGAATTATGGATAAATTTCTCCATTGATGAAAGCTGTTTGACATGTGTAGTCCACAAAAAGTAGAAGTTTCCTTGTCTTATCATGAAGCATCTCTTAGGCCTTAATGACATGTGATGAGGATGTGGTTGGGGGACGTGTCACAGTGTGGCATGCCTCTTCTGTGCTCTAAGAGGATATACTAGTGCCAAACCCCTCCCTTCTCTCCATCAAATAGGAAAGGGTTCAAAACTCACTCCGAATCAGCATCATGGACACATTGTCTTCATCATCACAGTCATCATCATATCACCATCATCATCATCATCATCATCATCACGGCTGACTCCAGCATAGATTGAGTCCTACGTTTACTTGTACCACGTGTCTTGCACATACAACCTCATTTAATTTTAATGGCAACCTTTCTGTAGCCATTTTCAGACCTAATATATAGACTTATTCACTGAGGCTCAAAAAAAGGTAATTTTACTCAAGGTCACACCTCCAGTAACTATCAAGACTCTGACTTATAGCCAGTTCTTTCTGATTTTATAAATACATTTTTATTCACATAGTAAGTAAAGTTCAAGTTTTATGTAAATGTATAAACCACCCTCTGCCACCTTTAAGGTTCAGACTATTTTTCCAAATTCAAGAGACTTTTTCCCTAATTTTGAGGTTATTTTCACACTCAGCTCCCATAAAATGAGAGCACCAGGGTGGTGGGTCACTTTCCTTTCTTGTAACACAGACCCACACGTGCCCAGCTGTGCTTAGTCCGAGCATGCTTTCTGTGGAATTTCAAGAAAACTGGGGATGTAAATCTGTGATCTCCCCGATCAGAGCAAGGTGGCACCTTACATGTGTGTCCCCCAAAATTGTGCATCAATGATACCAAATGTGGGGTGAGCTCCACTAGTTTGCCAATGTCAAAAGCATTGAACTAAGCACACCAACAGAGGGAGTATTAAGGCAGGGAAAGTTAAAGCAAATCATGATTGATGTAATGGTGATATGGTCATGTGACCTGTGGTTTAGAGATACCTTGAAGCAGGTGAGTCATTTGGCCATGGTAGGGCACCTATAATCTAATGAAATTGGTCTCTAATTTGGTACTTGTAACTTGAAGCACCAGTAGTTGCTGGGTCATAGTAAACTCCTCAATGAAAGTACGTTTTCTCTTACTTGTTAATCCTTAGCAATGAGTTGATTTGTAAAGTGATTTATCATTCATAAAACTGCCATTTATTTGTTCCATCTGTAAGTCAGACTCTGTCTAGAAGAATGGCATATATTATTCATTATTGCATTTAACCACAAAATTATTGCATGTCTACAGTTTACCAGGCACTTGCTTAAGTAAAGGACGTATAATATCCTAGTAAGAAACTCAGATCAATAAATACACTTAAGACAAGGAATCAGGGATGGGCACAGGATGCTTTGGGAAGAATATTTAACTTCTTATCTGAAGACTAAATCAGGAGTTGACCAAGGAGACACCTGAGGGAAGAAACTTCAAATACAGAAAGCATTTGAAAAGACCTGGAAGGTAGACTTATCACAGTTAGAGAAATAAAGATGGCTCCACCTTCATGAAACAGAATTAGAGAGGAAGAAGTCATGAGAAATAAGGCTGAAGAAATAAACCTGAGGCCAGATAACAAATGATCATATAGAATATGGTAAGCAATTTGCCAAATTAAAATGGAGTCGTAGAAGAAAGGAAATTTGACAAATTCAAGGGATAACAGAAGGCTGAATGGACAGGATTTAGTGATTGATGGAATATGGCAGGTCATATTGGAGGGTTAATGATGTCAACTCAAAGTTGAACGTGGGCATCCGGTGGGATAGAGGTCTCGTTCATAAAGAAAGGCAAGTTAGACAATACAGGTTGCTTGAGGTCAGTGAGGGGAGACACACAGAGGTCATGAATTCTGTTCTGGAAATGTGAGTTCAAATGCTTCTACAAGTAGATGCATCTGGTTGTAGTCGGATATATTAGACTGGAATTCCAGAAGATCTGGGTAGGTGACTTAGATATGTAATCATCAGAATATAGCTGAAAGATGAAGCAGGCTGATAAAAAATGGACGGGAAATTGGTAAGAAAAAAATGCAGTGTCATGGAAGCAAAGTAATAGCTTTTATTTTCTTGTATAAATAATATAAATAATATATGTTCCTCATAATCTGATCCAAGCAGCAAAATGTTCATGAAATAAAAAACTAATCCTGTTTCCATCACCAACGCCATCTCAATCCTCAGAAGTCATTAGTAACACTTTGATGTGCATTACATCAGCCATTGCCTATGTATATATAAATACACACATTGCTATGTATATTTATGCATATTTACACACTGGGGACCATATTCCATATTCTGCAACTTATTTGTTTTATTTATTAGATTGTGGATATATATACTTCACTATGAGTACATAGGAATTGAAACTATAATTTTTAATGGATGCACCTTATTCCATTTTATGAATATATCATGAGTAAATCATTTAAATTTATATTTAAATGCTCAATATAGAAATAATTCAAGGACATTGTGAAAAAAGTAATAAAAATAAAATTAAAAACTTAAAATCTTTCTTCTCTCCTCCAGAGACAACCACTATTAGCCTTCTCACTTTTTAGGAGATACGAAGATTAAGTTTTTAAATATTATACTTAAAATTTTATTACATAATTCACCAACTTTGTAAATGTGTTAACTCCCCACCTATAAAAAATGAAATATTTAGAGAATTTATGCAACCTCTCATTTCCCATGCCCCCATAGCCAAATGTGGGCACTTTGTTAATCATTTTAACATCTCTAAGATTTGCTTATTTATTTATTTATTTATTTGATTATAATCTCTATTTCTTGAGGTAGTTATCACTTTTAATATTATCTAGTTTTCCTCTGGGTTTAAAAAAATGGAAATAAGATACTTAGCCTCTGTCCATGTTTTTTCCATTTCTCAAAAATTTTAGGGAGAAATTATGTTGGCATATTGTTAAGGTTTAGAACTTTGGCATTCTGTCCTGTCAATATAAATGCTAAAGGGATTTTTTTTCTATAGCTTAATACTAAAAAATGTTTAACCATTGTAAAAGATGTAACATATAAGATTATGTAAACCTTATTTGTCATAGAATCAAAACGTGGGATTGGACCCATCAAGATGTAAGGTTATGCCATTTAAACTCTTGTTTCTAGCTTCCATCTCATCTTCTTCATAAGAATATTCATGTATTCCATACTGTTCCCCTTGGGGGGTCGCTGGGGGGGGATTTTCTTTTATTTTCTGGGAAATATCTTTGAGTAATTTCTTTAATAAGTAAATATGCATAGTAAAGTTTATGAGTTACTCTTTTATGAAGAAGTGTGTATTTTACTCTCACAGTTCATTTATAACATATTTGAACTCTAAGTTCAAAACATTTTTTCTCAAACTTAGGAAGGGATTGTTGTAGAGTTCAATGTTGCGGAAGAAAAGTCTGATGTCTTTCTGAGCGCCAATTCTTTGAAATCAACATAATTTAACATAATTACTTTGTTTGGTTTCTTTCTTTCTGGATGATTTTAGGATTTTCTCTTTCACTTTGATGTTCTAAAATTTTACTGTTTTGGTTCTTTTCATCAATTTCCTTCAGCAATTAAAAACTTTCTTTTTAACCGATGTATTCAGAACATCAAATAAGGCAAATCAGCGTCTATTTTCCTTCTTAACACTCCTTTCAGAAATGCACTGGACTTTTCTGATTTAGTTTTCTTGGACCTTAATTTTAATTATCTCTGTTTCTTTTTTGCCTGAATTCTTTCAGATTTCCTTTACTTTCAGATAACTTACTCTTTTGGGATAACTTCTTCTAGACATACACCTTAACTATGTTCATTTTTACCATCCAATTCGACTTTTTATTTCCACGATGGTTTTTTTAAATTTATAATTAATGTTTCCAATAGATGCAATTTACACTAAATCTTTATAAGAACAATTAAAATTATCTTTAAGATTTCTTTTGTTCTCTAAATGATTTCTGATCTTCCAGGGTCTGGCTTTTCTTTTAGTTTACCTTGGTTCTTCTCTTTCATGATGTTAACTTTACTCCGACGTCAGATGGCCTGCTGTCCTTTCATAAATATAAATGAAGTACTAGGTTAACTATTAGACATGAGTAAAATTTGTTTTCTCATTAGTTGTGTAGGTCTCCTCTAGGTGCTCTCTTTCTTGATTTGGAAGAGTAGCTGCAATTCTTATACATATATTGGGATATGTCAACAGGTAATTGTTCTATAGGTTGTGCAGATAAGAAACCAAAGTCAGACATCCACACTTGCCAGGGTAAGGAATAAGCAATTGGCGGTGGAGAAAATCCTTTTTCTTACCAGATGAAATTATATTTAGTTTTATTTCTCTCATTGTTTTGAGGGGTTGTTTGGGGAGTTGATCTGGAGCAGGACTTGACACGCATAAAAATTTGTCGGAACACAGCCATGCTCATTTGTTCATGGAGTGGCTATGGCTGCTTTCACACTAAGCTCATGACCTAAAATATTTACTATGTGGTCCTTGCTTAAAAATCTTTGCCAACTCCTGGCCTAGGGTGCCAGTACACTCTGTAATATTTCTTTCTCATCCTGTAATAATCACGAGCACCTATGCTTGGATAGATCTCTTTCTGTGTTTATTTTTTACTTTTATTTATTTTTTTTAATTTATTTTACGATAGTCAGAGAGAGAGAGAGAGGCAGAGACACAGGCAGAGGGAGAAGCAGGCTCCATGCACCAGGAGCCCGACGTGGGATTCGATCCCGGGTCTCCAGGATCGCGCCCTGAGCCAAAGGCAGGCGCCAAACCGCTGCGCCACCCAGGGATCCTCCTCTTTCTGTGTTTAGAGAACAATTCTCAGTATTCATCATGATGTCCAAAGCTCCATTGCTACATACTTGGTTTAAAATAGGAAAAGGGAAGAAAAGCACCTGTCTCAAGTATCCTAAAGGTGTTTACTTAGTAAAGTACCTGGCTAATTACCAATGGTCCTGGCCTTTGCTGACTGTGTAGCTGGAGCATCTCTGGACTTCTCCGGGACGTCCTGGTTTATTTCTGATGCCTGCAGTTTATTTCATATAAACTCCATTCTATCTGCTTTCTATATCCCAAACTATCATAAAGTTTCTGATACATTACTGGCATAAATTATTTATTATCATTGTAACTGTACCTTCTGTATTCATGAAACTTCTTTTAAGTTCATGAAAAGTCCAGAAATAAGTGAGCTAGGTTCTTGTGTTCAAGCTATCGTCTGGTACAGGAAACCCCAAAAGAAATCCATTCTGCTCAACAATGAATAATCAATATTGCTAAATACAGAAGAGACTTCAAGTGAGATGTGGGTGGGAGGTGGCTCTAGATATAGAAACAAGGATGGTATTGGTTACCTTGGAGATAGTAGGTTAAGTGGAATAGAAGTGGGAGAAGAGGGCAGAGAGCAGTAGCTTGGGGAATGACAGAGATTTGAAGAAACAGACTGAATATACAGAACTTTCTAGTGAAGGAGAGAAGAGAAATAGTCTGGTTATGTGGCTGGGAATGTGAGATTAAATAGTAGACCTTTGTTTGCTTGTTTATTGTTGTTGCTTTTCCCTTCTAAGATAGAAGTGAGTATACCAAACTTGAAATCCAGTGGCTGAAACTTTGAGACGGAAACACATTTTAGTTGAAGACACAGAAAGAGAGAAAAAGAGAAAGAGAAATTTATGAAATGCATCCTTGAAGAGGTGGAAAAAAATAGAATCCCGCACACAGATAGAAGAATACAGTTTAGATAAGATAGGAGGGGAAGAGGAAAGGATGGGTGTGGACACAATCAGAAATTGATAGCAGTAGGTCCTGATAGTTTCATCCTATCCCTTTTCTTTGTGAGGCACCAGTTGGCCACATATGTTAGGTGTTCACTAGCTCGGGACATCTGAGGATGGTTGGAAGAGCTGCCGTAGACCATGGAAGACAGAGGTCATGTGGACCCACTGAGTACTAAGGGAGTGTTGAAGATCCAACTGAGGATAGGTATCATTCTGTAGTGCAGAAGATTCCACTTCGGTGTGGAATCTTCAATAACAGCTTTCCGCAGTCTCAATAAGGGCTTGGCGTTATCCCCAAGAGGAAAGACTTGGGGTTTTCCCCAGTGAAGAACTGGGAGATTAGTGAGAGACCTGAGTGAAATTTGACAATGATGTTTAAGATGACTATGGAGGAAGTAAAAGTTGGGGGTAACTGACGGGGAGAAAATGTAGAGGCCAGGAACTGTGTGATTAAAAATACAAGATTGTGCAAACCATGCAGTGAGAGAGCTGCTGGAAGAGCAGCAGTGACTAGAGAGTAAAATGTCTACGTTTAAAATGACAGAGAAAAAGCACTTGTAAGCCATGATCCATCCTCCTGAAGTTGTGGAAATGAATTATCTAATTAAATTCTCACATCGAAAGGTTATTACTCAATTCCTCTCAGAGTCTCCGGACGGTAACTTGCAAAGACGAGACGAAGCCAGGAGTGGTAGATCTGAAATTTGGAAAGTGTAGGTGTTTCTACAGTCAATCCTATGTCCTTCAGGATCCACTCGGGCCCTAATAATATTTCCAGCAAGAAGGGGACAACTAGAGAGTAACAGTTCTATACCCTGTCCCCACGAGCAGCAAATCCTGCAACACATTACTCCCCTCTCCTCCCACACTTCTTAGCCATCCTTTCAGAAACAAATTCACATAACAACAATGATCCCGTTGTGGAAAAGTTTGCGAACCCCAGATCTGGATGGAATTTTTAGTCACAACTAATTTTTTCTTTCAAAGATCCTTGGAAAAGGATATTTCAAAATTTTCTTCTGTAGTGATCTCACTCTAGGTTCTGGGACTGCCCTAAATTACAAGAATACATGTTATGATATATAGGTAGGCTTAGTCGCTGGTACTTTTTCCCTGTAAATACTGTGAAATAAGGCTTCATACATGTTGGTGGTGTAGAGAGAATCACTGAAAAACAGACCTCATCCAATAAAGCATTTTTTTATTTCAGAAGCATAATTACAGCCTTAGAGCACTCTGCTGGAATTCATTCTCAGGAGAGGTTCTGGAAGGGAGAGACTGGGATGCACAACAGCAAAGCCATCCTTGTGTATGAGGAAGTGGAGACAATGGTGAGGAACTGATAATAAACTCCCATGCAAGGGTGGCTGGCAAAGGAAAGTGAAACCAAGTGTGGGGCTCATTCCTAATTCTGCAAAAAGCCTCCCAAACTGCCCCTCTCTGCTTTGTCTTGAGACATTTAAAGAAGTCAAGCAAAAGGACAAGATTAGAGTGACAGCAGATGCCTGGTAGCAAAGCCTGGAGGCCTCAGGAAATGCCATTCCCAGGTGGATTTGCAAACGCTCTTCATCCCCCAAAGCTGCTCCTTGCAAAGCTCATGCTCCATTTATTCCATGTTTGTTCCAAAAATGCATTTGTCCATAGCAGCTCTCGCCAGCCCCTAGGTGAATGCTTTCTACCTCGCTGTGCCTAACCCTTCACTCCCATCATTTCCTTCGGGGTATTTGCCATAATGCCAGTTTTACTCACCCTTGGTTACTCTCACTTTCCCTGTCTTCTCTCCAAACCTCATTTTTCACCCTACGGACGAGGTACCGGCTTACGTACAAGTGTCTGCCAAGAACGTCACACACAGTACGCACTCAATTATTACTTGTTGACTTAATGAATTTGCCATCCTCAGCTTTGGGACGACAGTTTTTCAAAGGCTGACTAGAAGACCTAGGTCATCACTTAGGATCGGATTTGGGTGCAGGCAACACAGACTCTACAGTGGCAGCTAATCTAAAGGAGACCGTTGTTTTGTTGTGGTTTTCCATAGAACAAAGTGTTCAGCAGTGAGTAGCTTAAGAGAAGTGTGACCACTCCACACTACCACTGTCCTGGGAGCCTTCGATTCTTGGCTGTTTTGTTGTTGTTGTTGTTGTTGTTTCTCAGCCATAGTATCCTACAAGAGAGGCTGGAAAATGTACTTTTGGTTTGCTTCTTTGGTTAACCCGGAAATATGACAAAAATATCAGGTTTCTGCTAATAAGATGTCTGGGCAGGGAAGTCACAGTCTCATGGACTACGATGCCTCTTGATGGATACACAACAACACAATCGTGGTCACATAATCCGTATCAGTCTGGCAGGCCCGATCGGCCGGTTAGACGGTTCTCCACGGGAAACACATTCTTTATCAGGAGAAGGCCTGGAGAGAACGGAGTTAGAACAAGGAGAGGAAGGTAAACGATATAAATATGTGACGGCAGGATAGGACAGCTGACAGGGGCACGCCCGCTGTAGGCTTGGCCTTTCCAATGGTACAGGAGTATTTACGATTTGTCTAAAAAGGCATATTTTCCCCCTGACTTTATTTCTAGTGACACAGGGAACTCAATTGTGAGACCCTCTTCTCTGTACTTCATCTTCTGACCAACTTCTCTCTGATGGACGTATTCCTTCTCTTGATCTTTCACTACTTCCATTGGATTATTTAGTTTTGCAATTCAGGAAGCCAATCTTTTCCTTTATGGCAACTTTGCAGATCTCTGATCTGATCTACTGTATGTTCACTTCACAGTTTAGCTCCCAGAAAGCAATTTCCTCCTTAGGTTCTCCCAGGACACTTCAGCACAGTCATAAAATATTGACAGAGAGCGTCTGTAGTAGACCATACCTCCTAGTTCACAATCTTAAAATTGACTAATAAATATTCATTGTAAAATATCTTCCAAAGTTTGTTTGATTAGCTTTTCCCTCAGTTGCACCTTAGGTTTGGTAATTGTTCTTAATAGTATTTTAGGAAGAAAAATTCTTCAGCTAATGTTCCAATATTGATATTGGCTTTCCCTTGGAGACTTGGGATAAGTGTATTCTTTTCTTAACCTATGAATTTTTAAAACTTCCGAATGTTGACATCCTTGAACTTCATTTTCTTCATCCATGGATACATTTACCAAGAGACATCATGCACCAGCATTCTAAATATTACATGACATAGGCATGGGAAAAAGTAGGGTGGAAAGAATAATTGTGGTTAAGGCAAGAATTTCTAGATGTTCGCTTGAAATTTCTATAATTTGGGGAAAAGAACTTTCAAAACAATTTTGTGTTTGAATATACTCCATGGAGATATGTAGCCACAGCTGCTTCTTGGGAGGGTTGGTAGAAATTTAGATGTGTAAGCTGGGATGCTTCACACGTGTGTAAAGCCCTTGAAAAGACAAGAGGAATCCAAGGTGAAGAGAAGGGGATGAGGGGCCGAGGACCAATCCTCCTCACAGTCATATCCTAGAATCGAAACCTGAGAATCTAGAAATCCTAAGTTTAAAGTTAGCCTTCTATATTTTTATGAAAGTATCTCAGCCAAGGTATGAAAAAATTCTGTTTTATCTAATAATTTGCTAATTTGATGTATAGTTTTAAATAGTCCTGCATATAGTATACATTCTTGCCCCAGGCCCGCGAATGTTAGCAGCAAGCTTGCTTAGTCTTACTCTCGCCATATGTAGAAAATATGTATATATAGCTCCACCGAAGGAAGTGTGTCCTCATCTGCTTAATTCATGGGGGATATAATTAACCCAGTGTTATAGGCGTAAGAACCCAAAACAGAGCCGAAAGAAACTTGTACAGATATAAGATATGCCTTTCATCTGCTTCGAAGAGTGGCGAGGTGGGAAAAATCCAGACTCGGTGCATAGCTCCTGAAAATAGGATTTCTGCATATAAAGGGAAAACAAATATGAACAAGGGAACCGTTGTGCAAACAGTCAGATTCAAGATGAGCTCAAAAAACATTCGGTTTGAAATGCATATCCTCGTATGCCTTTGCTTTTCCTGTCCTGTTCACAACTTTGTAGTGTTTGGGGTTTTTTTTTTGTTTGTTTCATTCATTAAATAAACTGAGAATCTTCTTACAGCCTCCTGTGCATTCAACACTTCATATTCTGGGTCATTTTTACCTTCGTGAACAATAGCATAACACTGTGTGTGTGTGTGTGTGTGTGTGTGTGTGTGTGTTCAGTACCCATCTACACCATCTGGATTATTTTTCTCTAAAAACCAGGATGCAATTCTGTGCCATATGCCGTTAATCCCTACGGATTTAGAATGTGGCTGAAGCAGTTGGATAGAGTGAAAGTGAGGACTGAAAGCCCTTCCCATGAAAAACCCCAGGTCCAGTTTCATATATTTTACTTACTTTCAGGGTTTGGGGTCTGAATGACCAAGATAATTGCTTCCCTCACTGTTACATCTGTCTTAACAGTTTAGAGCTTAGGCACCATTTTATCTTTCACATTTTAGATCATCTATTTTCTTTTCTTTTCTTTTCTTTTCTTCTTTTCTTTTTCTTTTTTTTTCTTTTTCTCTTTTGTATGAACAGGTTGTGCCTTCCTTCCTCTGCTTCATACCTTAGTTGTTTGTCTCGTTAGCTCTGTCTCCTTTCTTGTTATTTACTGGTATGGCCAGGACTGATCCGCCTGTCATTCTAATATCTGAACATTTGAAAGCAAGCTGTTTTCCAGAAAGATCCCCATGCATGAGTAACAGGTATTCTCACGGTGAAATTAGCCACCTCGTATTCTTCATTCCTTTATTCTTCCAAATGAGAAAACTAATCTTGTTATGTAAGAAGTCATTACTTCATCTACTCATCAGCTGTTTCTGACATGCTCCAGTTGGCTCTCAGTTTGGAAATAAAATTGCACAAGGATGAAAATGAAGCCTGTTTCAGAACATTTTCAAGGAAGATTTGTTTCTCTAATAGGCTCTTTGCCGAAAGATATGGTTTTTAATTTGTAAGAAAATAAAACCGCAGTTCAAACGAGTGAAGCATAAAAAGTCAGGGGTCAGAAGGCTTCCTTATTTCCATAGCAAGAAAGTTCTAGCTCTGTATGAAGTGACACCTCAAACACAATTTTTGCTGCAATTTGCCTCTAACAGTTCGGACAATTCATCCGGAAACAGCTTAAAATTAAGTCAGGTTTTGATATGTCAGTTTTTCATGCATGTTAATCTCAGCATCCGATTTTTTTTGTTCACGTAAGAGAGAAGCCCATTAATTTCTGTGTTGCCATCTCTATTTTCTTTCAATTATTGGTCTCTGCTTTACAGTTTCTGGCAAATGAAATATTTCCTAGTTAATACACAGGGTAATAAAGAATGTTCGCGTGATGTTCTCCACAGCAGCCCTGGTGGCAAGAGACTTTATAAATAGTGGAACTGAGAGTCAATCCGAAGGAGACGGTGAAATAAACAAGGCTCAGAAAAACACGAGAGAGAGAAAACAAACAAACAAACTCAAGAGTTTGAAATCAAGTTTCCTCCTCCTCTTCTCCTTTTCTTCTTCTCCTTTTCTCCTCCTCCTCCTCCTTCTTTTTCTTCTTCTTCTTCTTCTTCTTCTTTCCTTCTTCTTTCTTCTTCTTCTTCTTCTTCTTCTTCTTCTTCTTCTTCTTCTTCTTCTTCTTCTTCTTCTTCTTCTTTCCTTCTTCTTTCTTCTTCTTCTTCTCCTCCTCCTCCTCCTCCTTTTCTTCTTCTTCTCCTCATTCTCCCCTTTCTTCTTCTTCTTCTTCTTCTTCTTCTTCTTCTTCTTCTTCTTCTTCTTCTTCTTCTTCCTTCTTCTTCCTTCTTCCTTCTTCCTTCTTCCTTCTTCCTTCTTTCTTCTTCTTTTTCCAGAAAGTAGGAATAAAAAATGCATAGTCTCTGGAGATAAACTTTCTGTATGCACATATCAATATTACAGCTGCCTAGCTGTTTAACTGTGTGATCTTGAGCAAGTTACCCAACATATCTATGCCTTGATAACCCCATCTGGTGATGGGGGGTGATGAGAGGGAGGGTAAAAATAAAATAGAGTTGTGTAGATTTAGCAAATCAATAGAAGGAGTTGCCATTTACTGAGCACTTGCTTTGCATCAGACACTGTTCTAAGCAATTCATAAGGCCCCAAACTGGTAATTTTAGGTGTGTTAAGATACTAATTTACAAAGCACATTGGGAATTTATAAACTCCTCCAGGGATCATTCTTTTTGTAATGTAATACCACTATTTCACGTCAAGTACATATTAAATATTTTTAGTAATATTTAGCTGACCTATGTATAGATCCCAAACCTTGTGTTCAATTTCAACTTGGAACACATAATAATTAGATTTATTGGTTATAATCAGCACTTTGTACAAAGCATCAGCATAAAATAAACCACATAGGTGCTAAATTTGTTGGTAACAATGGCAATGGTTGTAACTGAAGCAAAAGATCTTTCCTAACACGTACTAAATACTTTGTTGTGAGTCCAACAAAGATATTTGAACCAGGGAGAGGTTTTTGCCCACTGAGAATTGCACGACCAACTTTGTTTAAAATACACTCTTTGGCAATCCCCATGATTTGGCTCTACTACATGCATCTTCTCCTGGTTTATGGCAATTTTCACTCTGTACATGTAGGGCATCCGTAAAATGCACAGATATTATTGCACATGGTAAGTACTCAATAAAAATAATTTTAGATGAGTTTACACTAAGAACACAAAACTATGGACTATTCTGTACGAGCAAAGTCCATGAGAGTCAGGTTCCTGAATAATCAGTGTCATCCAGAGAACTACTTTTAAGCTTTATCAAGTAATGGACACGCTACACACTCAGCTAGAGAAAGTGATTCCAGCTTTTATTGAGTCAAATCTTAACTACCCACAAGTTACTCCGGTAAATCCATTAATCCTCAGTGAGCTCTGAGATTTTACTTCATTACTGACTATCAGTAAAGACCAGGTTTGTCTATCATTCCCAGGCAGCTAAGGAGAAGAATATAGAGAAAAAGAGAACTGGGTTCTGGTCCCTGTTCTATAACCACTTAGAAAATATATTATGAAGTCTCTCATCCTCCCATGGCGGTTTGTTTTGTTTTGTTTTGTTCTACATTTTGGCACTAAGACATCTCTTAAGATCTTACTAAATTTTGGGGTCATGAGCAGGGACATAAAAAACAGAGTGTTCCTTTTGGAACATGGTATCAGAGAAGTAAATATTATCTTAGGGGCTTGTCCAAATTAATGGGTTTCAATAGTTCTAAGGATAAATTCACTACTTTTTAAGATAGCAAACAGTATTGCCATGCTTTTCTTCTAAAATCTGTTCTATTGGGGCATGTGGGTGGCTCAGTCGGTTAAGCATCTGCCTCCAGCCCAGTTGTGACCCTAGGGTCCTGGAATTGAACCCCACACCAGGATCCCCGCTTAGCAGGGAGTCGGCTTTTCCCTCCCTCTCTGCTCCCCGCTCCACTCATGCACATGCTCTCTCTCTCTTATAAATAAAATCTTAAAAAAATAAAATTTGTTCTATTTAAAATGTGGAGATATCAAAAAAAATGATCCTTCACAAGTCAATTGTATTTATGGCAAAGATGGAAGTTTCTTAGGCAGTATTCTGAAAATTTTGAGGAGCAAAAAAGAAAAAACAAACAAACCCTCCTGTCTCATTTTGCACGTTTCTTTAAAAGTGTGTATTATTTTTTAGAGGGTCTCTCTGTAAGCACTACTTTCAGTGACATCAAGGGGCGCGGTGCTGACCCTGGTCGGAATCAAGCCTCTCGTGTACTAATCCTGGCTTGACCAGCTCTGGCCCTGAGCCTGAGTTAGTCATCCAGCCTGTCTACTCAAGTTTGTCTGCAGCAAAGGAGGAGCAAGTGGAAAAGGTGCCTTGCTACTGGAAATGAACCATGAACAGGCACCAACAGGACCTTGCAGAAATGCAGGTACTCAGGCCACAGCCCAGACCTGTTGGATCAGAACGGACATTTTAATAAAATCCTCAAGTGATTCCTATAAACATTAAACTTGGATAAATGTTAAACAAATGACTTTTAACACTATGAAAGCAGTTTATAAACTGTAAAGCTCTGTAAAGATGTAACACACCCATGACTCTCATGTTCCTAATTCTCATCAGGGCTGCGATTAGCCCTCAGCTTTCTTTGTGCAGTCAGATTTTTAAAAATGGGCACCAAACAGAAACTCTTGTACCAGATTATAAGCAATCAATACAGATTTGTTGAATGAAAAACAAAAGTGAGAGGAGAATATACAGCACCTGTTCTAAATGTAATAATAATACACTATCAAAGTGATTTTCTTTGCAAAGAACTCAAATCACTACTTTCTGTTTCCCAGTGTCATACGCCCACAAGGGTAGGTGGTGGCAGCCAGGGAAAAACGAAGGTAGATTTTAAGACGTAACTCAAATCAGTAATATGTTCTGTACAGGTCCTAGATATGGGGAAACTTTCACCGAGCATATGCACTAAATCTGAAATCACTTTCAATAATCCAAATAAACAGCCTTCTGTGTATCTTGGAAAAAGCGTTTCCAAAAAACATTTACATGTCCGTTCTGAATTTGCCCTCATAGATTTCAGTTTACAGGAGACAACACTGAATATAACTCACTTTTCATTTAAGGCCATGACTGCTTCCACCTAGTAGAATTTCCCACGAAAGCCACGATAATTATAACATGAAATATCATGGCTCAATACCTTACGATCGGGCCACCGCATCCACTTTATGTTCAATATAAAAAAGCCCCAACAATTCAGGGGAAAAAAATGGACATGAGCCTGTCAGCCTTTTCTATTTTCATTCTATTTCTTAGTGTAACTAAAAGCCTCACCTTTCAGATTAGATATGTCTGAATCACAGTGGTTAAGGGGATCTTTGTGTGAGTCTTGGCCATCGGTAATATGCTGTTAGGACTTCCTGTACGATGTACAAATGTGGGTCACACCTCAGACAGAGAGTTCACCTACAAAAATTATACCCACACTGTCGATTAGCTTGCAACCTGAGGCCAAAGCTGTCCTCATTTTTCTATAACGCTGTCCCTAGATCATTCTCATGTTTTATTTAGTTCTGCCTTTCTCAAATACATCAATTTCTCTTCTTTATGAATTTTTAGAAAGTTTGTATCCCTGGGATTGCCATTTTTCATCAGTGCTTTGTTATTTATGGATGTTATCAGTATCCCGAGATGTTACCTGTTTTTCAGAGGCTCCGGCCTATCTTTGTAGTAGATTTGAGGGTAAAAACTAAGTCGCTAATTGCGGTATGCAGTTATGGAGAAAAAAAAATCGGAAAATCAGAAGTTATTTCTATAAGCATATTATAGTTATTTCCTCTCTGTTGCTATTTTTAAAGGTTTTATACCTTGGGTAATTTTCCTTTAATATTGCATTGAGAAACAAGTAAATGGTTGAAAGAAAAATGGCATGACTAATAATCATGTCTTTATTGTAACCTACAAAGATAATAGATTATTGATCCTGAGTCCTGATCCAAGTCCTGACCTGAATGCCCTTTCTGTTTGCAGATGCAAGTAGGAAGTCTATTCAGTTCAGTTGAACAGTCCATCCAAGTGAGTTACCTGGCTTAGAACCTCCAACACTTATTGAGCACCTCAGTGCATTTTGGGAAGCAAAGATAATTAAAACAGTCCCTCCACTCTCAAGGAGCTCCCAACGAGCTTTCTCATTCATTTGAAAAATCATTTTCCAAGACTGAAGTATTTAAAAATCTGAAAACATTATTTCTCCTCATAATTTTATTTTTTAAAAAATCGTCAAGCAAGACACCTAAAACTCAAAAGACAATGTGAGTTGGGAATGGAGAGGGGAACCCAGAGAATGATTATGATCCTTTAGTTCTGATACGTGTCTATGGCAAAATGAGAGGATGGTCTGATGATGACCACAGCTCTCAGTTTCTTCAGGAGAATATACAGCACCTGTTCTAAGTGTAATAATAATACACTATCTTTTACTCCTCTGGGAGTAAAAGCATCCAATCAAGCATCCTCTGGGATGATGATGCAGGATTAGAACATGACAACGAGGAAACCAAGAGGAATACTAATTTAACATTTTATTTTTATTTTTTTATTTTTATTTTATTTTCATTTATTTATTTATTCAGAGAGAGAGAGAGAGACTGAGAGGCAGAGACACAGGCAGAGGGAGAAGCGGGCTCCATGCAGGGAGCCTGACGCGGACTCGATCCCGGGTCTCCAGGATCAGACCCCGGGCTGCAGGCGGCACTAAACCGCTGTGCAATCGGGGGTGCCCAACATTTTATTTTTAAAGCTCAATTTAGGGTTTAGAGATGCAAATAAATTAATTTGGCCTTCTGCTTGGTAGTTCCTGAATCACTTTTATCTCAGCTTCATTCTATAAAGCATATTTGTTATCTCTTCCCTTTGGATTTGTTTGGTAATGCCATGTTTTGTTCAGTGTTAAATTTGTTCATGTTTTCATTTGGGTCCCAACATTTTAACGGTAAGCTGTCAATCTGATCAGCAAAGGGGATAGGTGTTTTTACATAGCAACCGACATGCAGTGGTATCTCCTGGAGACTCCTGGATTTCAAAGTACAATAAAGGGAAAGTGGGCAGCATTACCTTCTATATTTAAATATGGTTGGGGGTTGAATGAGCAATTTTCATTTTCATCTGACCGATTTGGACGTGATGGGTAGACAAGATGATTATCATCTACCTCTGTGGTGAAAAAAGCTCCTTTTATTACCACAGAAAATTATTTGGAGTCTGAAGGCAACACTATTATGAGACAGAAAAGTAATGGAGACAGAGAGCTTTTTTGCAGATACTACCTTTATTATCATTTAAACTATCGATATAAAATAATTTTGAAAACTTTGGAAGAGGAAAATGCTGGGAGAAAAAAGATAGTAGAAGGGAAAAGGTTGTTCGTGCCTCTGATTCCAAGAGATTGGTTGGAATGTTACTTATGGACAAATATGAGGGCCTGTGTCTTTCTAAAGGACAGATCACAGAAGATTAGTTTACTTTAAGAGGGATCTCCAAGCCTGAAATTCAGATCTATATGAAGATGATACAAGGGAATGAGAAATGGGAGGCGTGGAAGCGTGTGAAAGATGAGAAAGAACCACTCTGCTTTGGAAAACTGGTAATGTGATCTGTGCTGAACATTCCAGGCAGTGGGAAGGAAATGAGTGTACCCGTGCTAATCTTTCCTACTGAATCTAGAAAATAGTTGACTTTTTGTAATGACACAGATATGCACATCCAAGCAAAATAAAATAAATTCCTTACACTTTCAAGACTGACCAAACCAAAAGATTTTCGAGGATGCCTGGGTGACTCAGTCGGTTAAGCATCTGACTCTTGATTTTGGCTCAGGTCATGGTCTCAAGGTCGTGAGATCCACCCCCCCCCCCATTGGGTTCCACACTGTGTGTGGAGCCTGCTGGAGGTTCTTTTTCTCTCCCTCTGCCTCCCCTCGCCGCCTCTAAAAAAATAAAAATAAAATAGGATTTAAAACTGAAATGTGAAAAAAAATAAATAAAATAAAATAAAACTGAAATGTGTCTTAAACACATCTACAATCAATGTGTCTGTTCACTGATGGTATTTATGTGAGATCACCGTTTCTTATTGGGCAACTAATGTTTTCTAACTGAAATGTTTAGAGTTTAAATTTTTGTGGTGAAATACAAAGCATGTGATAGTGAAGAAGTAGTTTGTTTTTTTCCCTTGGAAATATCAGGGGTTTTAGAGCATGTATCAAGAAACGTTAGGCCTTAGTTTGCTGAGTATGCATAGAAATGTATTTTTATTCAGATTTTAAATATTTTGATTATTTGGTAAAACACTCAGGGCCTTTTTTTATTGTAGCACTAAAAATTATTCAATTCAACTACACTTCATTGCACTTAGTGTCTCTTGGTCTGGAAATTATGTACTACGGATGTTCTTATATTCAAAGCTAGATTACTCACAAAGTCTCCATTACACAAGCAGCATCTATGCCATCAATCTAATTATTTCATTGGCTACATAAAATTAAGTTTCAAATTGATCTCTAAAATGCCAAGTGTTTCTTAGCGGTACATATAAACAAAAAAGACTATATTTCTTCTCAACTGGATCTTAATTTAGTAAGGCCCTATCTTTTTAAGAAATATACATTTTTTTCTCTTTTTCTTTTTGAAGTCCCTCTCCAAGGGCTTAGAAGGTCTCAAAATGATACATATCTTATGATCAGATTGCCTCCAAAGATTCAATACTCTGTTAGGCAACTATTCTTCACATTGCTATCATTTTAGTAGATGTGATTATTGAATAACGGTGTTTGAAATATCAAATGTTGATTATGGGAAAAAAAGATTATGGATCTTGTGAAACCTATCTAACTTTTCGAAAGTCATAATTAGCTCCATTTTTATCTCAGTTATACAATTTAATAGCATGAGTTGTTTAATATTTTTGAATAAGATAACTAAATATATAGCTGAAAGATTATACTGGATTTCCAGTATATTGTCAATGCTCAGAATAATGCAATTTGTAAGGTTTATACAGATTTCTCCCACTATCCAGAAACAGAGACTGCCTCTGAAACCTTTCATAAACCAAAATGGCATAAAGGGAAGAGTATTCCCTGCTTTTCAAAAGTTCATGGTGAGCCACTTTAGTTTTGCAAAAGACCTACATTAGTACCTGTGTTTGCTAAAAGAAATCTGGAAAGGGTTTTCACTTTTCCATAAGCATCTATTACAATACTAATGCGGGACTTTTGTAAAAGCAAACTGGTGTAACTCAGACTTTCAGAAAGCAGGGTATGCCTGCATCTTCCAAGGAGACTTTAAATTCTGGAAATATTATCTTTAAGTTATTTTAACTAAGGGAAGTTTGAAGTTAAATTAATTTAGGAATTCAAATACCTGCTTTTATTTAATTTTATTTTTTAGATTTTTAAAATTAATTAATTTGAGAAAGAGAGAGAGAGCGTGAGCAAAGAGGAGAGGCAGAGGGAGAGGGAGAGGGAGAAGCTGACTCCCCGCTGAGCAGGGAGCCTGATACGGGGCTCGATCCCAGGACCCTAGGATCATGATCTAAGCTGAGGGTAGGCACTTAAGTGACTGAGCCACCCACGGGCCCCCAAATACCTGCTTTTAAATATTAGATGTAAACTTCTTTGGTTTGATTTGTCAAACATGAGTCAAGGTAATGTACATTATTTGTCTGAATATTATTCAATCAAGATCATTATTCAATACAGTTACGTCCTGTAGATGCTGTATAGCAGTCATTGCTACTCCTGCTCAAACTAGGAATAAGGTTCTCTTTTAGGGCAGAATCCTGAAGTTTGTAATTTATAACTGAACTGTGAAAGATACATGACAGTAATTCAAAATTTATTTCTTCTTATTTCATTTAAAAATCATTTTAGTGTCTTAGTGAATGCATTTGTTAGTCTGCATTTTTTGTTGTTGATAAGTATATTTATTTTTAAATTGTGATCTGTTTGGTTATTTTTATCTTTAGGTTTGGCAGAGAGATTAAACATTAAATATGTACCTGAATGTAAGCATATTTGCTCTCAATTAATAGTATTTTTATCCTTGTAAATATCACAGTCTTATTTAAAAGATGCATCCATAAAACCAAACTAAAATACATACAGAATGAAATATTGGAATGCTGTATTATATGGATCCTTACAAGGAATGGATCAAATTGTACATTGTTGGGGCACCTGGGTGGCTCAGTCGGTTGGGCCTAGGACTCTGGGTTTCAGCCGAGGTCATGATCTCAGGGTTGCGAGATCCAGCCTCACAGAGGGCTCCCAGCTCAGCACGGAATCTGCTCTAGATTCTCTCCCTATCCTTTCTGCTTTACTCCTCCCCCAACCCTGCATGCTCTTTCAAAGAAAAAAATAAAATCTTAAAAAAAAACATGTGACATTGCTTTTCCTTACTTCCCCCTCTCCTATTTATATAGGGCTCTGCTGATTTATGATTAATATACAGTCTATTAAACCAGGAAAATGAGATTTAAGTAATTTCCTTAATGAATGTCTGAATGTGGAACAGGTTCTTTTTTTTTTTTTTTTTTTCCGGGGGAAAAGAAGGTTTACTCTAACTTAATCTCTACTAAACACATAGATTCAATTAGCACTTTTATTGATTGAGTGATTGATGATACTACCCTAATATATCCGTTTGAAAGTTTTATTGCCATATCCAGCTAGGAGGTATCACATACAGTTAAACCATCTCTTTTTTCATTCTGACCCGTGGAAGATTTTATTAACTTATAAATGTGGATTACCAGGTGATCCCTGGGTGGTGCAGCGGTTTGGTGCCTGCCTTTGGCCCAGGATGCGATCCTGGAGACCCGGGATCGAATCCCACATCGGGCTCCCGGTGCATGGAGCCTGCTTCTCCCTCTGCCTATGTCTCTGCCTCTCTCTCTCTCTCTGTGTGACTATCATAAATAAATTTAAAAAAAATTAAAAAAAAATAAATGTGGATTACCAAATTATATATAAAGGAACACCTGCATATAATGGGAAATGTTGTATTTACATATAAGAGTAAGTTAATATATGAAAAATAGATGGAATATAATTCGGGATATTCTATTATCCTGAATATTATATTCAGTCTGTAATAGTGCACTATATTCCCATGTTTGTTAGTTGCTTAAAGAAGTCTTATTATCCTTTTTGTAACTAATGAATCTGTCTGCTCTCTGGATCTCTAAAATATTTTACCCTGAACTTCTGTGCTATTTTAATTTTATGGGTTTTTGACTAGAGATTTTATTTCAGTACGTGGATTTGTAAGTTCTAAGACTATGAATTCTGAAAAAAAATTATGTACATGATAATTTCTATTTTGCTCATCATGTCAGTTGATATAATGAAAACCTTCGGCTGATATGCAGCTTTAATCAGAATGTTTTCTCTTGGGGTTTGAAATTTGATTATGCAATTAATTGG
The DNA here is from genome assembly GCF_048418805.1 of Vulpes vulpes. Lineage (NCBI taxonomy): Eukaryota > Metazoa > Chordata > Mammalia > Carnivora > Canidae > Vulpes > Vulpes vulpes. The sequence continues at coordinate 83,519,144 of NC_132781.1, forward strand.
AAAATAAATTACAGTGGAAGTAATCTTGTGTTAAACTTAATAGTCTATTTTTTTAAATAAAGGTTCACATCGTGTTTGTAATCTGACATCAAAATGGCAGTATTTTGAAGTTTTCTTGAAGACGTGTGCTTCTAGTGCTGCACTGTTTTCTAAAAGTAGTCTCAAAAAGAATGATAAATAAACAAATATCGGATGACTTTACAATGTGAGCGTGCTTTATCACTTCTCATACTGTGACACACCAGTTTTAGACCATAGAGACGGATGAGCAAGCTCAATTCCACGTCTGTACGTTTGATTGATTCTGAGTAGGACACACGAAGAACGTATGCAGTCGGCATTACTAGAACCTAAACATGGGCTTGGAAGACCTCATCCCTTTCTCCTAATATGATCTTACTCTTAAATGGCTCTTCTACATTCCTACCAAAATTATTTCAGGCGGAATTCTTTAGGGATGGGGGCTTCATTAACTGGCTTTGCTAGTTTTTTGATTGGATGACTCTCCTCATATTGAGCCTCATTCTGTTCCTTTGTAACTCTTCATTACTGTTCTTTGTTTATAGCTGCTAGGGTTAAATAATTCATCATTTATCTGAAGATGCTGTCAAGTTACTTACTCGAGTTGCAATGTCCCTGGTACCTTTAGCTAGTCTTCATAGCTTTTGGTCTTTCAGACCTTCCGGCCTTTCTGGAGCTTGCTTTCTACTGAAGATAATCTTCATTTGTTAATTAAAGGCTTCTTTCTCTGCTTTCCCCCCCCCCCCCCCCCCCCCCCCGTCCTTCTTTTTTAACTGTCTGTGGCAGCGAATGCTAGTTGTGTATCAAAATTTACTTTCATTTTTAAACAGGTCAGTTTTAGTGGGGTCAAATCCAATAAAAATTCACATTTCTTAGCTCCCCGCGATGGCACTTCGGTAATTTCTGGTCAATCGCATTTAAGCAGGACACGGAGGATGTATTTTCCGCGAAAATATCCTCACAAGGGGATTGACTCACGTTGATGGACTTTTTTCCTTTTTCCATTCACCTTATTTCTGGCTATAATTCACAAACAAGAGGTGGATCAGTCATCCGGTGTCAATGAGGCCCCAGTACTTACTAAGAAGGCCGAACAGAAAGATCAAAGGACAGGAGATGGAACTGGATACCGTCTTTGAATTGCCTATCTCGAAATCGGTCTTGATGTGAGAGAAAAGAGCCCACTAACTCGTTTAACATTTTTTTTGTTGTTGTTAGGATTTTTGTTTCCTAGAGCCAAACTCAATATCTGATGCACCTGTTTCGTGTATAGTTCTGGAACTGAGGTACAGCCTAATGTGGTGATCCTGCCAAAATACGGACATGGCAGTTTTAAGGGTGCATATGTATTTGTAAGTGTTAAATCAATCACACTACGTATTTAGGTTACCTTTATTTTCCATTACAATTCTCAAGTGTTGTTGTTGTTCTTTGTTTTTACATGAATTATCATCCAGCTTAGTCCTCTTGTATATAGTAAGATTTTTAAAATTGAAAATACAAGGTACACCCCAGGGGGGAACATGGGGCTTTTAGAATCAAACAGGTCTGAATTTAAAACATATTTTTCTTGCATTCTTTGCCCTTCACTTTTTGTCATCTATAAGATAGGGTTAGCAGCGATTATCACTTCATTGACTTCTTGTGAAAGAACAAAAGCTAGTACTGTAAACACCACATAGTAGGCCATTTTTCAAAGGTAGGCATTTATTGGTCTTCAGCCAGGTTCTAGGATACCAAGATCTTTGGGAATCTTGATTCTAACTCTCTAATGTATTAATGTCTCCCAGCATTGTATGCCTTGATCACTTGATGTGAGTATTCCACATGATTCTTCGGGTAGATATGATATTTTTAGATGAATAATGAGTTATTTATAGCCACTTCTTAAACTTTAATATACCTATGAATTACCTGATCATCTTGTTAAAATGCAATTTCGATGCTTATGTCCAGGATGGGCCTGAGAATTTGCCTTTTTGCCAGGCCTCTAGGTAATAGCAGTCCATGAATTATACTTTGAATATTAGGGATATGGATGACTTTATAATTTAGGCCTCCGTATTCCAGTTTGTGAAAAACAATTTTTTAAAAGTATTTTGACCACATGATCTATGCAGCTGGAAAAGCATGAACTATGATTGCAATTCAGTTTATCGTTCTTGATAAAGACATGTGAAGAAATTTAAAGTATATTAGAAAAAGCCAAAGGCTTTGGACCTGGGGAGACATATATATTATGATATTCACCTTACTAACCTACTAACCATCTAACCTTGGCAAGTTATTTAATAGGCCAGTGAGGATATAATGCTTGATGGATCTAAATGTTATAATAGCATATAGTATAATAAATAGTGTCCTACTAAGAAGCAAATAGCGTAGTGGCTGTTGCATATTAGAGACCTAACAACTGTTACTTCCTTTTTATCTTTTAAGCTGGCATTAGTTTCCTACCTGTTTTATTTTTATGTTTTTAATGAGCTTTTGGTTTAATACTTATTATTTTCATTCCTTCTACTTTCTTTGGGTTTATTCTCCCCTCCCCCCTTTGGGTTTATTCTTGCATTCTCTACCTACTGCTGTGTTAAGTTAAATACTTAGCTTATTAATTTTTAGCCTTTCCTCTTTTCTACTATAAGCATCTCACTGGACAGATTTTCCTCTAAATGCTATTTTGCAATGTTACTATTCATCTTTAGGTATTTTCTAAACATTTCAAGAATTATTCTTGTTGGGGATCCCTGGGTGGCGCAGCGGTTTGGCGCCTGCCTTTGGCCCAGGGCGCGATCCTGGAGACCCGGAATCGAATCCCACGTCTGGCTCCCGGTGCATGGAGCCTGCTTCTCCCTCTGCCTGTGTCTCTGCCTCTCTCTCTCTATCATAAATAAATAAAAAAAATTAAAAAAAAAGAATTATTCTTGTTAATTGCTTCAGGGTCAGAAAATATGATTAGATTATTGTGATAGCAAATTTGAAAAAAAAATCTGTATATTTTTTTTTATTGGAGTTCAATTTGCCAACATATAGCATAACACCCAGGGCTCATCCCGTCAAGTGCCCCCCTCAGTGCCTGTCACCCACAGTCTGAAATTTTTTGAAACTTGGTTTATGATAAATTTAAGATCAGGTTTTATACATGTAAAATGTACTTGAAAAACTTGAAAACATCCATATTTTCCATCTTGGGGTAAAGTGTTATATTAAGTCCATCATATTAATTGTATTATTCAGATCTTTTATAGCATTACTGACTTGAATTGTTTCTTTCTGTTTGATCAAATATTAACTCAGGGAAATAGAAAATAATCTAATCTGGCAATGAGTTTGTCTGTTTTTACTTATTCCTTTGTCAGTTTTTTAAAATATATTTTGACACTGTATGCATAGCATTTTGGAAATAGTATTTATGCTGCTGAATTTAATTGTTCAAGCATCATGAAGTGATTTCATCTCTGATAATGCCTTTCCTTTTAAAATTTAGTATTACTATAGCTGTACTTTCTTGGTTTTTATATGACTGCTTTGTGTTTTTTTAAAAATACCCTTTAATTTTCTATTTTTGAGTCCGTCTATTTAGGAGTTTTTAAATAATGACTAGGTAGCCAGATTTGACTATTCCAAATTATCATTTTCATCTTTTAACTTAAAAGTGTATTCCATTTATAATTAGTTGGATATTTTAAATAGATTTATTTCTATCACATATTTTATTAATTTTTGAGTGCCTTTTTTTCTGTTCTAGCATTGAATTTTTTTCTTTTGGAGATTTATTTATTTATTTGCCAGAGAATATGAATGGGGAGTGGGGAAGGGGGGAGAAGCAGAGGGAGAAGGAGAGAAGCAGACTCCCTCAGCTAATCGTGGAACCTGATACCAGGCTCTATCTCACAACCCCAAGATCCCGACCTGAGCCAAAACCAAGAGTTGGACACAACCATCTGAGCCTCACAGGTGCCCCACAGCATTGAATTCTTTATTCATTTTTTTGTGTGTGTTGATAGAAATATACATACTCGGTTCTATTTTTTAATGTGTTTATTCTAGTTATGTTAATATGAATATTTACATGAGGAAAGCATATGTTTAATCAGTTGAGCATTTAAAAAGCCATAAAAGTGGTTAGGTTTGTGTTTTGTTTTTGTTTTTTTTTTGGTAGTTCCTACATCTGATAACATTTTCTTTTGTTTCATTCATATTGCAAAATTGGTTATTCTTTTCTGCAGTCTTTTACTAGAGTATCTCAAATAAGTTTTCATTTAAAAAGAAATGGCAACACAGAGAATAATTTTCTCATAAAATATGTATAATATGGATATAAGCTTTTTTTCTGGTATCATGTTTGGAATTAGATTTAGTTTGAAAGGTGCTCTACGTTTATTATTACTCCTACAGTAAAAATCATGATTAGAAAGCAGAAACAGAAACTATGTCTCTAATGAATACCAGACCTTTGGAGGACTATAATCTCTTCTAATTTACACATAAGTAGGGAAACTTAATTATAATCTAAAACAATGTGTACTCTACACCTCTGTAGGTCATTTTAGACAACTCTGAATTTCCATTATATATTAAAAATAGATTAGAGTCAGCTTTTTCTTTAATTACACACTAAATTTTTATGCAATAAGAAAGGAGCACACAATCGTTTGCTGTCTTACTTTAAACTTTTAGTGGAAATATACTGGAGTTTTATTATTTGAATATGCTGCTACATGGAAGAAGAACTTGTAGACAGTAAAGCATGATAACATACCCACTTTTTAAAGAGAAATAGGAAGAGTGTTTCTTTGAAGAGGAGACTGAGAAGATCCTTGCAAACATCTGTTCCAGTGTGAGATAAGGATTTTAGCAGTGCATATCTTTAGGTGATGCAGATATTTAGGTTTTTAATATTCTTTGTCACACTTTTGAAATTTCTTAAGCTTCCGCAGCTTCTGTAAAGAGGAAAAAAATGATACCTAACTAATCTACATTAAAATAAGTTATAGCGATGTTTATGTTTCTAAGCTAGCTACATGGCAATTTTCAAAGGGGCTTGGGATAAAAAGTAGTTGGATTTTATTGCCATTGAAAACTTGAAATTAATTTGTTTGCAACTATATGTATTTTATCATGTTTTCACCTTTGCAGTCTGTCTATTTTCATGAGATAAATGGTTTTTCCAAAGGTTTCCATTCACTCCTTGCTTATTTGCTGTCATCTAATTAATATTTATTCCATGTGTAACTTCTGTGCAGTTGTTCTGTTCTTTAGAATCTAATGAAGGGTTATCCAGACCAGAAATGTTGTCGCCTGTCTTTAAGAGGGTAGCATTTTGTCACTTGGATACAGACCCAGTGGGTATGGACGCTGAACTGATAGCTATTCTTAATACTTAAAAAAAAAAAAAAAAAAAAAAAAAAAAAAAAAAAAAAGTTCAGTCAGTTGAGGGAGTTTGTTTCACGCGCCGTGGCTGTCAGGATGGCTTTCTGGAAGAAGCAAGTTACAGGGAAGTTCTCCAGGGAGCTGTTTCCTCTCGTTTCTGCGGGCCTGTCGGCTCTTCCCCTGAGGTGATTTTAATATATATTTATACTTATTGCTGCTGAAACAAAAAAAAAATGTAGAAGTCAGTGGTGGTGATAATACTTTCCCTCTCTTTCTCCTAATTCATTTTAGTTAATTTTATCTTACCAAAAAATCAAGAGGAGGGCAGCTCGATCCTATGTGGGCCTCCAGGAGGACAAGTAGGGTCTCAGGTGCCATTTCCTGCAGGAATCTGCATCCATTTGGGGTGAAACATCTAAGGGAACTGTGTCATCCTCAAACCGAGGAAGTCCCCGACAGGCTAGTTGTGGGAAAGGAGAGGGGTCTTCTGTGTCAGGGCACCTGCAAGGGCTCCTGTAGATCCCCGTCTAGCACAGAAAGAGAAAGAAAATCTTGGGGCCCAGCAGTCATGACTTCTTTCTGCAGCATCTTTGGGTATGTGCCTCGGTCTACACATCTGCCTGTGTCTATTTTCCATGACAGCTTCCACTTGTTTTTTCTTGAATACTGACATCCTCTGTACCAGACCCTGGGCTCCTTGCAAAAAGAAAGGGAACTCAGACGGCTGTTGACTCCACCACGTTTAGTCTAGTATGGGCTCAGAGATGGAAGCACCGACTGTAGTATGTGAAACAAAAGGATGTTGAATCCGTGTACTCTTGATAGGCCAAGAGAAAATGTTTATTTTCTATACGTAAACAACCCTCTATGGAAAATTTAAGATGTCCATGGAACACAACACTTGTGCAATGGCTTTCGAACACTTCTGAGTACTTCCACATGGCAACTATCTATGGTGCTGCATGGCATTTTACCTCTGGGAATGAGAGGTCCATACAGCCTTTACCATATGCCTACTTAGGATCTTAGAAAGCTCTGGGGAGAAGCAGGAGCAGGTCTCATATTCTGCTTAAATATTACTAAGAAACACAACTTTAGTCAAGATGCTTCTAGGATAGCCCTGGGGGGGGGGCATGATGGTTTTTAATTAAAAACTTATGTTTTAGTTTCACAGCAAGATTGAGGGGCAAGTATGGAGATTTCCCATTAACTACTGCCCCCCTACATGCAAAGCCTCCCCCACTATCAACATCCCCCACTGGAGCAGCAGTTTGTTGCAGATTAACCAGCACTGACACATCATGATCCTATAGTTTACGTTATGGTTCGCTCTTGGTGTTGTACATTCTTTGGGTTTGGAAAAATGAATCCTGGCATGTTCCTTCACGATGGTACCATCCAGAATATTTCCACTGCCCTAAAAATCCTCTCTGCTCCGCATGTTCGCCCCTCCCTCCCCAAACCTCTGGCAACCACTGATCTTTTTACTGTCTCCATAGTTCTAACCGTTCCACAGTATCATATAATTGCAATCATAGAGTACACAGCTTTTTCAGATGGCTTCTTTCATTTATTAACATCCTTTAAAGTTCTTGAATGTAGTTTCACAACTTGATGGCTTATTTCTTTTACTGCCAAATAATATATTCCATGATATGATGTAACACAACTTATTTTTACATTCATCTACCGAGGGATGTCGTAGTTGCTTCCAAGTTTTAGCAGTCATGAAAAGTTGGTATGAATATTTTTTGTGCAGATTTCGTGTGGACACAAGTTTTCAACTCCATTGACAAAATTCCAGGAGTGTGATGATTGGATCATATGGTGAGAATATGTTTAATTTTGTAAGGAACCGCCAAAGTGTCTTCCAACGTGCTGATGCCACTTTTCATTCCCTCCAACAATGAATGAGAATTCCTGTTGCTCTGCATCCTCACCAGCATTCCAGATTTTGGCCATCCTGATAGGGAACATTCTTCTTTAAAGATGTGTTGATGTACAAGGTCATGGTAAACTGACGTTTGCCTTAAAAAAAGAAAACACACACTGTATCTTCCTGTCCTAAGTTGCTGTTTAATTAATAATTTACCAGAGGAGAAAAGATAGAAGGATACTATATTAAATGAAGGCATCTATTTAAATACAGAAAGTGTGCATCTTCGTTATAGGGACTCATGATATGTGAAAAAATAATTGAGGGCACAAAAGCAATAAAAAATATAAAAATTTGCAATGTAAATTGAAATTTTAGATGGCTATATTATTTTTACAATTTTGTTGGCAATACCACTATTAGGCCACTTTAATATTTTGTTTACTGAATTATACCTATTTGTGAAATGCTTTGGTCTTCCTGTATTATTTAAATTATATCTCAACTTAGTAGTTTACATTGGTGGCATGTTTTTGTCTGTTTGTTTTGGGTTTTTTAGATTTTATTTATTCACAAGAGACCCAGAGAGAGGCAGAAACAGAGGCAGAGGGAGAATCAAGTTCCCTGCAGGGAGCTCGATCAGGACCCTGGGATCACACCCTGAGCCGAAGGCAGATGCTCAACCGCTGAGCCACCCAGTTGTCCCCATCAGTAACATGTTTTAATTTGTGTTAGTGTTTTAGTTGAATTTTTGATTGTGTTATTTGGGCTTTTGTGATATCAACCCAGTTAGCACATAGATATGCCAAGAATATTTGTGAAAATATACTGCTTCTGTAGCATTAAATATACTCTAAGATATGTAGTGTAGAATATTACGTTAATTCGGAGAACCTAAGGTAGTATGTCTTACTGATGTAAAAGAAAATGGAAAGGGGCCATTTTCCATATCTAATGGACTATTTCAGGTTATGTTTCACATACCTGGGACTGACTAGGTGACCCTGTGGATAGAATAATCTTTGGGTCCTTATTCTTCTTGAAATTGTTAGAGGTAATTCGTATCCTTTAATTTTAGCTTATCACTGTGGGAAATGTTTTTTTTTGTTTGTTTGTTTTGTTTTTGTTTTTTTTAGTTTTTCAGAAAATCATAGAAACTAACGATTGAAAAAAGAAGCAGGGATGCCTAGGGGGCTCATTGGTTGAGAGTTTGCCTTCAGCTCGGGTTGTGATCCCAGGATCCTGGGATCAAGTCCCATATCAGGCTCCCCAGAGGGAGCCTGCTTCTCCCTCTGCCTCTCTCTGTGTCTCTCATGAAGAAATAAAATCTTAAAAAAAAAAAAAAGCAAAAACTCAGCTTTCTGATGTCTTTATGAGAATATAGGAAAAAATATATTACTGGAGCCTATGCAATATGATTCATCACTGTGTTATCAAAGGAGTTATTTTGTGAATTTGTTAAAAGTCAACAACATCATATTCAGATTATAATGGTACCTGAGATATTATTTTTTAACAAATAGAACTAATATATAAATTACGATGTTCCAGAAGTCATTAATATAAAGACTGAGCCTTATTATAATAGCATTATCAAGATTTTTTAATCCCTAATTCTGCTCACAAATAGCTAATTAACCCATGTGGATACGAGCTGGGAATCAAACTAAGGAAAATCATTATTGGCCAGGCAGTTAAGGGGGAACGGGTAGGTTAGTTTCAATTATTTGAGGATTTACACAATTTTAAAGTTATGTGCTAAATGACTGGGCTAACTATTTTTAAAAATAAAAACTGTTAAAATTGAACTAATAATTACTGAATCACCAATATTAATAATTATGTATCAAAGAAAAGGTAATACATGAAAATCTAAGGAGTATAAATATATTCCGTTACAAATGAAATATATATTTATCTGCGACATTTAAAAATTTTAAGTTTTTTTCTTTGCTTTCCCTCTCTTTCACAGAAACTGTCAATTAAATAAGAATGTGTTCAGAAGACCTGACAGGAGGGCTTTCCTGGGTTTCAGATGTAAGAGCTATTGAGCCCAGGCCAGACCTAAGATTGCCAGCATTTTAGTTCTAAGATTCCGTTAGAGAACATGTGTATGGCCTTCTAGTTTGTCTGGCCCAGATAGCTTGTTATCCCCTCTAGTCCTAGAACATTTTATTCCACCTTTTCCCTAGTTCTGTGGTGTTTTCACTGAGTTCTCTTGGCATTAATATTCAAGGGACATGTTAGGATTTTGCCCGAGAAAAGTGGGACCTTAAACACGAGAGGTGCTGGTTTCTCATCTTGCTTTGAACAAACCAGCTCCACTTTCATCTGTTCTGTATATTGGGCCTTGTGTAAGATTAACTTAGGAAAGCAAGTCCAACTTAAAGAAATGGAAGTTCGAAGGCCTGTGTGCACATTGATGTACAGGATGTCATGCAGAATCCGTGTTCTTCCATTCTGTTGATGATGGCGTTTCGTCGGAACCCGGGTACAACCTCTGGGGCGCATTGTCAAGAACATCAGGCCCATCAGGAAACTGTTGATCAGAATTCACCAATAGGTGCTCTCTGACCCATCAAGCCAATGCTTTTAGAAATCAAAACCGGATAATCGGGATCCCTGGGTGGCGCAACGGTTTGGCGCCTGCCTTTGGCCCAGGGCGCGATCCTGGAGACCCGGGATCGAATCCCACGTAGGGCTCCCAGTGCATGGAGCCTGCTTCTCCCTCTGCCTGTGTCTCTGCCTCTCTCTATCTCTCTGTGACCATCATAAATAAATAAAAATTTAAAAAAAATTAAAAAAAAATTAAAAAAAAATCAAAACCGGATAATCTCACCAGCTTCTATGGTGCTGAAGGGTGATAAGGAAATGAATTTGAACTTGATGCCTTGAGAAAAGAAGAGCTTTTCTTTTAGGAAAATATTTTCTCATTGCAATGAAAAAAATCTGATTTTGATTTCTAAAAGCTTTAGTCAGCATGTGTTCCTGTTTCATGACCTCGCCAGTGCTTTGATGACTCCTAGGTATCAGTGGGCAAGTGACTAAGCCTCTTCAGTGTCAACCTGGCTCCCATCTTTAGTCCTGTATTCCCACAAGACTCCAGTGATACAAATATACTAAGTAAAGGGATGTCCAGTAAGGAGTCCTGTGATGGATTATTTTCCCTCCTCTGCACTTGGAGAGTAAGTTCCACGTGGAACTTACGTATGTGAAATCATTTCTGATTTATCTCCATAATCACGTAGTATCAGTTACATCATGATTTTTCTGAAAATCATCTTCACTCAACTATGGCCAGCCAAGAGCATTATCCCTTGTCAATTTCTTTTTTTTTTAAATTTTTATTTATTTATGATAGTCACAGAGAGAGAGAGAGGCAGAGACACAGGCAGAGGGAGAAGCAGGCTCCACGCACCGGGAGCCCGACGTTGGACTCGAGCCCGGGTCTCCAGGATCGCGCCCTGAGCCAAAGGCAGGCGCCAAGCCGCTGCGCCACCCAGGGATCCCCCCTTGTCAATTTCTAAGCAAAAATGTCTGTCGTTGCATTTGTTTAAATTTTTATTATTAGTCATGTTAAATTTGGGGGTTGATAATTAAATTAATAAGAAATGTTGATGAAGATTGTTGAACGAAATGAATACATGGACTTACCTCATTCTCAATGCAGTAATTCTTTTCACGTTTCTGTTAAAGGAATTCTGTTTGGTTGGCTTTCCAAAAGGTGTTCGACAATGCTTTCACCCTGGATCCTGTTATTTAACTCCAAGATGCTGAAATAAGTTTTAAGTAGTTCTTTCTGATATTTTTAACATTTTTTTTTCCATTTGGGGGCAGTGCTAAAGGGTTCTTTGCTTTTCTTTCTGTCATCAAACAATTGATTAAAATACTATCAATCAACCTACCACATCAATTATCTCACACACATACAAAAAAGTCAAAGCCTGGAAACGTAGCATATGAAGTAATAAATATCATTTGCTTTGTTTCTGACATTTTCTTATATGAATCAGATTTTTTTTATGTTCTCTGTGTGCTAGTATCAACACTAGAATCTATAGATACTTATGATTGTTTGCCCACATCCAACATAAACCAAGATGCAGAGCTGAGCTCAGAATCTTGGCAGCAGTTCATATGGGGGATAAATTAATCTGCTTTTAATTTGGGCAAACTGAACATTTCTTTTGAAAATAATTTGAATTTAGTAATTTGGTAGATTATTTTTGTAGATTATATTTGATAATGTTGGCTGAATGAGGGAAGTGCATCAACTAAGGGAAAAAGTTCTTAAATAATTTTCAAATGAAAACTTATATAGAAAAAAAGAAAAAAGAAAATTTACATAGAAAAAAAATCAAATAAAAACCAGAAGTGTTGGTTATCATAATAATTCTATGCTTAGATAAGATTGCTATCTGTTCAGATACTGTTTTTTTCTTAACTAGCTGAAAATTTATATTTTCTCTGGGGTATTTTATCAACATGTATTAATGGATTTTATAGTCTTAATAATTATAGATTTGTTTACAAGGAGTCTTGAATAGATCTTCGACTATAGAAGATGCAGAAAAATACGTCCATAGTCCCTATGTAAACATATTGCAAAAAATTAGTTGAACCATGACTGGCATTTCTAAGGTAAAATCTAATCCTATAAAAATTTCTGTAAATAGAAAAATGTAAGCCCTTTCAAGTTGAAGAATTATTAATAAAAACTATAACTAAATCTTGATACTTCTTGGATTTTCACCCCAGATATATCTAACTCTGATAACTAATCACTAAAGAAAAATACACATCATAATCTAATTGTATTTGAATGATGGATAGGTGGAATCTGTCCTGTTTTATCTACGAACAATTTTGCAAATTTTGTAGTCTGACTTGTTTATTTAATTTTTCTTTTTATTTTAGTCTATGATTACTTAGGGAGAGGTGATTATATTAATCTATTATAATAAATTACTCCTGAGGTATATTGCCCCATATAATATTAATATTACCATGCTACATGAATATATGATCATATTACTGTATAATATATAATTATACTAACACATTAGGTTAATACAAAATTATATCATACAATATATAATATTGTATATATTTATAAATGATATGTATATATGTGTGAATAGAATACTATTAATAGTTCAGAGAGCATTCTGTGTATATGGAATTTGTTTAAAGCTCACAACAGTCTGTGAGAGACATAGTATTTTCATTATATAGGTGATAATTCTGAAGATATTCAAACAAGAATAAATAAGTCTAAAATTAAGATATAGGCTTTTAAACTGTATTGTTTTTTAAAGTATACTTTATTTTTTTACTAAAATATACTCAGTTTTGAAATAACATATATTTAAAAAATATACTCATAAGAAAAACTCAGAGACTTAAAATCCGAATTCCCAACAATAATCATTACCTGTCTTCTCCGAATGTGTTCCATCTATACTTCTCAATGTATATGCAGAAAGTGAGAGGGAAGTGAGATGGCCAGTCAGAAAGAAATGGCTTTTGAAAATGGGCTGATACATGTTCATATAAAGACGGAAAACATTGACTTAATTTTTACTTCGATGTAACTGGGAAAAAAAAAGGAACAGAAATAAAACTGAAGGAATTGGTGAACTTGAATGTTTCTTCATAGAATGAAAAGTTTGCCTCTAAATTTAAGAAAATGTCCCTGAAAACAAATGCTTGTCATTAATATGTTTTTGACTGTTTCAACTATGCAAAGTATCCACTGATTCCCTGCTAAGAGAGAAGAGGAAATTACCACCTTACAAAACACACACTTAGTTAATTTTTATATTTAAACAGATTGAGTACTCACCATTGGGTATTTCTGATTTATCACTATTTTCCATTTATTGAGCTGATTAATCTCTTGGTTGGTTAGATTTCGTTGTCAGTTTGTACATCTGTCTGTTTAAATTAAAAAAAAAAAAAGAAAAAAAAAGCTCCCAGGAGTTAAACTGCCAAATCTGTTGCGTAGTTGCCTGTGTCTCTCTATTGATTATAGATGAAGGAACACTTGGCTGAGTATACAATTTTTGATTTATACTTTCACATTAGAACCGTGCAGTCATTTCTCGACTCTCCTAGCGTTAATGGTGTGCAAGTCATAAGTACCTTTTACATTAAAAAAGGATTAGAGATATTTTCCTAATATGCTTTAACATTTTCTTGTAGCAGATGGGTTTGAAGATACCACGGACATTTACCCTGCGGAAGGAAAACAGGAGGCACATATTTGTCCAGCTAAAGGGCTATTAGCAAGAAGGCAACCCTTTCTTATCCTATATAATTTGGGTCAGGGACCCCTTTTTCTTGCTTTCATAGTATTCTGTACTTCCTTTTAATGTAGTATTTATGAGGTTGTTTTATAATCATCTGCATATAATTCTAGACTAAATTTCCTTGATCACAGAAACATAATAAGCACCCAATAAACCTTTTTTTTTTTTTTTTTTGTATTTTTAAGGACCAGGTTTATCTGCTACTGATTTGTAGTGACTGCCAAGAATACTGTGTGGAGAGTGATTCTGAAGCCACTGTGGATCAGCAGGAAAGCAGACATTGATCAATTAGCAACGTGTGTCTTTAGCAGAAGAATGAAAAGTGGTGCTGGGAGTGACTAATATTGTCCATCTTAGATTAGAGGCTATTTATGTACCACAGATGGCAGACTCAGGGCTTTAGATAAATACCCCAGGAGGTAGATTTTGGCTCAATTTAAGGAAAAGTGTCTTGCTGATTAGATAAGTTTGAAAGTTGAGTTTGGTGCTAGAGTCACTGGGAATTGTTAGCATATAAGGTACCAAGTAAAAAAAGTAAAAAAAAAAAAAAAAAGTAAGGTACCCAAGTATTTTAGAAATATTAAACATTATGGACACTTTCCACTTAATGATTCTAACCTTGTGGGATACAGTTTATCAATATGACCAATATGCGGCTAAGAAATTAAGTTTAAAGCAGAGAAGGCATTCTTAGGCATATGAAATAATTTTTAAAATCTCAATTTTTGTTGAGTTTATGCAATTTATGTGGTTCAAGCTTATAGAATATAAGTGAGATTAAATAGTCTTTGGGTTATATGTCAGAAGATGCCATAAAACTGTACTAAGTGATTATTTCCTGACTTGGTAAATAATACCTTCTAACAGGTTGCTTGAGCTAAGAACCCAGTGGTTGCATTAATTTCTTTTTTCTTCACTTTCCCTGAGCCAGTCAATCAACAAGCCTTGTGGTCTCTATCGCAGTCTTGAATCTGCCCCCTTCTTGCCATCTCCACTCTCATCATCATTTTTCCCTGGCCTTGTAGAACGCCTCTTCTGTGATATCTCTGTTTGTTTGTTTTTTTTCCCTTGCTTCTATTCTTTCTCCTTCTAGGAGCAGTTCTCTTTCTTAAAACATAGGGCAGAACATTTTGCATTCCCACTTAAAATATTCCAATAGCTTCCTATCATAGTAACATAAAATCTAGGCTTTCTATAGTTACCTAAAAATATCTACAAGAATTTATCTCTGGACTTTAATGTCTGTTTCTTCATCCACTTGCCCAGCCACGTTGGACTTTTTATGTTAGGAGACTATTACATTATTATAAGTGAGAAACAAGGTGGCGGTATAGGATATAATGAGAAGTAGCCAGTTTTGGATGCATTTTGAAGATAGAGCCAACAGCAATCCTTCCTAGATGTGTTGTTGTGGAAGAGGATTTAAGGATGGCTCTAAGGTTTTTGGTCCGAACAGCTGGAAGGATAGACTTGACATCAATTAGAATGAGAGGGGTTAAGTCTGGGGTGGATTTGGAAGAGAAGATCAGGAGTTCAACTTTGGAGATGTTGAATTTGAAGTGTCTAGGAGTTGGATATTATGAGGCTGGAGTTGCAAAGAGAAATTTGGGCTGAGATAAAATTCTGTGTTGTTGTATGTACTTGGTACCTCATGTCATGAGACATCTTACATTTACCAAGGGGATGAAAATGGACAAAAATGAGAAGAGGCCAAGAACTGAGCCAGGGTGCACTAGAATATTAAGAAGTTTAAAAAAAAAAAAAGTAGAAATCTGCAAAGGAATCTGAGAAGGAGGTAGGAGGAAAACCAGGAGAGTGTGGTGTTCAAAAAGTCTGATGAAGGATGTGTAACAAGAAATGAAGAAGATTAGCCACGTCCAGTGGTGCTGTCTCGTCAAGTAAGATGAGGGCTGAGAAGCGAGCCCTGGATTTGGTAACAAGTATGTTCTCGATGACCTGCAGAAGAGCACCTTTGGTGTAGTGGTGGAGGTGGAGGCTTGAGTGAGTTAGGAGGACACAAATATAAACATCTCCGTAAAAGAAATTAAAGAAATGATTTGGATCGTCGATGAAGTAGGAAATGGAGTCAGGTGGTGTTTGTTTTGTTTTAGGTGGAAGAGGCTGCATCACATTTCTCCTGTTTCTGGGTTGATAGAAATACATAGGTAGAAAGCCAAACGTTGGTGATGTGGAAGAGAGACGACAAATGCTTGAGCAAGGTGTGCAAGTACATGGGAGAATATGGCTTACTCTACCAGTGGAGAGAATGGCTTTAGACTCCGCGTAAGTGACTCATTCACAGGAAGGGAAGGCAGAGGAGGTGCGTGCAGCCACTCATAAGTGAATAGATACAAAATAATGTGGAAATCTACAGAAGGCCTTCCTTTTTTTTGTCTTCAGTTTTTTTTTTTTCAGAGAATTAGAAAGCAGACCCAGTAACTAACAGAAAGTCCCAATTTTCTCTTGTGTAATTAATGGGAGGATTTCAGAGAGAACTAAATGAGAAAAAGTAACAGAAAGTTGTTTTGCAAACTCAATTCAAATATATAGCTATGCATAATACTTTTAATAGTTATCTCTTTAGTTTTATGTTAAATGGAAAACTAAATAATATTCTTTCATTGCTGTAAAATAAACAAATATCAAGATGTCTTAAATTGTAAAATTTAGGTGTTGAAATGATTGACTAGTAAAACACATTGCTTTTCCCTAACCGGTTCTATGAAATTATCTCAGACTAAAAAAAATTTTTTTCTTTAAATCCAGCAAGTACACTGGAACTCTCATTTCTAACCATCTGGCATTATCGCCTTGCTAGATAAAGTGAATAATCACTCCTCTCCATAGTAAAGATTTTTGAATTGATTTAGTTCTTGGTATATATGTGAAGTTGAGTTTTGTCAGAAATATGTTTACTTTTTCTTTGGTTTTCATAGATTTTTTTTTCAAGTTTGTGCAATTTATTTAAAGAAAAAGAATCATTATTAATCATTTTGTTTTCTCAGGTTCTCTGTGAATCAGATATTCATGTAATTTAAAAAATTAAACCCCTCTATTTCAATGTGCTGCGTTAAAAATATTTTCACATCAGTTTAGCTGCACAGCTTGTTCATTCTTATATTTGAATTGATCGCAATTGACTTTCAGATTTGTTAAAAATCAAGAATTAGGTTGAAAATCACTGGTTCACGTGTGATGAGAGTCTAAAGTCTGGACTGGGAGTTGTATCCCTAATGAAATTTCTCCTCCTTTTCTAAAGTTGTCTCAAATTGGGTTTACATTGGCCAGGCAAGTTGCTATAAAACAAAAATATCCACTTTTCTATCTTCAGAATGGAATTTAATCAGTTCAGAGATTAGAACGTGGCCCACCGCAGTCTATTAATGCTTCTTAACCATTTGCACTGATTAAGGTGTCCTACATATATACAAAGCTGTGAAGTCATTTTTATTACCCGGAAAGGCTTTTAGGAGGTAAAGTGATTTACCGAGAAAATGTCTTAACGATAGCTTGGAATAAAAGTTAATATTGGAAGGTCTTGTTCAAACAATAAAACCTCCTATGTGGGCAGGATAAAGACTTTTCTGCTGTTCCTTAATTCAAGTGAATGCACAGAGAGGATAAGCATTCTTTAAAAAAGAAAGAAAGAAAGAAAGAAAGAAAGAAAGAAAGAAAGAAAGAAGAAAGAAAGAAAAAGAACAAAGGAATGAGACAGGGATCCCTTGGAAAATGTGAGACTATCTAGCCTCCAACTTCAAATGTTGGAGTGGCTACGGGCAACAGGAGTGCGAAGGATGGGATCTTGACGTTAAAAGCGGTGGAGTGTGAACATAGGTAAACTATCCAGTATTATCTCTGAGTAGATATTTTTATTTTTCCTTCTATTTTTCTTTCTCTTCTCTGTTCTTCCCTTTCCTTCCTTTTTTTATGTGAGAATTTAGAAAAAAAAATTTAAAAATGGTGTAAAGTACCCACAGTAGGCAGAAAGCCTTGAAAACAGAAGGGATCAAGAGTCTGGGAATTTCCAAACATTTAGAGGAGAGGTCCTTTCCTCATCCATAAACTAGAGGAATGAGGGCACAAGCTCACTTCGGGTTTATGTGTGTAAACTAGAAGAAGCTGAAAGGTGATTTACCCAAGTCAAGAATAGACTAGACTAAAACACGTCAGAATGATTTTAAAAATGTCCAGATCCCAACCCAGCTACTTAAACTCTGTGATGTTAGGCAAGAGATTAAATTTCTTTATTTGTCATATGGGAATTAAAAAATCCTAACATCCATAACTTGGCTGTTGTAAATAATGCTGCAATAAACACAGGGGTGCATGTATCTTCTCAAATCAGTCTTTTCACACTCCTTGGGTAAATACCCAGTGGAAAAATTATTGGTAATATGGTAGTTTTATTTTTATTTTAATTTTTTTAAATTATGAGGAACCTCCATACTGTTTTCCACAACGACTTTACCAATTTAGGTCCCCCCCACCCCCCGCCAACAATGCATGATGCTTCCCTTCTCCATATTCTTGCCAACACTATTTCTTGTCTTTTTGGTTCCAGCCATTTGACAGGTGTCAGGTGGTATCTCATTGTGGTTTTGATTTGCATTCCCCCGAAGATTAGTGATGTTGAGCACCTTTTCATCTGTGTGCTGGCCACTTGTATGTCTCTTTGGAAAATGTCTATTCGGGTCTTCTGTCCGCCTTTAATTGGATTATTTGGGTATTTCTTTCCTTGTTGTTTGTATAGATATTTAGATATTTTGGACACTAGCCCAACAGATATATCATTTATATATGTTCTCCTGTTCAGTAGGTTGCCTTTTGATTTGTGGATGGTTTCCTTAGCTGGGCAAAAGCTTTTTATTTTGGTGTAGTCCCAATAGCTTATTTTTGCTTTTGTTTCCTTTGCCTGAAGAGACATATTTAGAAAAATGTTGCCAAGACCAATGTCAAAGAAATTACTGCCTACGTTTTCTTCTAGGAATTTTGTGGTTTCACGTCTGGAACAGGATTTTGAACTAAGATATGCTGGATTCCAAAATCTGGTTTCTTACTGCATCATTATATACTTATACGAACTGTATTCAGTTCCTAAAGGATCGTATATCTGGTAAAAACAACAATTTATACAGAATACAAAACCACGGCTATTTAAATATTCTCCTACTGTCTCTCCTGGAAATCTCAAAGCCAAGGAACGTGCTCAGTTGTAATAGCTCATTTTAGCCTTATTTTCTGGAGACCCATTACCTTCTCTCTGCTTTTCATTACTTTGTATTTCCAAGACCTTCTGTCTTTGAATGTTGGACTTCTAGCAGTGTTTTCGCACTGACATGTATCTAAACTAAGCCAAGTCCACTGGGGAGGTAATAATATGTGGGAATATTGGAGAGAAATTCCAAATATATAATAATTATATGTATCAATCAATATTGAATCATTCACCAATGATGCTGTATTCTGTATTAATTGGAGAATATTCTGCATACATTCTGTAACTACTCTGTATTCTCCTCTCAATGTATCCAACAGCTATGTCAGAGTTTCTTCTTTCTCCCATATTGGTCCTTTACTAACCTCACTTTCTTTTCATTCTTATGGTAGAAAAAGAAACATAGCTGTCAGGTGCTTTTTGTAGTAGACATACTCATTAAAAAGTCAGAATGTTGATAGGGTATAATAGTAATTACTTTCATATTGATTACAAGGGCAATGGTGAAAGGCCAAAGGGCAAAATATTTATAGAGGTGATGGGGAAATAGCTTAGAAACTGTAGAGGAAACAGTCAGTAGTCCTTGGCTCTCTGGGCTCATCCTGGGAAGTCATCCAAACATACTCTAAAATGCTGTTGGAGTTGGAAAACCTAACACACTCACATTGATCAACAGCATTCAGGTTGAAAAAAATGGAAAAAGGTCTGAAATCAGAAATGGCAAGCATAACAGTGACCCGTTTCAGAGCCAAGCCAAGCCCTTGTCTCTGTTCTCATCCTTTCTGGCCTGTCAACCACAAATGACTCTATAAACACTTGACCATTCTGTCTCCATTATCGCTTAGCTTGGAGACGACTGACTCGCTTTGCAGCCAGAACCTTCTACATGCCTTCCCAATGCTTTCTTTGTTGATAGGCTGCATTCACTGCCAGACTCTCTGCCCTCTATTCCTGTTCTCTTCAGTCCTAAAGTGGAGAAGCCTCCCTTCTTAGAATCTGTCAGGGTAGGTACTGACTAGTGGAAAGAGCACGGCCTCTGGGATCAAACATTCTTGGGTCTTAGTTTTCATTACCCGTGGCAGCTTTGTGACCCAGGACACACCCCCCCATGCCTTTAAGCCTCGGTTTTATCTGTAAAATGGAAACGGCCAAGGCATATTCATTTTCTGTTGCCACCATGATGAACGTCCACATGGAACTTCTATAATTCCTGGCCTATAGGATTTTAGTGGTGAGGAACTGCTGAGGAAGCAGATTTCTCTCACCTTTCTGAAGAACTAAGATATCTCAAAGACACTGCTGAAGCCAAAGCAGACCTACAGTGAGAGTATATTAACCAGAGCTATGACTCTTCTCCTTCAACACAATGGTATAAGATCGTCTTAGAAGCTTCTTTAAACAGGTGGCAGCTACCACGCAAGTAGACAACTTCTACTAGCCTTGGGGCATCTTTTCATGCAGCAGGTCAGTAGAGGTTTAAAGCAATTGAGGTTATCTTCTCTTCTCCCCCAAACACCCAACTTTTCTATCAATGTCAAGAGTAGCTTTTTTTTTTTTTTTTCCATCACTTTCTTCAGATAGGAATGATGGCAATTACTAATCTTACTACTAAGGGTCAAGATAACAAATGAGACGCTGCTGAGTGAGGATGGACCCAAAAGCTCCATTGTATGCCTTCCCCCACAGCTTCCCTGGGCGAGGGAGATGATCACAGGGAATCAAACTATAGAAGGGGATACACTTCCTATTATGCAGCTGTCCTCCTAGCTGGCCAGAATAATACTGCCGGTTCTCTTTTTTGCAGTCTCTGGAAGTTTCTCTGTGCTACACACACTTCTCCCATTATGATCCCATAAGAGGGATCAGACCAAATCCAGATGAAATTCTTGCCCTCCCCCGCCCCGCTACTGAGATGCTGCTGCCCTTGGAGTTCTTGGATTCCTTTGGCTTACGTACGTTATATACGCGCTGTCAAATTTGAATTGTGAGATCAAGGTTGTAGGGTTGGCAATGTTTCACTAGGACAATGTGGAAAGTGAGATGGTATCTCTACTCAACAAATAGCTCAGAGCATAAATGAATTTTCCCTTTTTCCCCAGGAAAACTGTCATTTTTAAAAGGATGACGGAGTTCAGAGCTATGAAGTTCAAAATCACCTAATCCAACTGTGGTGTTTTACAAATGAATAAATTGTTGGGGGCACCTGGGTGGCTCAGCTGGTTGAATGCCTGCCTGACTCTTGGTTACACCCCAGGTCACGACCCTGATCAAGGTCACGAGATCAAGCCCCAGGTGGAGCCCCACATGGCGCTCCGCACTCATCCGGAAGTCTCCTTGGGATTCCTTCTCCCTCTCCTTCTCCCTCTGCCCCTCCCCTGTTCATGCATGCACTCTCCCTCTTTCAAATAAATAAACAAATCTTTTAATACATGAGTAAATTGAGGCTAAAAGAAGTTAAGTAACTTGCCTAAAGTGGCCCGGCTTAATTGGGGCTGGGGAGGTTTTGCACAAGGGGTTGCCCATTTCATATTATTTCTACCGTAATACATGACCCATCCCCTTCAAACTTCTGCTAACTTCAATTTGTGAAGCTGTTTCCAGGTATCTGCACCCAAATGAACCAAAGCTGATTACATCCCCATTCCTAGTAGCTGAATATTTTATTGATTGCAATAGAATTAAATTTATGGGTTATTCTTTTATACAGAATACATGCCAATGGTTTCCACTTTATAAAGAGTACTTGTTTTCCCACTTAGATTTAGAAGAAACATGTATTCTGATCTCTCCCTTCATGTTAAACTACAAGGGGTTCAAGTTGCAGAGATATCTGCTTCCAGCAACTTCTCTTGGGTACTACTCTGAAAAAACTAATGTGTATAATCATTAAATACTGGGGTTTGACTGATAAGAATTTTCTGTGTGCCTTCTTCTGTCTAATGATATTAAGACAGAGTTCCCAATTTGTACCTTTGGTGATTTACTGTTCCTGTTCCAATGGTAATGATGGAAAATGCTTTTCCACTATCATTTAATTAGCCCAGAATCCTAGTAGAAATTAGTCTTAAAAATGTACCAGCAGAGAAAAGATTGAAAGCAGCTATAAAGAACTTTGCACCAAGACTGGACAACTTTAATAGCACAGCACTGGTATTAAACACTATCAATAATGGGAGTAATCCTTTACCATAAAAGAGTTAGAAGCAGACGTCCTTTGCTTTTTGAGGCTTGCATTCTCTATCTGTATAATGAAGGTGCTGGGCCAACACATTTGAGTCATTCATCCCCCAAAGGATATTCTAAAAGAAAATGGCCCTGAGGATGAATAGCATGTGGACAAATTGTCTAAAAAAAAACGAGAAGTAGTTCCGAAACAGTGAAGTAAATCTATATATGGCTTGTCATACCATAGCTTAATCATCCTAAGTCCTCATGCCCTCAGAAAAGCATCTAATCTCTTAACAAATTAAAGCATATTTGGGAATTTTCTCTTGCATTTAATATAGTAAATATGAACGCATCTGAATTATTGAGAAATTATGGTCATAGCTCAGGACTGACATGCTACTACAATTAAACAAGAATTAACAACATTTAAAAGAATCATGGTGTCATAAAATATCAAATACTAAACCCACAGTGAATATGAACCAGACACTGTAAGATGCTATAGATTTGTATAGTGATTTTGAGGCATAGTATAAAAAAAACCCTGATGAATTATGGTTCTTTTGAGCTTTCCAGCTGACCATGTAAGTGAAGATACCTCTAAGAGGAGAATAATTGCAAGCAAATACAACAGGATATTGGGTTTTTTTTGTTTTTTGTTTTTTGTTTTTTATCTAGTAATCAAATGTGCTGAGCCCTTTGGAAGAAAAAAATAAATGCTTTTGCCTCTATGCTTTTTAGTTTCCTTTTTACCACAATGAAAAATTAGAGACAAACACTGAATAGCACACAAATCAAAAAGATGTAGTCTATCAGTTGCATCTCTGCTTCTCAGGCATGTAGGTGGAAACATGCAAACAGATTTTCAATACCAGGTTCATTCATCATAATGCCTTCAGTTTAATTCTTGATGTGGGCCAAGGAATGACTGTGTAAATATTAACATGACATAACTAAGTTCAGATATTCAGTTACAGTTAATTATCAGTTAACCAATTTGATAAAGTAATATGGAAGAAGAGTTTGAGAATCAAGAAGAAGCTCACAAGAGCTAAGATGCAATCTCATTATAACCTTATAATGAGCATTTGTCTGACATGGAGTCTCAGGATCTAGTGGTTCAGGGGAAATTTTGAAGTCTTTACAATGATGATAGAGATTGAAAACTGAAATTCTAACTTAATTTGAATACCTTTGGGGGAAAAAGAAGAATGAGATGTCTCTGAAAAGCACTTGAAAAAAAAAAAAAAAAGAAAAGCACTTGACGTCATTCCAGAGAATGACACCAGGGTCTTAGACTTTCTTGAGGCTGGAAGGTGAAGTCTCCTTAAATTGTTCAAAGGAGAGTCACACATATTTGAAATTATTAAGTTTATGAGGTATCTCTGTCTAAACCTAGTATTATAAAATCTTTGTTACTGGCTCTAAAATTTGGCCAAATATTCAGCTGTATTGAAACAATCTTTGGAGTTAAACTTGAGTGCAGGGAGTTTTGACACTGGCAGGTACATCCAGTAGGGTCTTATGATCTTTTTCAATTTAGAAGAGTAAGCTGAATAAGACTTCATTTTTCTGTTTTTTGCCTATATACATGATTTTAAATAGCAGAAAGACTTCGATAAAGATAAAGAAGTGTTTAGAAGGTCATAATCTGTGTTCTCCTGAGACTTGATTGGGGTTATTAATACACATGGCTATGAGAATCCAACTTAACATCTACCCATCTTGACAAGATAACTGTAAAGAATATTTTCATTATGGTATTTTTTAGATTATTATTGATCGTTTTTACTATTTTATACATGCTCCGATTATTGGGCCTAACTGCTGTTGTGTTTGTCCTGTTACGTATATCATTTGCTTTTAACAGTGTGATTTCTTAAAATACATATTTCTTCAGTTATCAGTGGGAAAAATGAAGGAATGACCATGTGTGCAGTACCCTGGCAATTTAGTTTATAAGCTGCTTTCTGAGTTCAGGAAAGGTGACTCCTTTTCCCTGAAATCTTCGTCTTTTCCCCACATGGTTCAATGATTGGATTGAGAGACATTTTCTGCTCTTCATAAGATTTCTAATTCATATTCCAAACCTCTGCACTCTTTCTGTCATGAAAAATTCATTAAGGTTTTATGATGCTAACATTGAAAATGTCTTAGTTGTTTCCTCATAGAAAATATTTATGTAGAGGTCTGTTAATATACATATGATAAATGTACACACATGCTTTTCTTGGCTACTCATTTGCTACTGGAAGAGTAAGCTTTTAAATTCAAATGGTAGTTAGCACCCTTTCAATGTACTTATTTTTTACCTGTATAATGGCAACATGGAGAAAATCATGAATTATATATGCCACGTGGAAAGAATTTCACCTTTTGAATATTTATGAGCACTTGATTTTCTTAAAATTGGGAAACATTTCTCTTTAGGGAAGAAGTCGTTGGAGGAATGAACTGTCATATAACATTCGGAATTCTTTAAGCAGATATGTGATTCACCTATTATTCTTCCAGTTTCCAATTTTGTTGTTAGCTATCAAACTCTTCAAGCCAAATAGGAGAGTCTGTGGTTCTTAATATGTGATGTGACTCACAAATGAAGAGGGATAATCTTCTACATAAGAACAATTTACTCCCTCGTTTTCAGAAATGTCAACAAGCCTGGTCTTCCTGAGTGCTTATAGTGAGAAAAGGAAGTCGAATTTTTGTATTTGATGGATTTTTGATTCTCTGTTTTGGGGGCATTGCAGTGGTAACTAGATGCCAGCAGTTCCAGTGATCTGTGCCTCCTTGAGAGCAGAGGCCCTGCCTGTGTCACTCATCGTGTCCCCCGTTCCTGTCACCTTGCCTGATGCACAACTGACATGGAAATGGATCTGTAGATTATGGCATGAATCAAAATGCTCAGCTCGAACTTGTGCTGCCACTAATACAATTCACGTGCACACACTACACATACATATGTGAGCTTATTGTGACACAAAATTTTAAAGAACTCTTAATGTGCTAAATTCATTTCATATACCAATTACCTAAAATATTATCCTATGTAGATTACCATTTTTCAAAGAATATAAATATATAGGAATACACTTCATTCTACACATATTTTAAACATCTGATAATTTATACTTCTTAAAGTTCAAGTTCATAAAGTGTCTCATTTTGAATTGTCATCATACATTACTTTAGACAGGAGTATGAGAGAGGCAAAATCTATGCCGACTGCTTAATATATCCTAGAAGTAGCCTGATTCTTCTTATATTATTTTATATTTTATTTTTTAGTTTGGCTTATTTGTTCATCATTTGTCTTTCTGTAAAGGTCAATGAGGGAAAATGTTCCTTTGCTAACTTACGGGGTTTCATTTTAAAGCTTCTGGAGATTGGGTCGTTGTGTACATTTGTTACATTGAACTCTATGAAACTTCTAATATTTAACAGATATTGGCAAAAACAGTGTTACTTGTGGCTCAGCCAAACAGATATCCCTGTTAATAATATTATGGGTATTTATTGATGGACCATTACTATGTATAGGCACTTAGTGTGTGTCTTCTCATTTCACACTAACAGCCCTGTGAGATGTAGGTGATCTTATTATCTTCATTTGATAGAGGAATTACTAGTGTCACACTCTCAGTAAACAGTGGCACTGAAATTGAACATAGAAGTTGGAAATCTGTAGACTCCTAATCATTATGCTCTCTTGTCTCCCACAATGAAACAGTTATTAGCAAATTAATTATCTGGTGTGCTCCATATATCCCTATCATGATTGATTACTGATTCATTAGGTTGAGTAGTCCTACTAGAAGATTGGAATTCTATGTAAATATTGATTAAGGACGAACTCCAAATGGAAGGACTTTAAGTACATTATTTCTTCTGACAGGCAGTAGTGATTATATTAAATTAAGATTTTAATTAATAATCTCATTGTAGACACTTGTATAGCTGTTATTCTTTATGGATTCTAGTGTCAGTTTGGCTCCTGAGTTCATTCCCTTATATAATGTATGGAGGAGGTATAGTGCACAGCCTTCATCGTTATTCCTAGTTCTTTTTGCATAATACATATAGTCAAAAGGTAGGGTAGCTATTTTTGCGTTCTTAAAGCGGAAAAAAAAAGTAGAAAGAAGAAAAAGGTTGACAGAGGCATATGGGGAAAAATGAATAATATTCTGAGAATAAGTGGATTTAAAAGAAGAAGTCTTCTTATTCGAAAGTAGCACATATTTGCAGAGAAAATTCAAATAATCTTTAAATGGAAATCATATGGAACAAAGTAAATGTGTGTGTATCCATATATGTTTGCATATATATATCTATGTATGCATATGTATTTCTTATAAAACAAAATTATTGATAAAAATACAGTTGCCAACAAACTATTTGTGCTTTCAGAAGTCCCTCTGTAATGCACTGCTTGTATTCCCAAAGCATTTGTTAAACCCAAGGTCTAGAGCATAACTATATGGAAATTTCCAATAAAGGCCTAATACTGTTTCTAGGACTTTATAATTTAATACAGATACTCTGATGAGGCTTGACAAGTGTCCTTGTATGAAGGAAATAAATTTTAACACTGCCTTATAGAAGTCTTAAGAAGTGTTTAGATTTTATATTGGCTCATGAGGACACTACTGATTTCTGACTCAAATAGTAGGGCAAGCTTTAAGGTTCACTTTTGAAAAAGAGCAATAAGGATCATCTCTTTGTTATTTTAGAATTAATAGTAATATTAACAATAATTAGTATTTATTTAATGTCTAAAATACGATGGGTGCCTAAAGCACCTTAACCCTTTTTACGTTCTTTAATATCCATAATAACCCTTTGAGGTAGAAACTGACATTATCCCAGTTTTATAGAGAAGAAATTTTAGGCAAAAGAAGATAAATCATTTGCTCTGAATTATTAAGTCCTTGGGAACAGTCAAATGTGGTTGCATATCCCAGGCACTTGGAGACAGTTGGGGAGACTGGAGAGGGTTCCCTGTAAAAGAACAGAAATGCCAACTGATGTCTTACCATCAGGAACCATAAGAGCCTTCTTTGGAATGCCTTTGGTTCCTGCCTTGGAAATGAGTCTAGCTACATTTGGATGTTGCTAGCAAGTGTGTTGAGGGGATAAATGATTCTACTTCCTGTCTTGGTGGAGGATTCAACTTCTTGCGCCATTTGAAGGCTGTTGACTAGGGATGCATTCTAGGACATGAGCAATCTCAACAGCACTTTTCAGTATTTTGATTTCTTTAAGAATTATTTATTTATTTATTTATTTATTTATTTATTTATTTATGAGAGAGAGAGAAAGGAAGAGACACAGGCAGAGGGGGAAGCAGGCTCCATGCAGGGAGCCCAATGTGGGACTTGATCACGGGTCTCCAGGATCACAACCTGGGCTGAAGGCAGCGCTAAACCACTGAACCACTCAGGCTGCCCCTTTTCAATATTTTTAAATCATTTTACCCCAGCCTGGATATTGCCTCCCTCCCCTTTATCTCCCTTTCCCTTTTTCTTTCCTTCTATTTATTGTTTTTTACAACTTGCAGTATTTTCTGATATCAAAGCAAAATAAAATGGCAAACTGCAAAGGAATCCATCTGTAGACAAAACAAATGCACGGAGTTTATATCTGGGTTTAAAAGGCTTGAAGCAACTGCAAACCAACTAGGAGGTTACCTACTTTTAGGCCCCAACCATCAGTGCGTTCACACAGAGGCAGCTCTGTTAATATTGATTTGAGGTCATGACAACGTTGGGGTTCTATTTCTTCTCTTTGGAAGAATCAGAAATGTAGTCATTGTTTGTGTAACCTTCATTCTTTGAAAAATAAAGCAACTGGTTTCCTTATCTACCTAGATTTTCAACCAGAAGTTCGTGTTAGATACAGGGAAAGAAGCAGATTTTCAACTTACTTGTTATGCCTAAAATGTGAAAAAGATTATAAAAATACAGACCTAAAAAGAAAAACTACCATATGCTTCCCATTGCCGCGCTGGCTGAAGAAAGAACATGTCAAAGAGAAATTCAGAATAGTCATGGGCAGAGGGAAAACAATTACACAGAAATCTCATATAGCGAGCAGCCCCTTGCCCTAAACCTATCCCTTAATATGGTAATTTAACATATGCTGAATTTCATAATATCAGCTACTCTACTCTGCTCAAGTTTTCATACAAACTGTAATATCAGAAAGTCTCATTTTGAAGTTGCAAAGACACCCCGGAGAATACTGAATATTAATTTTTGAACAAGCTGTTAAACTTTCAATTGGGAAACAAGTATCAGTCCACGTTTCATTAATCCTACCTGTGTGCAACTCTCATCCCACTTAATTAATATGCTTTAAAAACCCAAAAGTGAAAATGTAACCGTTACAGAAATCATTTTCTTTTAAGGCTAAATCAGTTGTTCTTATCTACCACAAGATATTGATTCTAATAACTGTTAATGTGACTTTCTAGATGTTTTCTCATTAAAATATCTCCAAAATAGCAACGTGTCTCCTTGGTATTAAAGAATAAATACTTTTTTTTTTTTTTAATTACCTTGAGGCACAGGTGACTTACTGTAGGGAAGGTATGTTTTTTCTTAAGTAGGTAATATCTTTCCATATCGATATGAATTATACCCTTTGTTGTTTTTTCAGAGATTTTGTTCAGGCAGCTGTTTCCCCTCTCTTCTTTATCATCAGTTATCCTTTCTCTTCTGTTTGTATTATAGATAAGATAGATGGATGGATAGATAGATAGATGATAGATATTGACTTTGATCTTATATTTGGTTTTATATCCCCCTTGGAAACAATGGCTCCATTTGTTCTGCTTAGGGAAAAAAAAATGCTTTGAAATCTCTACCTCCTCATCTCCCATTCTCTCTTGAACCCACTATACAAAGCTTTGTTCCCCATCACTCGCTAAAATTCCAGTCAAGATCTTGTCAAAGTCACCAATGACTTCCTCATTGTCAAACTCAGTAGACACTAGGTCACAGAGTATTTTTTTTAGAAACATTTGACAGAACTGTTTACTTTCTTCATAAGTACTTTCTTCCCTTGGTTTGTAGGACACTGTGCTCTTCCATCTTAATATTACTTCTTCTCAGTCTCTCTCACTGGCTTATTTTGCCAACGGTGAGACTGTTGAGTGCCTGAGGGCTCAGGACTCCATTCTGAGATCTCTTTTTTTCTGTTTATATCGGCTTCTTTGATGATCTCATTCATTCTCCTGGTTTTAAGTAACCCCTATACTCTGATGATGGCTGAATTTTGATTTATAGAACAAAACTTGCTTCTGAAATCTGGACTTGTATGTTTACTTATTGGAATTTTTCCTGGATACACTGGCTATCTCATGGGCATTTCAAAGCTAGCCTTTGATTTTTGCCCCCCAACCTCTTCCTCCTGCAGTGATTCCCAGCTCAGTGGACACCACTATTCACCAGTTGCCCAGCTCAAAAATTGTGGCACCTTCCCTGAATCCTCTACACTCTTTTCCTTGTTCCTCCTATGCAAACCATTAGAAACTCTACTAGCTATACTTTCAAAATAAATCCCTAATCTTATCACTTCTAATCCCTACCACCAAGACCCTACTCCAGACTATTTTTCATTTCTTACATCTTTTGGCTCAGTAGGCTCTAATTGTCCTCACCTCTTCCAGTCTTACTTCATTGAAATCTATTTATCATACAGCAACCCAAGTCATTCTTTTTAAAACAAAATGTATATCATGTCACTCATCTGCTCCTAATCTTCCTAAATTCTTGGCCTATCTGTCGTGGCCTAAATGATCTAGACCTTGGTTGGCTCTCCTCATGAATTTTCTGTCACTCTTTTTTTTTTCCACTTAGCTCCCACCCACACTGGTCTTTCTGTTGTGTTTTTTTGAAAGTCCTAAATGAATGACAGGAACTCAAGAATCTACTCTTGAGCTAGAATACTCTTTTTGTAGAGTCATGTTTGCATGACTCACCTCTCAATCACAGCCCTTATTAAAATGGTAGCACTTCAAAGAACATTCCTTGATCACCCTATCTTAGGTGGCATCTGTCTTCACTCTATCCCCTTAACTTGTTTCATTTTTTTTTCATCAAAGCCACTATCAGTACTTTATGTTTTATATAACTTTATTTATTATTTTGTTATTTTGATCTTTCTGCCTGGCAGGCAAAGTCCCATGAAGGTGAAAACTTCTCTTCCTTTGCTCAATATTGAATCTCTAGTGCCTAGACCAGAAAGGTGCTCAGTTCACATATATTGAATAAATTATTATTATCACTTCTGTTTCCCTCCTACGTTTTTAAAATTTCATTCCAGGTATTTTCTAATGTTATACTACTTACTGTTTTATTAACCGCCCCTCCTTTTGTCTTTAATAATTGTTTTTACATTTTAGCATAAAATATTTGTTTCTATTTAAATGTATGTCTTTTTTGCTTATCACCAGGGTAAGCATTCTATTCCTTTTCTGGCTGGCTTTCTAATACCTAAATAACTTGAGGAAAACTTAAGTATATATAGAAATTGAGTCTTCCTATCAAATTTGTCCTTAAGATATGCAATTGAGCCTATAATCGCATGATTAAAATGTTCAATTTACAATTGGAATAAATATTTAATGGTGCCTTTGGGTAAGACAAACTATGAAAACTCGAATACCTCAAAGAATAGATCCCTAAAGAACAATTTGCCTTTAGACGTTTTTGCGCCTATCAAAATTGTCTAGCATTAGTGGCTTCAAACATTTCACAAAAGTCATAGTAAAATTCAGGCAACTTCTATGGAAGAAAAAAATCATGTATAGAAGAAGGACTGGAAAGAGAAATGTCAATTTTTTGCTCCCGATCTTGCCTTAGAAAGAATTATTTGATCATACAGATTATAAGAAATTAGAAGAGAATGCCAAAGAAAAGTACATTTCCATTTCAAGAGGTTTGAGAGACTAAAGTAGGCCGTTGCTTTTTGGGATGGTTTAAGTATTTAGATGGAGGAGGATGAACTAAATAGATCTTATAATTACTTTCTGCTCTATTGAGTCTCTGTTTCTATAATCCTATGTCCATTTCTGTTTCAAAAGGGAAGTAGAAGCTTTATTTACCAGATTCGAAGTGTTAATGTGACATGTTTATAGTTGATTTACAGTGGGAACCTGCCGATGATGTTTGAGGAATACATAATTTCCTCATGATGTAGAAAAGACACATGTAATCGCCATCTCTCTACCTAGCCTGCTACGTGTGGAAGGTTATATGGTATCACTCTGAAAATACGTCAATCAACCAGACAAAGCTAAAGAATCTTCTTTGTAAACCAAACTTTGCAAACAAAACTCCTGGAGGCACTATCTCAGACCTAGAACAGAGACTTTAGCTGGATGTTTAAATGATCTTGATATTGGGAATTTCGAAAAGGCTACTTTGCTCCAGTTTCCTAACTCACTACCTTAACTGTGAAAACCAAATAATTAGAAACTATTGGCAATGAGTGATAGGATCATAATTAACATTTATGAGTGCTGACTATGTTTCAGGTATTTCACATCAGTTTTATAGTGTAAATACCATTATTATTCCCATGTTATAGGGGAAGACACTGAGACACAAGGAGGTTAAGTAACTTGTCCAAGGTCACTGTTTCTAAATGGTAGAAGCAGCTTGGGATCCAAGCAATATAGCTAGAGAGCCCACATCTTAAGCTGCTAGACTCATCTGTCAATGTAAATATTGAAGACTATCTTCACAATCAATTTCGATTAAAGGAAGTTGAGCCAGCAAGAAAATAGAGTGAGGTATTATCCAGCGAAATGTATGAAATATTCTGTTTGGGTTTTAAGGAAGGCAGTCGTCGTAATTGTGAGATCAAAACAAGTGGCCGTCTATTTGGTGTGGCCAAGACTCTGATTCAAGGTGCTTCAAGAAGTCGTTTGGTCTTCACGGTAACCTATTCATTTTATGAGCTGGGACAAATGTGACTCAGAGATATTGATGACCATCAATTTATAGGAAGTCATTTATAAAGACCATCAATTTATAGGAAGTGGCACCGGCAGGGTTAAAACCTAAGCCTATTTCCAAAGCCACACATGGCGGCCTTGCCATTAGACAGCAAAAGAATAGGAAAAGGGTGAGAATGGCTGGTGGCAGAAACATTCCTGTCCTTGACCCCATTCCGTCCTCCTGAGTACCTTCCCTTACGTTCCTGTCACTTCCTGTCCAACGATAGCCTCCCTCAGGACACCTTCTGCTCTCTGGTTTGCACCCAGAGACCTGCCCATTCACCCAGACTTTCAGGACCTGGCTTCTCCCTGGTTGCCTGTTACCTGCCACATTCTGACCCTCCCCCAGGGAATGTTAGTAGGTGGAATGTAAGGTACTCATGAAATATCGGGGACACACTTACCTATGAATCATTCACTGTGGTCATCTGGGATTCAAATTTGCCTGAGCAGCCTGTATTTCTCTTTGCTAAATCTGACAACCTTGTTACCAGGAGACATCAAGCAAAATGTCCACATTCTATTATCAGTATTCTTGCTCTCAGAACTCTAGACCGTTTCAACCTTCCTTTTCCTGAAGGCTTCATCCCCATAGTCAAACACAAAGATATTTTATAGAGGCTGATTTTTCATCTCCTTTTCTCTCCGTATTCTGAAATTTGATTGCAGAAGACTTTTATTAACATGCGCATTTTATCCAGTTTCTCCTTGGAGTGAAATAAACATACCCACCATCTCCCTCTTTCTTCCCGAAATTCCTTATAGTGGCCCCCGAAAGGGCAAACTTTTGAATTTGTGACTTTCAGAACTCTATAAAACACGTCCACAAAGAAGTGTTATGGGTGAGGGTAGTGAGAATGAGGGATAAGATAGCCAGCTGGTTTTCTGTGGAAGAGAAAGGGGCAAGGAGGCTGGAAATGAATCAAATACTCCTCAGCATGGTTATTAAAATGTATAAAATCATCAGTATTCCTATAGTAGGACTGAAAGATGTAGGATACGGCATGTGCTCCAAATAGTACTCGGAAGAGGCTGAGATTGGCAGCTATCAGAATGCATGTGTCTATTCCTACCTATATTTGGAAACCTCAGAAAATGGCCTGACACCAAAGCAACAAACTCTGAACACGTAGCTTACAAAATACCTCGAGTCTGGGTTAACACACGTGTACGCTCTTGTATGTATTACGGTTTTTATAGCAGGTGTTAGTGCTACGTGAATTTTTTTCTTTAATTCCCTTTAGAAGAAAAAATATTGTTAAGATATAAGTAGGAAAGAAAGATAAGATTATTCTCATAATTCAATAAAGTGATAAAGGAGACTATCAAGAAAATGCGATTAAGAGTATAGCCTAATTGGTGTTAAAATGTCGATATTCCAATAACCATAATGCCAGCACTAAAGTTAACCTAATTAGGATATTTTCTTATCAAGCAATAAATCAAGTGGAAGACTGATTGCAGAGGAATCAGCTGACTCTTATGAAACATTCTGGAATTGGTTTTCTAAAAGTGAAATACCTCCAGACAGGTCAGAAAATGCTTGAAACGATCTGGATAACTTAGGGGTTCAGTACAGACTGTATAACCTGCACAATCCTCCAAGGCCTTTTACATACGCTTTTAATACTTTATCCTTTTATAAGGTTTTTTTTTTTTTTTTTTTTTTTTTTTTTTTTTTTTTAGTGAGACAATAGTAAACGTGAGATCAAGCAAACAAAAGTAAAAACAAACAACAACAAAAACACCCCCACAGTGTCTTATTAAGTCAGGGGCAGTATCAGAAATCCTGCCATGATGATTAGCCCCCCAGATTGCCGACTCAGAGCCATGACGGATTCCAGGTATGAAGACATCGTCATCACCTGGTAAGTCCCTGTGATGGGGCCTGACGTGCCATGGCTTCGACCTAATTGGAAATCCAGGCTGAGCCCGCGCACCGAATCCTCGAGGTGGCCTGACCCCAAATGCTTGCTTTCCTGGCAGCAATTCTGTCTTGGGCGGGAGAGGGAGTTTGAAGTCACTGGGGACGAACCACCCTCCTTCCAATGACCCAGCTCATCTGTGCTTTATCCTGATTTTGTCTCCATCCTTCACAATGAAGTATCCGCCCCCCCATTTCAAGCTAGTCACCCCACTTTTGATTTTTAGCCCATTGTTCTCCATCTCTTCAAGGAGCGTGCTCCATTCATCATATCTAATTTCTCCAAGATCTTTTGTCTAAAAACATGCTTTTTTTTAAAAAAAAAAGAAGCAGGTTTAGGTTTCTCCTATTAGGAAAATCAGAAGCCCTCCTTTGGTTTGGGCCCATCAGCTACTTTCCAGCTCTTCCTTTCTCTCTTCCTGAATTTTCCTGTCTTTTGTCCCATAAAGGGCCACGGATCCTTAAAACTTTTAATTATTCACTTCACATTCACTCCCAGGGACCTGCCTTACTTCTTCCCCACCTTCACCCCCACACCCTGCCCTGGAAATATCCTTGCTAAAGCCAACCATGAAGACTGTTGCCAAATCCAGCGGCCATTCCTCAGTCCTTATATTTCCCTGCGGTCTTTGAAATGTGGAGCCCATGTCTGACCCCCTTACCTACTCTGCTGTTCCCTTGGTCATAGCTGGAAATTCTGGCTCCTGGTCCTTAACTCATGGCCTTCCACAGGATTGTGTCATATGCCCTTTGGGTTTTTGTTGTTGTTGTTGTTGTTTTTAAAGATTTTATTTATTCATGAGAGACAGAGAGATAGAGGCAGAGATACAGGAAGAGGGAGGAGAAGCAGGCTCCACGCAGGGAGCCCGATGGGGGACTTCATTCCGGGACCCAGGGTCACACCCTGAGCCAAAGGCAGATGCTCAACTGCTGAGCCCCCCAGGTGTCTCAGTTGTTTTTTTTTTTTTTAACGTGACAATTATTATTTGCAGTATGATTTGTAGACCGTTTCCAACTTATGTCCAGAGTCCAGACATCTCAAAGGAATTCCCAAACAGGGACACCTGGGAGGCTCAGTGGTTGAGCATCTGCCTTCAGTTCAGGGTGTGATCTCAGGTCCTGGGATCGAGTTCCGCATCAGTCTCCCCACAGGGAGCCTGCCTCTCCCTCTGCCTGTGTCTCTGCCTCTCTCTTTGTCTCTTAGGAATAAATAAATAAAATCTTTAAAAAAAAAATTCCAAAGTACCATATATCTGCCAACTGGTCATCACTATCTGAGTGCTTTCCGAATCATGAAATCAACCTATTCCAAACCTACCCCCGTATACCTCCCCTAATGCCTCTGCCCTTCACTTCCTCAAAACTTTTATTTTTCTGTATTATCTGCTTGTGGTGTCAATGACTACAAATGGGGAAAGAATAATCTTAGATCCATTTTTTGTGATCCATGCTCCCACCATCTACTTAATCACTCACTTCGATAATTACAGCTTCTAATCGTTTCCCGATTATTTTCCTGTGATCACTCTTCTGCCTCTCATCCCCTGCCACGATTTCTTTATTGAGCTATTCAGTATTTTTTTGAATTTGATCTTGCTGTGATAGGAACACTTACTATGAGATTTGTCTTCTTAACAAATTAAAAAAAAATTTTTTCTTAACAAATTTTTAATTTTATAGTACAGCATTGTTAAACAGAAACACAGTATTTTACAGCAGATCTCTGGAACTCATTTAACTTGAATAACTGAAACTTTATACTTGGTCACCAGCAGCTCCCCATTTCCCTCACCACCCTCCAAACCCAGAAAACCTCATTCTCCTTTCTGTTTCTGTGAGTTCGACTAATTTAGACGCCTCAGGTAAGTGGAATCATGCAGCATTAGTCTTTCTACGCCTTGCTTGTCTCACCTAGCATACTATCTCCCAGGTTCAGCTATGTTACTGCTTTTTGCAGAAATTCCTTCTTTTTTTAAGGTGGAATCATATTCTATTGTATGTATAGACCGCATTTTTTAAAAAGATTTTATTTATTTATTCCTGAGAGACACACAGAGAGAGGCAGAGACACAGGCAGAGGGAGAAGCAGGCTCCTTGCAGGGAGCCCGACGGGGGACCCAATCCCAGGACCCCGGGTCACAGCCTGAGCCAGAGGCAGGTGCTCGACCGCTGAGCCCCCCGGGTGCCCCTAGACCATAATTTTTTATTCAGTCTCTGTCAATGGACATTTGGGCTGCTCTGCATAGTATTGGCTATTGTGAATACAAGTTTCCCCTGCTGCTGCAAAGAGCTTTGTGCCACTTTGCTTTTACAAATGACTTCTATTAGGCACCTCTTTTTGCTGCCTGGAAGAAATCCAGAGAGGATTTTTGCTTTTAGGAAATGTTAAGTGCTTCTTCACTTTATGCCATTTTGGTCTGTAAAAGGTTTCACGGGTGTGCTCCGATTTGGGCTGGTGGAGGAAGCCTAAAATGCTACAGTGAACATAGAGGCTCCTCAAAAAATTAAAACCAGACTATCATATGCAGCAATTCCCCCCTTGAAGTATATAGCCAAAGGAAATCAGACGTTTGAAGAGATAACTATCATTAGTTTACTCTTTTTCTCCCTGTTTTTGCAGTATTATCCTTGTCAAATCTATAATCCTGTCTGCAGCCAGCATGACCTGCTGTTAAACTCATATGACCGTAATGTTCGTATACTCCATTCAATACCTTTCACTGACCCCTCCCCCCAATTAGAAGCATCCTCTTAAATAAAAAAGAAAAAGAAATGGCCCATCGTTACCGCCCAGCATGAATGTGAGCGACCCAGCATGGTATGAAAAAGATTTCTTGATCTGTAGCCATTACCAGATTCAACAAATGAAATTATTGCATGTGACATACTTAAATTAGTTATTATTTATCTGAAATTCAAATTTAATCAGGCAAGCTGTATTTCGCTGGCAACCTCCGTGATGGGGGACCTGATTACTTCTCTGGCTCATGGCTCCCTGTGGTCCACCCATAACACCGTCTCCACCCCTGGTACCTTATAATCCAACCCCTCAAAAGAAAAAAAATTAAAGACTTACTGGCTTACTTCACTCTTTCTTCTAGTCTTTTAAGACTCTCTGCCTTCCTGCCAGGGATGTCTCCTCTCTGTAGCGTGCTCCCCTTCTCTGTAGTAGCTGTCCTCCTGTCTGCCCGGCGCCACCCCAATTCTCAAGTGGACTTCAGTCAAGTGTGGCCATATGATCAAAGCACCTCCAAGGAAATGGGGCCAAATGTCATCTGTGCCATAATCGACTCCTGTTTCATAAAACCTGCAGAGTCCCCTAACTTGTTCTTTGGGATGATGAATGACACAGAGGGGGATCTTAAATCCGTGTACCAAGCTGATAACCAAGCTACGGTCAGCCCGGGTCCCTGCAAAACTCCCTGAAGTGCAGTTTTCCCGTCCTCCTGGAGCACCTGCTTCAAAAGTTTTGTGAGCAAAAGTAAAGCTCTGTTGAGCCATATTACATTCAGGAGGTAATTAGCCTATCTCACCAATTCATTGTTTTTCCTTATATTCAAGTCTCAGATGAATAAATATTACCCCATGTGGTAAGATTCTGTGGCCTCCAGAATACTGGGTTGCAAAAGAAGGTGGAGAGTAGATGAAGGAGGTTTGACAACTCTGAGGAGTAAGAGCTGCAGTGAGAAATGTAAGACTTTCATTAAATTGTATTTGGGACACATATTAGAATATTGAAATAGAAGAGGCCTGTATCCTCATTATTATAAACAAAGACATATAGCTTAATGGATTTTTTTTCTCATGACTAAATTTGAGCCTTTCTGATTTTCACCTTTGAAATAAATTAGCAAGGTTTACCATTAACAAGGCTTTTGAATAAAATCACTCCAAAAATCAATTCCCTTACAAGTCACTGCAGTCTAATACATATTCCTAAAAATAGAAAATACTCTTATAATAATTTTTACCTTTAAAAATATGGGAAAGCCTCTATCATATTTTATACCAAGCATTGGCATTTTTTTTTCTCTAAAGGCTCATAGAAGAAATATCCTCAAATCTATAGGCCATAATATTCTATGCAACTGATGAATCACTAAATTCTATCTCTGAAATTAATAATACACTCTATGTTAATTAAATTGATTTTAAATTTAAAAAAATAGTATGGCATATACTTCCACTCCAGAAAAAAAAAAGTTATAGGCCATAGGGTCTCTGTCACAGTTAATTCAACTCTGCCCTGAAAATGCAAACTTGCCGTAGATGACATGTAAAGAAACCCAATAAAACTTTATTTACATCTTCCTCCATCTCTGTCTCTCTCTCCAAATTCCCCTTTTTCTTCTCCTCTTTTTCTTCCTCCCTCTTTTCTGCTCTCCATCTCTCTCTCTCTCTCTCTTTCTCTCTCTCTCTCTCTCTGTAAAGGAAATATCCCAAATGCCTCCAAAGCCACACTTCCTGTCCTGCCCTCAGACCCTCCTTCTTTCTTTCGTCCCTTCCAGAGGGAACAACTATTCTGAAGATGGCATCAGCCGTTCCTAGGTTGACGTCTGTGCTTCCCCTACATGCACCTGCAACCGGGATGATGCTAATTAGCCTGTTGTTGTTGTTTTTTTTTTTTTTTAAGTCATGCAAATAATATTTTCGCAAGCCAGTGTTTTCACTAAATGCTGTCTTGAAATTTTACAGTGTAGATTGAGTCAGTGCACTTTGGTGTATCTTCAGTTTATTCCCCACTCTCCACGAGTTCACAGTGTAGAGTCATACTGTTTTTTTGTTTTGTTTTGTTTTGTTTTGTTGTTTTGTTCGTTTGTTAACTCTGGATATCTTTGTGCACTTGTAGGAAGTGTAAGGTTACGCATGTCCGTGGGTGAGATTTTCTCCTAGACTTTTCCAAGTGGAAATGCTGAGTCTAAGTCGGTGTATCTTCAGTGTTGCCATTGCCAACTTGCTTTTCAAATTAGATGTATGTTCTTACTAGGAATATGTTAGCTTCTGTTTCCTTGCATCTTGCCACTCAAATGTTGCCTACTTGACGACTAGGAGATGGAATTCCCTGGTTGATTGAATGGTAAGTGCTTCTTCGGCTTATAAAGTGCTTATGTTGAACAGGATCTAAATGGTTACTGTGCCCTAACACATGGAATCATCTCCATTTTACAGCTGCAGTATCAGAGGCTCAAAGATGTAAAGTAATTTTCCCAGGGTCACGTGGCTAGTCAGTGATAAAACCAGAAATTGAACCCAGGTGGTTTGATTTCGCAGTCCGTGTTCTTTTTTTTTTAATTTTTAATTTTCACTGTTTTTTGAACTTTATTATTTTTTTTAAATTTGCATTTTGCTTTATTTGTTTTTTTTTTTTTTAGGATTTTATTTATTTATTTGAGAGACACAAAGAGAGTGAAAGAGAGCAAGGGTGGGAGGAGAGGGAGAAGCAGGCTCCCCCCTAGCAAGGAGCCCAATGTGAGGCTCAATCCCAGGACCTTAAGATCATGACCTGGGCTGAAGGCAGACACTTAACCAACTGAGCCACCCAGGTGCCCCTAAAATTTAAATTTTAGTTAGTGAATATACACTGTAATATTGGTTTCTGGAGTCAAATTCAGTGATTCATCACTTACACATAGTCCATGTTCCTCACCCACGAAACTACTAATTCTCTCTCTTGTTTGACTTTGCTTTTCTCCAATTATGAGTGAGGTTGATGACCATTTTATGTATTTACTAAACTTCAGATTTATCCTTGTGAACTGCCTGAATATGCTTGTCTCATTGACTCATCATTATGTAATTGTGCTTATTTTTATTGGTTTGCAGAGGTTTCTGTATATATTCTGAAAAGCGAATACTATTTAGTGTGTATAGGATGCAACCATTTTCTCCAAGTCAAGAGCTCAGCTTTTCTTTTTCTTATGTCACTTTGAGTTTTTTAAAAAATTCATCACGCATTATTTTTTCCATCATGGTTGTCTTTAATTTTTTATTGAAGTAATTCTTTCCTGTTTCAAAATCATAAAGATATTTCTTCACGATTTCTTCTTAATATGTCTTTCTTTTATTTTTCCATACAGATAGCCAATTTTACCAGTATTATTTATGGAAAATTCTGTCCTTTGCTGCACTGAATCGTAATGTCACCTGCAACATTTATCATTTTTCCTACATGTAAAGTTATTTGGGGGCTCTTTATTCCTTTCCACTGAGATATTCCATCTCCTCATAGATAGCAAAATAGTTTAACTGCAATATCTTTTTAGTAAGTCTCATCATCTAGTTGGGTGAATTTTCTCCCATGCAATCAGAATACTAACACTTGGATATATTCATTTCTTCAGCTTTCCATGTAAGATTTTGGATCAATTTGAATATGCAAAAACACAAAACAACAACAAAATAACAACAAAAGGCAAACACCAACTGGTGGATTGGGGATAATTTGAATGCATGGATTAATTTAGGGAGAACTGACATTTTTATTTTATTGAGTCTTTGCAGACATAAACTGACAATCATGGCAAATCTCTCAATCCCTTGTGTTTTTTTATGTCTTTTTGAGATCTAATATATTTTTTCATAATAGTCCCATATAATATGGGTTAGATTTATTCTTAAGCACCCTATTTTTTGTTTTTATTGTAACTAACTATTTTGAAGTTAGATTTTCTAATTATTTATTCCAGGCATTTATGAAAGCTATAGATTCTTATGACAGTAGGCTTCCTTATGTTTTTGCTCCTTTAAAATGAAATGTCTTTAACATTTCCTCATTAAAAATGATACAGGTTTTGAAAGATAATCTATATCAAAGTTAAGGACATTCTTTTCTATTCCTAAATTTTAAAAGATTTTTTAAAGTTTTTATTTTAGCTCCAGTGCAGTTAACATACAGTTTCAGGTGTACAATACAGTGAGTCACCCCTTCCATACAACACCCAGTGCTCACCCGACAAAGCCCTCCTTAATCCCCATCACCTATCCCACCAACCCCCACCCACCTCCCTTCTGGTGACCATCAGTTTGTTCTCTAGAGTTAAGAGTCTGTCTTGGTTTGCCCCTCTCCCCTTTTATCCCCTTTGTTCATTTTTTTTGTCTCTTAAATTCTGATATGAGTGAAATCATATGGAACCTGTCTTTCTCTGACTGACTTACTTTGCTTAGCATTATACTCTCTAGCTCCATCCATGTCATTGCAAATGGCAAGATTTCCTTTTTTTTTTTTTTTTTTTTTTTTGGCTGATTAACAAATATCCCATTGTATATATAGACCACATTTTTATCCGTTATTCAGTTGATGGACACTTGGGCTGTTTCCATAATTTGGCTATTATAGAAATGCTGCTCTGGGCAATGGGGTTTCCCACTGAGTTAGTATTTTTGTATTTTTTGAGAAAATACCTAGTGGTACAATTGCTGGATCATAGGTAGGTCTGTTTTTACCTCCCCAAGGAAGCTCCATACTGTTCTTCAGAGCACCTACCCCAGTTTGCATTTCCCATAGTGCAAGAGGGTTCCCCTTTTTCCACATCCTTGCTCAACATCATTCGTTAGCAGGGAAATATGAATCAAAGCTACAATGAGATCCCACCTCACACCTGTCAGAGCGGCTAAAATCAACAACACAGAAAGCAGGTGTTGGCAAGGATGTGGAAAAAGGGGAACCCTCTTGCACTATGGGAAATGCAAACTGGGGTAGGTGCTCTGAAGAACAGTATGGAGCATCTTTTCATGTGTCTGTTGGCCATCTATATGTTTTCTTTGGAAAAATTCATGTCTTCTGCCCATTTTGGGGGGATTGTTTGCTCTTTGGGTGTTGAAGTTGATACATTCTTTATATATTTTGAGTTCTAACCCTTTATCAAATATGTCATTTCCAATATCAAGTTTCACAAACATTGGAATGCAGTTATGCATAATAAAGCAATGAGTGCTTTTGTTATTTTTAATATTTTCATTCTAAAATTAATGACTTTTCTCCTTTATTCTTGTTCAATGTTGCTAGAGGTTTATAGTTCATTAGTCTTTTCAAAGAGTTACTTTTTTGTTGTTGTTGATTTTCTTTATTTCTTGTTTCATAAAATTTACCAGTGAAACCATCTAGGTCTGGAGTTTTCTTCTTCTGAAGGTTTTTTATTACAAATTCAATTTTTAGTAGATATGGGCTACTCATATTTTTAATTTTTTCTTTCATGAGTTTTATAGAATTGTGATTCTGAAAGTGTGGTAGATTAGAAGTAGCTATAAAAATTAATTAAAAAATTTAAAAGTGGCTATAAGTGATTGTCATGACTTCATTTACGGTGGAATTTGTGTCCTCTTCTATAGTTCTGGGTTGGTTTTATCAAATAGAATCCAAAGAAATGGCAGGAGCGATGCCTTACCAGTTTAGATCTAGCTTTTCAGAGGGCTTGAAGCTTCCACTCTCTCTCCCTTGTATTTTGACTCTTGGAATCCAAGATGCCATATAAAGAAGCTACCCTCATCATGAGCCTAAGTTGGTATAAGAGGGAAGTATTAGCCTTTGTTTGTTTGTTAGGGTTCTTTCTAATTCTCCAGACATACAAATGATTGAAGCCATCCTGGATCTTGAAGCTCTCTCTGGCCTCTGATTGCAGTCACATAAGTGACCTCAAGTGAGATTAGCGGAAAAACTACTTGGTCAAATCAGAGATTCATGAGATAGCAAATGATCACTTTTGTTTTTTGCCATTGAGTTTTGGAGTTTTTGTTACGCAGCAATAAGCAACCAAAACAGAAATTGGTCCTGCAAGTGGGCTTTAACTATGACCAAATCCTGAAACACGTGCTGTTGGTAGTGGGCAGAAGCCAGGAGAACTTTGAGGAAATTGTTGGTGGGTAGTTTAAGGACAATGAGAAAATCTTACCGCAGAAAGTGAAAAACACCACCTCTGTTATTCACTGGTAGAAGATGTGGCAACAGTGTCACCCACAGTAATATGAGGACTAGAAAGTATACGTAATGAATTTGTGGATTTGGCTTGGAAGATTTCCATGCACAATACTGAAAAGACTGGTTTCCTTTAGCCCTATGTGCTAAGGCCTGGATAAAAATCGATGATATAAATAACAAACTCCAGTTATAAAGCAAAATTTAGAGGAAATATTTCCAACCCAGGACGTGCAAATATAAAACCATTTCTAATCCCAATCTCTCCCAGAAAAAAAAGATTTCCAAAAAAGCTATGATCTTAGAGAAATAAATAAATAAATAAATAAATAAATAAATAAATAAATGCAGATCCTGGTAGGAAAAGAGGGTCTTAGGGCCAAGATGCCAGTGATACCTTGTGCAACTAAACCTCCATCCCTGCACCCAGTCTTGGCCTGTAACATTCAGCCATTGCTCAATTATGGAGACTTCTTCTACAGATGCACAGCCCAGCCTTTGCTGGGCCAAGGGTCTGTGGTGCACCCCAATACAGACTTTTTTTTTTAAGTAAGCTCCATGCCCAGGGTGGAGCCCATTGCAGGGCTTCAGCTCATGACCCTGAGATCAGACCTGGGCTGAGATCCAGAGTTGAACGCCTAACTGACTGAGCCACCTGGGTGCACCTATCAGCATCGACTTCTAATTCCTCCCGGTGCAGTTGCTCCTCTCCAGTTCTTTTCTGCAAATTTGAGATACTTCGTCTGCCCTGAATCTACATCTTCCATGCTTCATAGGCCTGCCAGCTCCTCCACCCTGTGGAAAGAGCATTTAGAGCGCCTGGGTAGTGAGAAGTTCACTCCATATATTTCTCCTTTCTGTGGAATCTCAGCCTCTTTGCCTATTGTCCAGTGACTGAGGACAGGTTTGTTAACTCTTGCCCAGTTTTGTAGTTGTGATGGTGGGAGGGGAAAATTTGGTACCATTTACTCTGTCATGACTGGACACATAATTGTTTCGAGCTTCTATTTATGCATGCTTATTTCTTTATGCAAGAATATTTTATAATTTGGGTGATGGAAAATCACCCCCTAATCAATTTTGTACTTGTTTCTGCCAGTGTGCTAGGGGATAGACCA
The DNA here is from genome assembly GCF_048418805.1 of Vulpes vulpes. Classification (NCBI taxonomy): domain Eukaryota; kingdom Metazoa; phylum Chordata; class Mammalia; order Carnivora; family Canidae; genus Vulpes; species Vulpes vulpes. The sequence goes on from NC_132781.1 coordinate 83,563,061, forward strand.
CCTCAGAAATAATCTTCATGTTGAGGGGTAAAAGTCTAGACTGAAAGCTGATGAATGCCCCGAGTTTTATTTATTTATTATTTATTTAACCCAGAGCCCAAACACAAAAATACATCAGCATCTTATCTGTGATGGCAACAACATTTTTTTTTTATTAAATCATCCTTGCACTATTTGCAACCTTTCATGGCTAATGTAGAATCTGTGGCCCTGACACCTCAAGCCAAGCAGAGTCTGTGCCATTCCTTCTATTTTGCTGTAGGAGCTAAAACCTACCGAAATTCCATGGGCGAGAGACCCGTTTAATCCCCAGCCATCCCCTTCTTTCCTCAAGGAGCCAGCAATACACCTGTTTTGGGCATCCGACCTCCAAAACTGGTGATTATAGTTTTGGCTTGTTTTAAGCTACTAAGTTTGTGGTGATCTGCTGCAGGAGCAATACAAAATACACTTTATGAAACAACTGAGTCTTTCTTCGGTATATCCTAAGCAGAGAACGCATTAATTAAAAAGAGGTGCTATAGGATATTCATAGCAACACTATTTGTAATACTGAAAGCTAGAAACCAGTACCCTACCAACAGTAGAATGAATAAATAAATTGTAGCCTATTCACACAGTGGGATACTGTGCAGCGATGAGAATAAACCACCTACAAGTACCTGAAATAGTACAGATAATGCCAGAAGGTGACAGATGAAGACTTGACACACAAAAGTAAATGCTGTATGATCTAATTTGCACAAAGTCTAAAAATTACCAGTGAAAAGGTGCGGTGATAGAAAACACCACTGTCTACCCCTGGTCAACCCCAAACACTGTTCAGTGCCCCATCACACTTCTTCCATAAAGATGCGATCATTGAAATGAAGTCTGTAGGACTAGACATTCTGCTCCCGCTTCCCCATGAGGAGCAGCTTGATGTGGACTCCCCTGTAATTTCCCTCCACGACCCGATGCGCCTTGCCACACTAAGCTCTTTGGGGCGTCTTAAGGTTGAATAGAGAGAAACAAGGTCAAAGGAGAAGGATGATAGTTCTTTGGAGCTGGGATCAAAGTCAGAAAAGTTCGGGAGTTTTTGGGGTGAAGGAGTCACTACTCTGGTATGGGAGGAAAATGAAGCCCCCAAAAGAAAATTAAAAATGAGTTCCACACCTCCCTGGACAGTGAATTGGAAATTACTTGTGATTGAAGGCTTTTGGCCACATTACTAGTCTGATCCTAGACCATGAGCATCTTGGTTTTCTGCCTGTCACTTACTTTGGGAGACATGTGATGGATTTTGGACCTAAGGATCAATAGCCAACACACACACACACACACACATACACACACACACTTCCAAGTGAAAAGAATAAATCCACCATCCTGATGTGAAGAGGCACATCATCATCACCGCACAATGCTGGACCTGAAGGTGTACAAGTGGGGAAAACAGCTGGGATTCCAGGGCTCTCCCTGCAATGCTACTCATGTACCAAAGGGGCTCTGTGGCAGTTACCCACTTATTATCTAATAGAAATATTACTATTTCTCCGTTAAAATGGGCTGGACTATTGAACTTTGGGGGGCCCTTCCCCTTTACAATAGATGCGATGGTGAGAAGTGGCAGCAGAGGGGATTGGTGGAACGCTGCAGGAGCAATGGAGATGTTCTCATTAGACTGTGTGGTGTTTGCTTCTCCTTGAGTCTGCTGCATGGTCCATCCAGGGTAAGTGTGTGTATTTGTGTGTGCTTGGAGGGGGGTGGATGGGGCGTGAAGGGACATTCAGGGCTGCCCTGTCTTAGCCATGTGCCCAGAGAGCCAGTCCCCTGGAGATCTCACAGATGAGGGGCGAGTTTGGGTGATGACCCTGCCACTGGCCTCTTAACATGGGCAAGGCCTGACTCAGGGCATGCCCATCCGCCAGCTTCTGCTCATCTACACCACAGAGGATCACTCTCTGAGCAACTTCTTCATCTTGTGGGTTGCACAGTCACCTTCTCCAGAGATCTGATACCAGGGAGTGCGTTAGTTTCCGGGAGCTACTATCTCAAAATACCACATTCTTTGGTGGCTTGGAACAACAGAAACCCATTATCTCACAATTCTGGAGGCTAGAAGTTAGAAATCAAGGCGTTGGCAATTCCATGTTCCCTCTAAGACCTGCAGGGAAATCCTTTCTTTGCCTCTTCTTAACTTCTGGTGGTTTGCCGGTAATCTTTGATGTGCTTTGGCTTACGGGGGCTTCACTCCAATCTAGGAAGTCACTGTCACATGGCATGTCTTCACGTGGTCATCTTCTTGTAAGAACAACAGCCAGGTTGCATCAGAGGTGCATCCTCCTTCAGCATAACTTCATCTTAACTAACCGCATCTGCCACAACTCTCTTCTGAACGACATCATGCATCCTGAGGTACTGGGGGTTAGGACTTCAACATGTAGGGGGACGCAATTTGACCCGTAACAAGAAGGAAAGGCTTTCTTCCAAGTGTGTCCTTCCTTAGATGCCTCTCTTAGCCTTAGGAGGCCCTGTGGCATCCCACTGATGTAGTGGCTCACATCTCCGGGTGTAGCAGCATCTCAACCCACACACCCCCCCCCAGCTTTGACCAGAGTTAGGAGTTATTATTACATTTTCACACTTCTTTTTCTATCATAGCTTAGTAAATCTTAGTATTAAACTTCCCTGTTTAAATTAACTTATGGTTTCTAATTCTTAATTGGACCCAGAGTAATGGAGAGCATGCTAAGATTGTAATAATTTTTGGAAACTTCAATTTTTGAACCGGATGTTCTTATTGGAGGATGTGATCTGTGTCTCATCAACAAGGAACTTCTGAAAAATCCCTAGTGAAATTACTTGATTTTTTAATTAAGACTCAATGTAAGCCCATGTCTTAATAAGCTGGAATCTTTAATTAAGGGTCAGAGAGATAACATGCTAGAAACACTTAACCGTAACCATGGGACTAGGAAGTAAGCAGGGCTCAGAACACAAGATAGCAGGCATTTTCTAGGAGCAATTGTCAAGTCTATCTTGAGGTATTTTTTTCAGATTGCCAAGAAAGGTCTGTGAACTGGAACACAGGAAAAAATGATTAGACATAGAGTGGAGGTTTGTTGTTATCTGAATTGCTAGAAAGGTTCATCCTATAAGTCATAAGTGAAATTTCTGTGCAGAACTGGCGCCTCGGTTTCGATCATGCACATGTCAGAGGAGACAGGTCCTGGAATTTATACACCAGACCCCTAACCTTGGGTCTGTGAAGTCGACACCAGGCTTTCCTTTGTGCCTTCTAGTCTTCATGGTTCGAGAGCAACTTAAAAGGGGTTGCCCTTTGTGTGAGTGTGAACGCTGATGGGTCCGTGTGGGCAGACAGACTTCTATCCTGTTTATAGAGCTGAGCCTACCGTTGCTTTAAAATCATGAAGATCGGAAGTCATGAAGGATGGCTGAGTGTGGATGAGACCAATGACAAGATGGGACATTTTGATGGTCTACAGGGACAGATTAAGAACCCCAAGGACTACTAAAACTGGGCCTGTCTCTCAAGAGCTCTAACCCTGACCCTGTGGGTGACCCTGTTCCTGGCAGGAATAGCCACCCACTCTCCACAGTTGTACACATATGCCCGGGACCCAGAGCAGCTAAGGTTGCAGCTCTGGGCAGAGCTGGGGGGCCTGTGGGTTGAGATGCTGCTACACCCCGAGACATGAGCCACTACATCAGTGGGATGCCACAGGGCCTCATGCTCGGCATCATCATTCACAGAGTTAGAAAAAAAAAAAAAGGTGACTTCGCTTCACTTCCACTTTCCAAATGTCATTCAAATTATATGTTGGGTCCAAGGCTAACTGTTAACTCCACAGAGGAAGAAATTCTGGAAATTCTAATTCAGTAGAACAAGCACGAAGCCACTATACCTGATTAACATGTCATAGAGGCAGAAAGAGCCAGAAGGAAAGAAGGGAAAGTAAAAATACCTGGAAGCAAAAGGGGCTTGAGATTTTGAGGAAATGACAGCAACAGCGACCAGTCACTATTTGGGAAGGTGGAGAGTGGCCTTGGTACTAGGTTGGGGATGTAGGCAAGGGACTAATTATGGATGTACTTGCAGGTTGTGATGTGGAGTATGGATTTATTCCAAATTCGATAGGAAATCATGGATTCATGTTGAGATTGCAAGGAGGGTATCAATATTGGAGGCAGGGATGTTCTGTGGTAATCCATATGAGGAATGTTGATGGAGAGAAAGTGATGGATTTTTATCAATTTAATTTGGGGGTGGGATCTACAGGACATTTCTTCCCAAACTGCCTTTCTCTGAAGAAGGGGACAGGGATGACTCATAGGACTTCTGTTTCTAGTGACTGGATAAATGGCAAAGCCATTGATAAAGATGGAAAATCCAAGGTTAGATTTCAGGGTGGAGGAGGAAGGGAACTCCATCCAATATGGTGGTTGAATTCGCTTATTTTGAGATGTCTTTGGGACCCTTCGGGTATGGAAGGGTTAAATAGCTTGTTCAAAGTCATCAATATGTCTAATCATGTCATTAGCACTTGACATGAAGTCAAGCTTCACAGATACACTGAAACATTTGGGACTTTGCCCATTTTTTCTCACTCTGCATATTCAGTAAGTCAAAATTTATCATCTTAGTTAATTCAGTATTTCATTGGGTGCGGTGTAGGTTCTCAGTATGAAGACAGATACGGTTGACCCTTTACTCCACAGAGCTCCTTCCTAGTCTGGTAACAGCAGAGAAAGAGGTCGCCGCTTACAGAGTCAACACTGAAAGTGCTACATTAGCCCTGCAAGTTCTGTTTGATGGACTTCTCTTTGTTACATGCCTTTTCTCCTTTGTCCTCCCACCCCGCTCCCCCATATTTGAGGCCTAGTCACTCTTCAGTCTAGACCCTAGGCAGACAAACCAAAGCCCCGTGGCTTTTCAACCATTCTTGGGAATAAAGTTTTATTGGAACACAGCTAAGCTTAGTCATATCTGTATGGCTTAGGGCTACTTTCACGTTATAAAGGCAGAATTGAGAATCGGACTCAGACTAGGGCCTACAAGGCTGAAAGCTTTATTACCGGGCTCTTAGGAGACACCTGCAGATCCCTGACTGAGACTAAAGTCTTGTAATATCCTTTCAGGTTTCCGCTCTTGCCTCAATCCAGTCCTTCTTCTCCTCAATCTGATCTTTCTTAAACATCACTGCTAGATTGATATCTCAAAGTTTGCTACAATCCTTCTTTTGATGAGACATAATACACTTAATGTTAAAAAGAATATTCTAGTATATAACACCCACATTCAGTTTCTCCACAGCTCTCTAAATACTTTATCAATTAAATATAAAAACCCAATCTGGCATTTGAAAGCCTCCATTATATGATAAAGGCCTAATTGGTTAGGCTCATCTCCAATTACACGTCAGTAGAGGTGCTTCAACCAAATTGGTCTCTTTCCTTTGTCTGTGATCTCTCCTCTCTGTGTCTTTCCTCCTATACCATTTCCTGTCCCGGAAAGCCCCTCTTACTGCACTGTCTCTGCAGTTTCAGTGCCATCCATCTGCATTTATTAGGATCATGTTAGCTCTTAAAACAGACCAACTCTTCAATTCTAGTGACAACACGATAAAGAGTTTATTTCTCGTTCAATGCAGGTGCTCTTGGTCAGTGGTGTGGGGTGAGGTGTGGTCAGAGGAGTCATCTACCTCACAAGGTCACTCAAGACCGCCCATCTTCAGGTCATCCAAGGGCGACCTGGTCATCATTGTCCAGCTTACAGAAAGGGAGGAGATGGGAGAGAAGGGGCACCACTTCCTGATCCCGAGGGAGCCGCATACATTCACTGGTGAGAAAGACTTATATGGCCCCGCGAATTTCAAGGGAATTTGAGAAAAGAGGTCTATGTGATTAGTAGGGGCATGAGCCTTTGATGGGCAGTGAGTGGTCTCTGCCGAACTATCTGTCATGACACATCTTTATACCACCTTCCTAGTCAGATAAGCAGTGTTTCCCATTGGCCCTTTGTAGCATTAAAAAAAAAAAATCTATTAGGGGGGTGGGTGCCTGGGTGGCTCAGTCAGTTAAGCGTCTGCCTTTGGCTCAAGTAATAATCTCCTACGGGAATCAAGCCCTGCAATGGGCTCTCCATTCAACGGGGAACCTGTTTCTTCCTCTCCCTCTGCCCCTCTCTCCACTCATGTCGCTCTCTTTGTTTCTCAAATAAATACATAAGATCTTTTTAAAAAGACTTAGGAGCACCTGGGTAGCTCAGTCTGTTCAGCATCAGCCTTTGGTTCGGGTCATGATTCCCTGCTCAATGGGGGAGTCTGCTTCTCTCTCTGCCCCTGCCCATGCACGTGCATGCTCTCTCGCTCGCTCTCTCTCCTTCACTTCTCTCCCTATAATAAATAAATACAATCTTTAAAAATAAAAAAAAATTGAAAAGTTTTAAAAATCTATTTGGTTCTACACGGCCTATCAGGTATTTCTTACATGTTTTTGTATTACTTTTTTTAAACTCCATTTCTCATTGTACGCATCTGACAATGTCCTTTACATTACATTACTCACAATACTCTTTGTATCCACTGTTTTAAGAACTCTTAAAAATTGGGTTTCTTTCTGAATATGTTGTTCAGGATATTAGTTTTTAGAAACAAACGACCCAAGATTTTTTTCTATCTCTGAAATACCAAGAATGATACTTGGATGACACAGGAGGAAAGGGACCCAGTCAATGTTTCCTGAGACACAATATCCCTGAAGTGAGGGCAAAGTTCACAGAGGGTCCTTGCCACAAGTACATGATCATCTTAGGGTGCACATGGCTACGCAAGGTTAGAAACTGACCTTTAGGGGCTGATTGTGCTCCACTTCCGTCAACGGCAAAAAGAGAGATGCGTTGAGGTCCTAACCACCAGTACTTCAAAATTCAAAGTTCTCTTTTTGTTTGTTTGTTTTTTGGAAATAAGGTCTTTACAGAGATAATCAAATTATAATGAGGTCATTAGAGTAGATTCTATTCCAGTATGGTGGGTGTCATTACAAAATCAAAAAGTCAGACCCAAAGGTGAACCCGCACAGAAGAAAGATGAAGTAAAGACACAGAAGGGGAATGTCATGGGAAGATAAAGGAGAACCTGGAGTAACGTGGGCATGAGCCAAACAACGTCTGCAGCCAGCAGAAGCTGGGGGAGATGAGGATGGGGCTCCCCCCTAGGGGTTCAGAGGGGACAAGGAGCTATCTACACTGTGGTTTGGGACCTCCTGCTTCCAGAAACGTGAGACAATACATTTTTCTGCTCTTTGCATGTCTGGATTTACTTTCTCTTTTATTCTCATTGCCACTTCCTCGGAGAGGTCTTTCCTTGCCAACGAACCTACAGCAACACTATTGCCCCCCGTGAGCCCATCCTAATGTAGTTGAGCAGAGTTACTGTCTGCGTCCTCCTTAAAATCTAACTGACACGGGGGCAGGCTGTTAGGCTCCCATCTGTTAGCCCCTCTCGGCCCAGCACCGGGACTCCTGTCTCACAGGGCCTCCAGAAGCAATCGGCCAGGGGATGAACGGTTGCTCCTTTTGCTCTATAGGAGATAGGAAAGTGAGCTAAATCGTCAGATATTGTCAAACTTTTTTGTCATAGTTTGGATTTAAAGTACATAGATTCTGAAGCCAAACGTACTTGGCTCAAATCCCAGCCTCATCACTTCGCAGCTCTGAATTAGGGCAAAGTGAATCACCTGCTTGCTACCCAGCTGCTGCATCTGTAGAGTGGAGCTAATATCTACAACTACAGACCTGCGCCGTTATCCTGGTTGAACGAATTACACACAAAGGATTCGGAGGTAGGCCCAGCACACGGCAAATGCTTTCTAAATATTTGCTATTACTATTTTTATTATTATCATTACTGAAGATACACCAGATAAATAGAGTATTATTTTCTAGAGTCGATTAAAAAAAAAAAAAGAGTTGAAGGCTGTTTTCTGTGCCCATAAGAACTTTAGTATATAGCTAGGGAGACTATAGAAGTTACTATTCTTTAAGATTTTACTTATTTATTGGGGAGAGAGAGAGAGCGCGAGCATGAGCAGTGAGAGATGCAGACTCCCCGCTGAGCAGGAGCCGGGTGTGGGGCTCTATCCCAGAACCCTGGGATCAGGACCTGAGCTGAAGGCGGACAGATGCTCACCTGACCCACTCAGGTGCCCCTAGAAGTGAAGTTATTGGAATAAACTTCAACTTACCAATTTAATGTAGATGAGAAAATACAAATATAAGATGCAATATTGGGGGGTAATAATTAGGATGAAAATGAGCGTAATTAAGATCACATATCATACAGTCATCGCCAAACAAGTGTCACTACTTAGGACTGATTTCATCATTTCTCGTCACCTGCATTACAAAGCTGCATTCCAAAAAGCATTACTTACATGGGACTTCGTTAGAGCTTACGGATTTCTCATGAAATATTTCTTTAAAAAGTACTTTCAGGGGACCCTGGGTGGCTCAGTGTTTAGGCGCCTGCCTTTGGCTCAGGGCCTGACCCCGGGATCCTGGGATTGAGTCTCACATTGGGCTCCCTGCATGGAGCCTGCTTCTCCCTCTGTCCGTGTCTCTCATGAATAAATAAATAAAATCTTAAAAAAATAAAAATAAATAAAAAGTTCCTTCATGATATGGAGAGATCCAGCGAAGAGCAGAAATCTACCGCAGAGTGCTGGGTGTCTTGGTCGGGGCTTCCCATGGGCACCAAAAATTGAGCATCAGAATGCTGCTTATACTCTGGAGTGTTCTTTCTCTTGGGGGAATTCTTGAGCTAAACTTTCAGTTTGGCTTTGCCATTAAAATCACTTCATATTCCGAGCTCATCTTCAGGACTTAGACATCTTATTAGAACATACCGTTTTCAATAGCTACCTATTGGGAATATCCAGACTCTCAAGCATCATGGATGGAAAAGAGAGTGGTTTCTGAACCCATCTGGCCATCTGTGCTAAGCAGTTCCAAGCAAACACCCCGGAAAAATTGATTCTGCTTGCAAACTTATACATTTGGTCCTAAATTCCCTGTTTGTTTAGTGTTCCTCCACTGGGCAGCAGAGATGCTAAGTGGTAATGACAAACTCAGATATGCACATTTAGTTGATTATGTTGGATTCCAAACACCTGAGCCAAGAGTTGGTCGCTATTCAATAATCCCAGTTATCCTCCCGTTGCCGTGTGACTCGTTTTATATGTAGGATAGGAAAAGATCATATATCTCGCCCTATTTCTCCCCACACAGGCCCTATCTCTGCTTTTCAGGTCTTTCTATAATTGCTTCAATCAATGCAATAACACATTAAATAGATATTTAAGGAAAATCAATTCAGAACATTATCATTAGCAAACACTGTAAGCCTGGAGATTTTGATGCAAACCACTCAACTCCAGGAAGGGGTTTATCTGCAACAAAATGTGCACAAAATCACCTGTGACATTTACCAGTACTGACTTGGTTGATGCTTAAATCTTGGTTTTTAGTTCCTTTTTTTAAAGATGCTACATGGCCTGTATGTTATTTTATGTGACCAAAATGTTATCTTTGATTATGTAGTCCAAATATTTTCAGCATTATCTCAGAAACATTAAAAACCAATTTTGTACCCCACTGATAAAATTAATATTCCTCATGTCTAAGAAAGGTATGCTGAAACAATCAACTATATAAGTTTTTAATTTCAACTTTTTATAGAAAATTTTTCCTGGGATGAATCCATTTCTTCCCTTCCCTTCTCTTCGTCTGACTCTCTCTGGATCTCTTTCTTTTCCTGTGTCTTTTTGATGGAACGACAAGTTGTTACCAGGTTGAGCACCTGAATCCTTTTTGGTTGGTTGTTTGTTTTTTTGTTACCAGGTTGATTTTAGGCAGTGTCTCCAGAAATGAAATCAGAGCGGTGGCTCTAAAAATCAAGGGCCAAAACAGAAACTTCTTCAGGATCTCTGAGTGTGTGCAAAATGAAATAAATAGTTGGAAATTGGGTAATATTGTCACCGTCACTAGTTCACAAACTTCTGTGCCGATCAGAATTATCTGAGGAAGAGGGGGTGCTGGCTAAAACACAGATTTCTAAGCCCCCACCATAGAAACTCCGAATCAATGCGTCTGAGCTAAGACTTACTATTTTTTTTAAAACATCCAGATGAGTCTTAAGTGATCCCTGAAGTGTGAAGGGATCCAGAAATGGCATTTTCAGAAACAATCATTTCTAGACTAAAGGCTCTTTCATCTTATTCAAACATCCCTTCGTATCTTTCTTACTGATTAATTTTTCAACATCTTGCTTTATTTTTCCCAGGGCCCAAATCTCACGTGTCTGTTATAAATGACTGGAGTGCTTAGGGGAGTTGTCAAAAATCCCAGCAGAGCCTACTTAAACCTCTCTCCACCCCGTTCGCTGCACTACATCACACTATTACACGAGTGCAAAACCTAAATAAAAAGTTTAAAGGACACTAGCTGAGCTAATGTTTTTATTTGTTTGATTCCAGTTCAGATTTTTTTGTTTTGTTGTTTCCCAGAAGCAAGCTAATTAGTTTAGGTGCTTATCTTATGGAACTCTTTCTAGAAATAAAAAAAAAAGTGTGCATATCTTTCCTTCTACTCATTTGAGTTGTTATCTTTACACAATTATGATCTAGGTTCTCTAGTTCACGTGGTTTTTCTTTTTCTTTTTTCTTTTTCCTTTTTTTCTTCTTTTCTTGGTTTGCCCTGAATATTTTCTGTTCTTTCAGGATCTTCCAAAGCCTCAAGATATTTTATTGAAGATCAATTCTCTTACCATTTTTAAACTTCCATTTTAAGTCAGAGTGTTTCTAATAATCGCAAATATAATCTGTTCTTTTTCAAGTAGCTTCCTAATTCATCTCAAGGCTGTGGAGTGTTCCAGTTCCCCTGGGTTTGTTTACCACCCAGAAATCTGTACAGCATTTGAATCTGCCAATCCCTGATTTCATTAAGATTAAACTTGCTTTAATGTTGCAAATCCAGTTGCCCCCAGGTTTAGATACAAAGAATTGAAGGATGGAAACCAGGTTACTGTCATATGGAAACATCAGATGCACTGTGTTGACTTGTCCTGGTTTTATTTTTCACATAAATTCTGTCTTAGGGGGCAGATAGCAAAGGTTATCAACATTTAGATTAAAAATACAATTTACCCACGATTTCTATTTTCTAAAAAAGGAAAAACATAGTTCATAGAGTCCTTAAGAATTTTAAGTATTTTTTCTAAGAATCAGTATTTTTTGAATGTGAATTATTGGCATTATTATTGACATAAAGTACTTTTTATTTTCCCTAAAACCCACATTGTTGTTTTTTAATGTGTATTATTGACACCGTAGCACATTTCTATAAAGAGTCAGTCCGTAAATATGGTGATTTCCAATATTTCCCCATTCGTTTACATATTATTGCCTACTAGCAGCATGACCTTAGGAAAATTGTTTAATTTCTGTGTGCCTCAATTTTCTTGCCAATAAGGTTTAAACTACTATCAACACAAGAAGACTAAATGGTTTAATAAGAAAGCCAATACTCATGCCTAGCACTTAACATGCATCTGGAACCATTTTATTTATTCATTCATTCATTTATTTATTTATTATATTTTATTTTATATAATTAAATAAAATTAAATTTATTGACTTAATATATTAATATAATCAATATTTATAATAAATATATTATTTATTATGTTTATTATATTTTCAATATATTTATACACAAGCCTCTTGTGTATATAAATGTTAACCTCAAAACAACCCATGAGACAGTTATTCTTACCAATGTCTGGATTCCATTGATTAGGCAAGTGATGCTGAGCAATTGAGATGCGGTGCTGTCTACAGCTGATGATAGACACGGTTTCTATTCTCAGGGAGCTTATACAGAATTTAGAAAATAATTTAAAAAAAATTAAAAAAAAAAAAGAAAATAATTAAAACCACTTGTGATTAGTGTTCGGGTATGGACACCTGGGGGGGTGGGCTAGAGGCAGCGGGAGGCTCCAATCCACTCTAGGGGGTGAAGGGAAACCCTCAGGGCAGAGCTGGCCCCATTTGAGAAAGTGGTAGAGGCTAAGTTCCATGAAAGTCCTGGAGAGGACAAGGATGGGCTCAGCAGGGACCCTTCGGTAGACAATGGGTATCAAAAGAGAGAGCTGAAGAGAAGGAAGGCTTTTTAGGATGACTGGAAGAAGGCTGACGCTCCTTTTTGTCTAGAACTATTTGTGTCAACTGGATGGACGTAGTTAGCAGAGAGGATTGCGGTCCTGGTCAAGGGCAGATGGCAGGGTGTGACTGTTGCGCATCACATCTCTGCTTTGATGCCCAAAACGAGAGTGCGGACACCAAGTCGCTCCTCTCTACCTCCTTTGAGTCAATGAACATGTGGCCTTTGAGGAGACCACATAGGCCAGGCCTGCTGGGAAAGAGCAAGGAATACCGCAGACACAGTCTGTGCCTACAGGGCTTTGACATTTCCATGTGAACTTAACAAAATACTTTACTACTGAGAGTATCACTCTTATTCAGGGAAAAAAATATTTTCAAACCTGAGTAGCCTCTTCAAGGGTATTTCTCATGTGTCTCTTCATCAGTGCCTGTTCTCCCGCTGCTTCATCCTTAGACAATGTTGGGTGTGCTCTTCTCAGACCTACTTCTTCTTACTCCCTGTTGTAGGAAAAACAAGTGAATATTTCACAGTCATTGATTACAACCTGTGAGGAATACCCCTAAGCTCCGCTTCCAAAAAAAAAAAAAAAAAAAAAAAAAACCCAAATAGCCCTTTTTCCTACGGGTCCCTACATGGTAGCCAACTCTTTCAGACCTTTTGGGATTTGGGGATTAAGCCGTGTAAGGGTGGGGCCTGGCTCCCCACTGAAGCTCTTCTCCCCTCCTCTGCCTTGCCATCCTACCCAATATTACTTTTTAAAGGGAGTGACCAGGCTGTTTTGTTGCTCTTGTTATGAGTACTATTGATTGAATTTATGAGAGCGTGCAGTCTCTTACTACCAGATTCCCTAACATAGTAAATAATTTAGGTCCATCACTCTGATGACATGGCCTCATTCTCTACCAGCACCGCAAAGGCAGGCATTCCCCTACCTAGTGTCATACCAGATGTAGGCCCTATTATGTTATCAGGCCTCACTGAGAATGCCCAATTCCACAAGAAAACCCATAGTGCAGCTCAGAGATGTGGGTACAGCAGACAAAGAAGCATTTTATTTCTAGCTTTCTGCATTCATTCAAACTGCTGCAAAAGTGATATGGCAAGCCATTTAGAATTTATAGATAAATTCTGGCTAAAATTCTGAACTCATCTTGAATCCAAAGGCAAGGTTCAAGGCCCAGTATCCATGGGCGGTAAAGCCAGTGAACCTTGGATGGTAATATTTTGTGTACCAGATGTGCTACTTTGATTCATATATGTAAAAACTTTGTGCTTTACTTCAGCATCAATGCAGAAACCAAGTCTTGTCGTTGTTTGTACCTCTCATGTCTTTTCTACTATTCAGGTTTGGCTCCATAGACCCTCAAGTAATAGTATTCACCTATAGGAAATAAACTAATTAACATTTTATATTTTAAAATTACAGATTGTTTTGGTCTAAACCTTAGAGATAATTCTCCTTTGGCAAAAAGTTTAAGCCATCCTAACTTTTTTTCTCACTGATAAAGTCACTGTTTACAACGTGATTGTAAATTTAATTCCTATATACATATGGTGACCAAAAGCTATGTGTAGAAGTCACTACCATGACAAATATTTAATGATAAAGTGATGAGTTTCCTAGGGTTACCGTAACTTTGGGTAAATGTATTATTTCGTTGTTCCGAGGGCTAGATGTCTAAAATTGAAAGGCTATGCTCCACCTGAGACTCCCGGTCGAATCTTCCATTGCTTCATCCTAGCTTCTGGTGGTGGTCTTCAGTTCTTGGTATTCCTTAACTTGCAGCTATAAAACTCCAGCCTCTGCCTTCATCTTCATATGACCTTCTTTTCTCTGGGTCTTTGTGCCCAAATCCCAGCCCCCCATCCTATAAGGACACTGGTCATCAGATTAAGAATCACTTTAATCTAATATGACCATATTTTAACTTGATTAGATCGGCAAAAAGCCTGTTTACAAATAAGTTCACATTCAAGGTACTAGGGGTTAGGACTCGAGTGGATGTTTCTGGGGGTACATAATTCAACCCACAGCATAAACTAAAAATCAGCATTTGTTGATTCTTTGCTTCATGTTGACATTTCTGTTTGCCTAAAATGATGAAAATTTGACTCACAACATTTAAAAAATTTTTCCAGATAAAGTAATCACAAAAATCACAGATTGGGGATAAAAATCAGGAAAAAAAAAGAAATTCATGATATTAAAGCCTTATTCACCAAGGATATTTTAAGATTTGGTTCCTCTTTAGTACTTCTTGAAGTAGCTGAAGAGAACCTGTCTTAGGCTCATGCTTGGATGATGGTGGAGGAGCCAAGAAAGCATGGGGCCATTTCCTACAATACAAAGCAGTGAACCACAGCCCTGTGAACAGACGAGTATGAACTTGCTTGTGTAGGTTTGCTTAGGAAAACACGAGTCCAGTATCATGAAGTCAATGACAATAGGGCTCTGGTTACAGTTTTATGAAGCAGAGGAAGTAGAATCACTGTTTAACTCAGAATCTCACTGTTTCTTGTATCTCTAACTCTTGTCTCACTTAGCTACACTGACCCAGCAAGAGTGGAAGATGGGGCTCAAGGAAGGAATCTTGGGAAGGCCTTTGACTCGGCAACAAAAACCAGATACAGATGTTATGGCACTTCATGTTTCTTACCTTCTGAAACTCGTTCAGATGGCTCTTAAACACTGCCATGTTGGTGCTAAAGGTTTTTGCTGTTGTCACTTCCACAAGTATTCCTCTTTTAGCCAATAAAACTTTCCACAGATGAATTTGATAGTCCCTTTATTCTCCTGGTCCATCCCTATTTTTGGGTCATGAGTCATAATCCCAGTAGCCTGTCACTTCATTAAGCTGCTTCATTTATTTTCTGGGAGTCTTAGAGATTCTTAGTGAAACGATCTGTGGGTGATTGCACCTGATATCTATGAATTAAAAAATGTCTCTGTGTAAAAATTGAAAATGCCTTTTGGCTACATGAATGTTAGCAGTTGCCTCTCTCTGCATTCCACCATATTATCAGCCTTTGAGTATTTTTTTTAGCAGAGAATACATATGACACTGCCCAGGGGACCTGCTTCTGATTTTATTTTCTAAGAAAGACATATCAGTTTGGGCAGACACTCTGCTCTTTTCACTTTTGTGGGTTCTTTCCTTTCAAGAGAGCTGGACAGATTAATAGTGTCCCACTAGTTACCAAAAGTTACATAATTCTACATTCATTAACTCTCTGTATAAGTTTAAAGAAGCATTACAAATTGGGAAGATAACCAGATCCTTAAAACAGTCCTTGGTTAACAAATTTGTGATCAGATGTATGCAGCATTTTCTGTTACTTCTCTAAGAATATGAATTAAGGATTTAACTTATTGATCTCCTAATTAAATGTCATAATCAGAATACATAAACATGAAATTTAAAAGTCTAGCTTACAGTTAAAATTAACAAGACTTTTTCCATATAAAAATTATAAACTATTTTTAAATGTAATTTAAATTTAAATTAGTAAGGAATTCTATTATTTTACATAAACTTTGTTTAAAAATAAATGATCACTCACTAATATTTTTTTACTCAAAAAATCTTAAAAATAAAACTATTTTGTTTTTGGGCTATGAAGCTTTATTACTTTAATTTTATACTGGCAAATTAAGCAAAATTAAGCCACTGGCAAATACAAGCAATGGCATATTGCTTGTATTACTATATGAATGGGTCATTAAAATACATGATTTCCCTTTTAAGCAGAATTGAGAAGACCTTTGATATGGAGAAGACTGAATTTTTGTATACTTTAGACTCTGTCCTAAGCAGAAAGAGAGGAGACACAGGGTAAAGCAAGTAAGAGCTAAGGGATTCACGTGGATCATAGTGAGTCAGAAACAAGCCCTGAGCGAGTATTGGTGCTTAGAATCCACTTAGATACTCCAAAGATAAAGGGATAGGGGGATAAGAGCAATACCATTGCCTAACCTCAGGGATTTTCCAGTCTAAGGAGACAATTGATATGCATTAAAAATAAATGAACCATACCAATGAGAATAAACTAAGCAGTGATGAATTGAATAGTTCATATTAAGCCACACTTTGAGTTCAACGTACTGATCATAACGGACTTCACCCATGAGAGTCCATTATAATATTGCAACAGATGAAAGAAATCTTGGAATTAGAGCAGCTAGACATCATGTTACAATGCCACTTTTACCACTTTTTACCTGTATTGCTTTAGAAAAAAATGCATAATTTACTTTTAATTTTCTTATCTGTAAGATGGGCTAAAGGACTTGGTTTTTGTTTTTGTTTCATTTTGTAGAAATGAACTTTCTACAAGTAGACCATTGATGAACTACCATAAATAATAATTTAAGGACTCTTGGGCTTCCAGGGAAATCTCCAGTCCTCAAAAAAAGAAAGAAGAGGAGGAGCAAAGAGAAGATGGAGAAGAGAATTTGGATAGTGTCTATAAGCCGAGCCCTCTATGGGGGCGGACACTAATAAGGGAACTGAGATAGCCAAAGTCAGATGGGAAAGCGAGGCTGTATTATCACAAGACAGGGGAGCCAAAAAAAAAAAAAAAAAAAAAAAAAAACAAGACAGGGGAGCCAAGCTATAGTCTGCATTCGTCTAGGGCTACTGAATGAAAGAGTATCAATTTCCTGACAACCTGGCTGCAAGTAGAGAAAACCCAAATTCTCTTTGCAAGAACGTAATTTATTAAAGAAATATTTCAAGAAAAGAGAGAATCACTATATTGGAAAAGTTCAGGAGCTTAACAATCAACTTTTATAAAAAACATATAGCTAAATATAATAATGATAAGGTCTCCATTATGGAATTACAAAAAAATCAAAAATAAGACTGAAGTCAGTACTGGTCAACAATGGCATATAAGTAGAGCTCAAATTTCTGCTTTCTTGTTTAGTTCAAGAGGATGGCCAAAATGTTGATTAGGCTGAAGCTTGAAGTCTAAAGACATCATATGCTCATGGTAAATTTTCATATCCACTAAAAAGAATGAAAACAGAGTTTATAAATCCCATATTAGTTGAAGGAAAAATATGAAACCAGAATAAAAATATAATTAAAAATTTTAGTCAAGAAAAAAGAGAAAAGAAAAAGGAACAGAAAATAAGAATTAAAAAGTAAGAGGTTAGTAATTCACATAAATATAAATGGACTGAAATGTCCAGATAAAAATCATTGATTTTCAGATAAGATTAAAAATAAAAATCCAACCAAACACTATTTACAAAAGTCATATTTAAAACTTCAGAAATAGGGATGCCCGGGGCGCTCAGTGGTTGAGTGTCTCCCTCCAGCTCAGGGCGTGATCCTGGGGTCCCGGGATCGAGTCCCATGTCAGGCTCCCCGCATGGAGCCTGCTTCTCCCTCTGCCTGTGTCTCTGCCTCTCTCTGTGTGTGTCTCTCATGAATAAATATATTAAATCTTTTGAAAAATAATAATGAAAAACAAAAATAAAATAAAATAATAAAATAAATAAAATAAAATAAAATAAAATAAAATAATACAGAAGGAATAGGGACTCCTGGGTGGCTCTGGTCCGTTAAGCTCCTGCCTTCGGCTCAGGTCATAGTCTCAGGGTCCTGGGGTTGAGGCCCATGTCGGGCTTCTGGCTCAGCAAGGAGTCTGCTTCTCCCTCTAGCCCCTGCCCATGCTCTCTCCTGCTGGCTCTCTCTCTCAAATAAATAAGATCTTAAAAAAAAAAGTAAATATAAAATTTTAAAGTAAAATAATGGAAAAAAAAAACAAATACCAGGTCAACTCTAATTACCTGGTAAAATTTTTGTATTTAAAATAGATTTAAATGTTTTATTTTAAAATCATTGTAAATTCACATGCAATTGCAAGAATACTACAGAGGCCTCCTGTGTGCCCTTCATTCTGTTTCTTCCAGTGATAACATTTTGTATAATTGTAGCTCCATATCACAACTGGGAAATTAGCACTGATACAGCTCATGGACCTTATTCGAATCTTACTGATTTTATGTGCACTCATTTTCACGTGTGTATTTATTTCTACGCGGTTTCCCCACGTGTGTAGATTTGTGTAACCACTACCATGGTCCAGATGTAGGACTGTTCCTTCACTACAATTATCCCTCATGCTGTCTTTTGATAGAGCCCTGCACCCTAAGCCTCATCTCTAACAACCATCAGTCTGTTCTATGTTTATAATTTTGTCATTTTAAGAATGTTCTGTAAATGTGATGACAATTGAATTTTTAAGCCCACAAATACATTAAGTAGAAACAGGAACACTACAAAATCATAACATTTTGAATTTATCAGTATTTATTAATACTGTAATACTACAATAATAAAATACAACAAAAAAGAATAAAATAACTATGAGAAATAGTATATTTAACATGGGGAATTTTACAGATTACTTTGTGGGAAATTTTTGTTTCTACTATTAACTCTCCATAAATATACAAAAAAAGAATTAGCAAACAAAGCAAATGCAAGGCAATGCAGCATCATCCTACAAGGTTACATTATTCGGCTTGTATCGTACTCTACAGGTGTGTATGTGAGTGTACCAGAAGACATAGACTGTTCACAAAATCTATGTTCTTAGTAGCAAAAAATCCTGGAAATTGCCCCAGCGTAGGCTGATGGGAGAAGAGATGCACGATGGCATAGGATACAGCTGTGAAGGATGAGCATCAGCCACAAACCACGTGGTTAAATCTTAGAAATACGATGTCAGATTGAAAAAGATTGATGAAGTATGACAGCTTTTTCAGAAAGCTCAAGTCTAAGGAAACCGAAGCCAAGACGCACGTGTGCGTGTGTATTCACGTGTTCTAAAACTATTTTAAAAAAACAGGGTAAATTAATAAAAACATAAGGGTGGTAGCTATCT
The DNA here is from genome assembly GCF_048418805.1 of Vulpes vulpes. Lineage (NCBI taxonomy): Eukaryota > Metazoa > Chordata > Mammalia > Carnivora > Canidae > Vulpes > Vulpes vulpes. Next base: position 83,582,181 of record NC_132781.1, read on the forward strand.
TTAGGGGATACTCAACGGAATGCTGCTCGAGGGAAGGTGCAGGTCTTACCAAGGATGCTGGCCGTTTTGCTTCTGGAGCCTGGTGCTGTGATCGCAGTCACCTGCCGGATTCAATTCCCTCACAGAACATGTGTTGCATGTGTTTTTGGTGTGTACGGAATGGGAGATGATAATTGCTTAAGTCAATAAAATGAGCCTAATAATATTCCCTGTTTAGGATGGCATTTTAAAGGTATTGTAAGGACTTGCAGAGCTAAAATGAGGGGCACTTTCTTTGTCAAATATAAAATTATTTATGCACATTGGATGAAAACATAATGGACACGTTTCTGCTTCTAGGTTGCTGGTGACCTTCGTGTCCTGCAGGTCCCCGTGCGCCACATGCCTGGGCCTGCTGCTACCCCCGCGGGTGGTGGCAGGACTCTCGGCTCCCCTCCAGAGAGCGAGCTTTCCTACCCCTGGGAGCTAAACTGGCACCTACACTGCTCCTGGGACCTCCACTGCTTAACACCTGGCTGCAAGCCCCGGCCTCCGAGCACATCTCGCAGCAGGAAGAGTGCCCCCCCTCCCTGTCTTCCCCCTAGAGATGGGCTCGCACCCCAGTTCCCTATTCCTGCAAGAATTGATTTTATCCTCTTCTCCCAAGCATTGGCTTGTCAGATTTAACCGAAATCTTGTGGGGGCTCTTTTAGTAAGTTTTTTTTTTTCCTTGCCCCATGTGATCATCAGAAGGAGCGCTGGAGAGGTGCTCTTGAGGCAGATGGTAACAAGGACGTAGTCGTGGAACAACTACTCGTTTTCCTGGGAAACTGCTTTATAGTTTCCTAATCACTTAGGTGTGTATCCCCATTTGATAAGACTTTTTTCTCGGTTATTTTATTTAAAAAAAATTTTCCAGATTATATTCTTGCTTTCAAAAACAAAGTGACTGTGACTAATAGGGGATAAACACACACGATGAAGGGAACGCTCTGGCCTTGCGTTCTATTCACTGCTTTAGCATTTTTTTCCATTGCCGCAGATCCACCCAGAGCATCAGAGAATCGGGAAGGCTCCTCACTGTGACCCTCTGACCTCTTAAAACGCCTTCTTTTTTATTTTCATTGTGGCAAGAACACATGACGTGAAATTCAGCGCCTTGACACATCTTTAAGTGTGCAGTGTAGATTGCTGACCATAACCGCGTGTTGTGTAGGGGATCCCCAGACTTCGCGCATCCTACCTAAGTGAGACTTCACACCCATCGAGCTGCAACTCTCGATTCCCAAAACTGCTAAAGGAGTCAGACTCAGAGGGGACATTTCGATGTTATATAGGCAGGAGGAAAACACGTCTAGGGAAAGAACTGGGAAGGGAAGGAAGAGATAAACGCCATCTGATTCCCTGGCGCGGTATTTACACAGTGCCCAGAAAAAACTATATGCTGGACACGCAGACAGAGAGATCTTGAACTAAACTCAATTAATTTGCCTTCTCATCTCTGTGTTTTGACCCTGTTTTTTATTAGGCCATGGCTCCATTTTAGAATTCACAGCAGCTTTCACCTCATGGCCTTCCTCACAGCTGGGACCCTGGTGACCCCTGGGATCTCTGTAGGGTCTGTAGTTCGCCTCCTTTCCATATTTGCCCTCAGTCTGTCCAGCCTCTAATGCCCCTCTGCTCATACATTCATTTTTGGTTTTTTGCTTTTCCACTCATAGTCTCATGCTTTGATTTTATATATAATGAACAAAAGAGAAAGGAGACCCCTTTGATAACATCTATAAAATAAAATGTTTACTTTTGATTTTACTGGCATAAAGAGTGAACTCAAAACGATGAGAGTCATACTTGACCCTGACATTGCCTCATGGGTGCCTTGCCTTTGAGGACCAATTCTGACTTTCATATTCTTCTATTAAGTTCTCTGCTCTAGCCCATCTCTTTCCTCGGTTTCTCATTGCGAGAAAAGCCATTTGAAAGCAAGCCCTGCTGTGTATGCGTAATAAAAACCCTTCAGAAAAAAAGGAAAAAACACGTTTTAACAGATCATTACATTTATTGCTCGTGAGGGGGTAAAAATCCAAGATTCCAGAACAAACATGTTTTTCTTCTTTTTGTTTTGATTTTTCTATTAGGATACTTGCACGGAAAGGCACATGCCATTTCCAAAATAACAAATCCTCCAATAAAACCCACATGCAA